>NC_136799.1:8806794-9016794 GCF_951216825.1 Electrona antarctica | reverse complement strand
TTCTCTCTTATGTATAGGAGATAAAGTAGCCTTGAAGTCAGTTCTTCCTGACAGCATGCTTATAGCATCATCTACAATTTCATTGCTACAGAATTGAAAGAGAAAGTATAGCCAAACGGAGAGAGAGACGCGGCCGTAGAGAAGTGACCTCTGACCTGCCCCTGTCCCAGAGAGATGGCGCTCATCCTGTCGGAGAACGCCATGGCGTCCGCGAACTTGTAGAGGTCAGCGGCGGGGTCGGTGCCCGAGGACAGCACGAAGACGAGGGGGGTGGACGGAGACGAGTCCTTGAACACCGCAGACAGATCCCACGTCTGCGCCAGAGAGAGAGAGGGAGAGAGAGAGAGAGAGATGGAAAACCCTGTCAGCACCGCGCTATTCGCAAAAGATGTCTAGAACCAGTGGTTCTCTCAACGTCACGCTCCTTTTCTCCACAATGATGTTGTTTTTTTCTTGTTCCTTCTTTGTGACAATAAGTATATGCAGCGGCCTTTAGAGCCGGCGGTCACGGTGGTGAGAAGGAACAACAAACAATGAGACAAAGATATGAGATGCAGTTTTACGAGGAAGGGGTCCAAATGGTCCCTTACGTTACAGGTCTCACTCTCCGAGTGAAATAAATAGAGGATTTTACACCAAGGGTCCTTGGAAACAAAGTCTGCACACCTAATCGGCTCAGAGACGGAGAGGTTCGTATATTCAGTTATCAACGTAGAGCAGGGGTTCTCAACGTTTTTGGCCGGGGACCCCCGAAAATGCTTTGGCAACGTCTCGGGACCCCCGCCCCGCCCCCTCCCGACCCCCAATATAAATTGACTGCTACAATAACCTTAAACCATTTTGGGTGGGAACCCCTTTTGGTGTTTTAAGCATTGTTATAATTTAGCTATTTAAAAATAGCAGATCTACAAGCTCATAGCGCGCCACCGAGTGGCGCGCTACGAGCTTGTAGGTCTGCTATTTTTGAAAAATCGTGAAAAAAAAATAAAACAAAATCTTTTTTTTATTTTTATTTTTTGACAATAATTTGGGGACCCCCTAAAATAATTTGGCGACCCCCCGAGGGGTCGCGACCCACGGGTTGAGAACCCCTGACGTAGAGAATGAAATAAAATGACCTGCACACCGTCTACCATTGCACTTTTATTTAAGTGTTTAAATAAGTGTTTACATTGCCAAAGCAAAACGTGGAACAATACAATCAAAATGTATGTATAATTGAAAGTCAGAATCTCCAATAAATCCATTTTATATGTACGACATCTGATTTTAACCGGATCAAAACTACGAATCTTCAGAAGGAGCTCGGCGCCGAAATCTCGATAGATATGGACTCTGATCATTCTCTCTTATGTATAGGACAGGGGTTCTCAACCTGTGGGTCGCGACCCCTCGGGGTAATAAAAAATAAAAATAAGATTAAAAATAAAAATAAAAAAATCACGATTTTTCAAAAATAGCAGACCTACAAGCTCGTAGCGCGCCACTCGGTGGCGCGCTATGAGCTTGTAGATCTGCTATTTTTCAATAGCTAAATTATAACAATGCTTAAAACACCAAAAGGGGTTCCCGCCCAAAATGGGTTAAGGTTATTGTAGCAGTCAATTTATATTGGGGGTCGGGAGGGGGCGGGGCGGGGGTCCCGAGACATTGCCAAAGCATTTCCGGGGGTCCCCGGCCAAAAATATGGACTCTGATCATTACTCATGGGGTTTAAATGTTTTGCTCGCAGACCTCTAATCTCCCCCCGAGCTGAGAAGTGGGGCAGCCACGTGACGTTTGTTTATGTCACGTGACATATGTGGAGGACTGCGGGCTGAGCCATGACCTGGCCCTGAACCCTCATTGGCTTTAGTGACAGTCAGCTGTATAAGTGCTTGAGGGTGAGAGGCTGCAAGCGCTCCAAATTGTTGCGACAGGAATGGGACAGCACTTTGAAGAGGAGTCCGCCATTCATGACACTTTGCATCACTTTATAAACACTGTCCTTATTCACAGCCAGTGCCTACATGCTTGGCCCATTTATACGTCTATCATGTCTATATTTTTATTTAAGCTGATCGTTTAATTATTAGTGCCCTGTATTGTTATTAATGCCCTGTATATTGGAGTCAACCAGGCCTCCATCTCTCGCTTACAGTTAGTCCAGAATGCCGCCGCACGGTTGCTTACAGGCACACGTAAAGCGAGACCATATTAGTCCTGTACTAGCCTCCCTCCACTGGCTTCCTGTGCGATACAGGATTGATTTCAAAGTCTTGCTTTTTGTTTTTAAATGTTTAAATGGTTTGGCACCCATTTATCTCTCCGAATTGCTGAAACCTTATGTTCCCACAAGGACCCTCAGGTCCTCTGACCAGCTTCTCCTGGTGGTGCCTAAATCCAGGCTGAAGCTCAGAGGGAACCGGGCTTTTGCAGTGGCAGCTCCCAAGCTTTGGAATGAGCTGCCTCTGCACATAAGACAAGCCCCCACCCTCCAGGTGTTTAAATCACGCTTCAAGACGTATCTTTATTATTTGGCATTTCCAAGCATAGTATGAGCTGTTTTAGATGTTGAAAGTGACACTGTGTACTGTATGTTGTTTGTTTTAAAATGAAGTTGTTGTTGATTTTTATTATTTTATTGTAAAGCACTTTGGAACAACTTTGTTGTTATTTAAATGTGCTATATAAATAAAGATGGTATGGTATGGTATGGTATTAGTTTCATAAATACACTTTCCTGTGTGATAGGGGTTGTAATATTACATTATATATTATTATTATTGTTATTAAATATATAGCCTATCCTTCCATTCCGTCTCCCTTTGAGAACAGTGAGAAAGCAATATTGTGTTTGTTGACATTCTAACCGCGATACATACTGTAACTAATTTGCATACTTAAATGATTGACGTTCGGAGGATCCCCCTCATTACCCTGGTAACGCTATGAACTGTGGGTAATTTCATTGCCAAAGTCAGCACCGATGCTGACTTTGGCAAAGGGTAGCCTGGGCACCATTTAATTTCGGGTATATGATCCGGTCGGGAGCGGATGATATCGTTACGTCATGTTGTAGTTTTGTTTTGTAGTCGACAGGCAGGAACAATCAAACGGAACTTCCTTTTCCCTCAAACTGATTTTTCTCAATAAAAGCTGCAGGCTACGAGAGCTTTTATTGTTATTCTTCCAGTTTGAGAGAAAAGGAAGATCCGTTTGATTGTTCCTGCCTGTCGACTACAAAACAATACTACAACATGACGTAACGATATCATTCCAATATCACTTTTGGAACAGAGACCAGGCTTTCCTCCGAGGTGGAAAGCCTGGTGAGGCGAGGTTAGGCAAAGGGCACATAAAGGGGCGGGGCTTAGCCCTCACTGACTTACCGATTTGAAATGGGACATCCCTCAAGCCCTCGCAGACTTCACATGAACACGCAGCTAAGTCAGTGAGGGCTCATTGAGTCAGCAAGATTGCTGGATTGGGATTGTGTGTGAGTGAGTGAGTGAGTGAGTGAGTGAGTGAGAGAGAGGGGGGTGGAATAGCTGTAGCCTGGCACACCAGACTTCACCCGCCCCTATTGCATATGCATATGCCTCCACGTAGACCAGCGCAGTGGTATATTAGTATCGCAACGCGAGGCTAGAATAGCTGCACATTAAAGAATTGAGCTGTGGGTCGTTTACTGTCACTTCCCATCCATCAGCTCATTTCCACTCTGACCCTGCTGACCCTGCAGATCTCTGGGTGTCAAGGTGCAGGCACACACAT
The DNA here is from genome assembly GCF_951216825.1 of Electrona antarctica. NCBI lineage: Eukaryota > Metazoa > Chordata > Actinopteri > Myctophiformes > Myctophidae > Electrona > Electrona antarctica. The sequence continues at coordinate 9,013,038 of NC_136799.1, read as the reverse complement.
GCACACACATGCACACACATACACATGCGACACAGAGTCACACAAACATGCACCATCAGCTCCTATCAGGGGTAATACTGTATGACTGGGGTATTCACAAAAAAGAATGTGGGTTCTCACTCAAAATGCAATTTGTGCTTAAAGGAAAACTGCTGCCCTAGGCGTTTTAAAAAAAATCTAAATTCTGTTGATAGTGTGTATATTGACCAAAAACAAACAAAACATTTCATATAATCTAGAATAGAAACAAATTGCGCGATTGAATAAGAGTTCTAGCATTTGACCCGCACGGATGGTAAATCCTAGCCTGGGTTCCAGCCTGATTCGCTGTGTTCCGCGGATCTGAAAATGTCACCTCGCTACCAAGTCATGCAGCCTCTGTCCAGAGACTCCAGACTGAGTAGCGAAGTGACATTTTCAGATCCGCAGAACGCATCAGGCTGGGACCCAGGCTAGGTAAATCCGCTCATTATTTTTACCATTTCGTACCACTACCGATTTCAAATGGGACATCCCTCAAGCCCTCGCAGACTTCAAATGAACGCGCAGCGTCAGTGAGGGCTCATTGAGTCAGCAAGGGAGCGGATTGTGGTTTGTGACTTGTGAGCACAGAGGACAATCAATAAATGGACATGGATCCAGATAAATTCCTTGGTTACAAGTTAAAATATTAATATTTCCTGGTTTGGGCCTAATTATTACATACTTTATGCAAATTATGCAAATGAGGAAAGGTTGCATAATTTAGTTACGTTATCTTTTTAAAAAAAAGAGATTAATTTATGTATCAACAAAGATGTAGACAACCTTGATATGTTGACTAAAAGCAATAATATTGTACCTATGTTTTACATAATATATGCAAATGAGGAAAGGTTGAATGACTTTACCATGATAATAGATTAATTTCTGGATATCACAAACATGGACTTTGACTCTTAAGTCACCTTAAAAAAATCATAGCCATTTCCAGTTCATTTGCTCATTAAGCGAACATAACATAGATGTAGACTTTAAAACAACCTTGATATGTTGAAAGCAATAATATAGCTAATACCTCATTTGTACCTATGTTTTACATAATTTATGCTAATTATGCTAATGAAGAAGGGTTGCATGACTTTACCATGATAATAGATGAATTTCTGGATATCACAAACATGGACTTTGACTCTTAAGTCACCTTAAAATAAATCATAGCCAGTTCCAGTTCATTTGCTCATTGCTCATGCGATTTATTTTTGTCATTATGCTAATTACACAAATATAACACCAACAGCTGGATATAGGAGGGGCTAACGCCCCTTAAAAAATATAATAAGCCGTTTAACATATCATATAGGATCCAACTGTAAAAGATTTTAAGATTTTTTCTCCTTTTTCATCTCGGGAAGAAAATATATCTCTCTTGTTACGTTGGACGTCTGTACATACAGAAACAACTTTGAACAGTTTTTATGTTTTGTAAGTTATTTCCGTGGGCGATAACCTTCAGCAGTCGTTTCCCGTGGATGTGGAAGTCTTCTCCTTGGATTCTGGACCGGTGTGCGGCGCATTGACAACGTGGCCTGCTTATGCAGGAGCCACGGACGATGTGGACGAAGCCGAAGCCTCCGAAGCCTCTTCAGCCCCTTCGAAGGGGTTCTTTCCGCAGAACATGGTGGTGATCATGCACTCGCGGAACTGCTTGTTCATGCAGACGTAGATCATCGGGTTGTAGATGGCTGAGCTCTTGGCAAAGAAGGCCGGAATTGCCATGAAGACGGGACCGAACTCGGTGCCCTGGTTGCAGAAGATATACCAGGCCGTACTGGCGTAGGGCACCCAGCATATCAGGAAGGCGAAGCCCATCATGACGCACATGCGGGTGACCTCCCTCTCTGCCCTCTGGGTGGTCTCTGACTCCTGCTGGGCGGCGGCGGCCGCCTTGACCGCGCAGACCAGCTGGCCGTAGCAGAAGAAGATGATGACGAAGGGTCCGATGAAGTGGCAGCTGAACATGTACATCACATAGGTATCGTTGTTGAGGCCCTCCGCGCGCGTGTAGTAGTCGATCCCGCACGAGACCTGCATGCCCTCGGGGATGTAGCGGGACCAGCCGACCAGCGGGGGAACGGAACAAGCGACCGCCATTACCCAGGCAAAGGCCAGGCCCATGATGGAGTGCTCCTCTGTGAAACGGAAGTTGGAGATGGGCTTGCAGACGACCAGCCACCTCTCGACGGACAAGACGACCAGGGACCACAGGGCGACTTGACCGCCGTGCGTGGCCATAAAGCCCTCGATGGTGCAGCCCAGTTTCCCCAGGACGAAGTAGCCATGCATGCAGGTGTATATGGTGGTGGTGAAGCCGCCCAATATCATCAGGAGGTCTCCCACCGCCAGGTTGAGCAGGATGTAGTTTAAGGGGGTTCGCAGCTTCTTGTGTTCGATGGTGACGTACAGCGTGAGGAAGTTGACGGGGAAGCCGACGAGGATGAGGAAGAACATGTAGGCGCCCAGGCATGCGAATGCCGCTGGATTGACCAGGTAATACTGGGGGTACTCGAAGGGGCTGCGGACGACGCCCGTGGCGTTGGACAGGGGGATGTAGAACCCATCTCCCTCTGTGCCGTTCATGGTTGCGGTCTAGCGGGTGCAATCAATCAGGCCTCTCGGGTGCTCGGCGGTCTCTTCTTGAGCTGAACAGAAACGTGGCGATGTAGACGAGCCTTTGAAAGTGGAAGTGGAAGTGAGTGGATGCATTTTGGCTTTTAAAGGCCCATGTCGGATTAATTTCACTTTCCAAAGCTGTCAGCACAAAGGGATTTAAGCCACGGCTAATATTGTAATCCATATTCTGTTGTTCTTACTGTAATCCAGCCATGTCTAGACGCCTATCAAGATATTAAGTCTACCCCAGGTTATACATACCTATGCAATGTTTGCTTAAACAAAAGCATAATTATTGTTTAGTCGATTAGGTGTCCTCAGTGTTTACTAAGTGAACCATCTTCAAATTGGTCTATTTGTTCATGGCTCATTGGGGAGAAACCTTCCCTGCTTTCTTCCATCATAGATTTCGGTTATAATTCTCAGGTCCATAATCACCTCCGACCTCCAAAGGCCTGTACATCTCAACCTCATTTTAATATAGGCTTTACAGGGTCTACAACAGTGGTTCTACAGGGTCTACAACAGTGGTTCTTTACAGGGTCTACAACAGTGGTTCATATAGGCTTTACAGGGTCTACAACAGTGGTTCTACAGGGTCTACAACAGTGGTTCATATAGGCTTTACAGGGTCTACAACAGTGGTTCTACAGGGTCTACAACAGTGGTTCTACAGGGTCTACAACAATGGTTCTACAGGGTCTACAACAGTGGTTCTACAGGGTCTACAACAGTGGTTCTACAGGGTCTACAACAGTGGTTCTACAGGGTCTACAACAGTGGTTCTACAGGGTCTACAACAGTGGTTCTACAGGGTCTACAACAGTGGTTCATATAGGCTTTACAGGGTCTACAACAGTGGTTCATATAGACTTTACAGGGTCTACAACAGTGGTTCTACAGGGTCTACAACAGTGGTTCTCAAACTTTGTCATGTCATGGACGTCCAAATTGACAGCCCACGGACCCCCATTTGAAAAGATATGCCAGGGACCCCCATAACTAAGAGTACATTCACTGCTCTAGCAGTGATCTTAAATCATTTTCATTTCAAGGACCCCCAGTTTGACCTGCATTAGGCTACGGAACGGAACCCCATGCGATGGCATTTCTATCCCTGGGACCCCAATTTATATTGTAAAAAGCAATGTTAATTTAACTCTGAGAGTGTACAAATGGAACCAAATGGACCTGTTAGTTACACGTCCATTTGGTTCCTAATTATCTATCATTTAGCTAGGGAGTGGGGACCCCTGGAACTCCCTCAAGGAAAAAAACGTTTTTTATAGGGGTTTCTTGTGACCCTACCATTAACATCCTATGTAAGGCAAAATGTCAAAAAGGTCAAACTTTCCTTATGCTTTAAGTAGCATGTGACATGTCAAACTAGGGGGTTTTCATGATTCTGAATCCATTCCAAGCATTAGTTTTGCACAAAAAACACTCCTTGGGCTAAAAACAGCCATAGCTACTTGCCCAAATGTGCCCAAAATGTGCTCCTCATCACATTTGTCATGACGGCTATTGCCATTTTTAGCCATTTTTAGGCAGCAACATTTCTTTTAACGGATTTGCATAAATCATACAGGTGCCATATTTTGAATAAAAACTGCTTTTTTTCAGTGGTCCGGGAACGCAAATGCTACCGTTTTGATTGGACTCCACTCCACACACCTGAGCAGAGAGTGAGAGCATGATGTCTCTATACCTGAGGCTCTATGAAGCGCTCTCCCAGCTGTGCTGACGCGGTGTCTGTACCTTAGAGTATATATGAATAGAGACGGCACCCGAGTTCTCCTTCCATCCATTTGCATTAAGTAGCTCAGAAGCGCATGAGGCGATTTCACTCCTCCTTCCGGTTAGGAACAGAGTGCATTCTGGGATTGATTGGGCCAAAGACATGAACACGCTGCCATTGCACTGAAACCGCGTTCATGTGTCATCATGAACGTGCGCAATGATAGTCGTTCATGTTCTTGGCCCAGCGCTGCAATACCAAATTCGGCCACTATGTCCATTGCGCCTCAGGGTTTCCTCCGGGTGCCGTCTCTATTCATATATACTCTAAGGTCTGTACCTGAGGCTCTATGAAGCGCTCTCCCAGCTGTGCTGATGCGGTGTCTGTACCTGAGGCTCTATGAAGCGCTCTCCCAGCTGTGCTGACACGGTGTCTGTACCTGAGGCTCTATGAAGCGCTCTCCCAGCTGTGCTGACGCGGTGTCTGTACCTGAGGCTCTATGAAGCGCTCTCCCAGCTGTGCTGACGCGGTGTCTGTACCTGAGGCTCTATGAAGCGCTCTCCCAGCTGTGCTGACGCGGTGTCTGTACCTGAGGCTCTATGAAGCGCTCTCCCAGCTGTGCTGACGCGGTGTCTGTACCTGAGGCTCTATGAAGCGCTCTCCCATAGCTGTGCTGACGCGGTGTCTGTACCTGAGGCTCTATGAAGCGCTCTCCCAGCTGTGCTGACGCGGTGTCTGTACCTGAGGCTCTATGAAGCGCTCTCCCAGCTGTGCTGACGCGGTGTCTGTACCTGAGGCTCTATGAAGCGCTCTCCCAGCTGTGCTGACACGAAGTCCTGCAGGCCCTGGCTGAGTCTGTCTGGCCTCAGGCAGCGAAGGACCAGCAGCTTCTGGAAGGAGTCCAGCCTGTTGGCCAATTCTCCTGGGAGGGTCTCTCTACAGACACACACACACACACACACTTTCCTTTTATACTCTGTTGTTGTCACCACCTTACACTATTTTAATAGTTTCGCTGTGGCTCAACTAATGACACAATTGTCAATTTAGGCATTTTACACTCTTAATCCAGACAAATTTATAGTAAGCAAGAACAACAATTACATAGAAATAGTCATCAAGGATCATAAGCAAGCTAAGAGCCTATAGCTTCCGTCCTAACAGTAGAATATCTGTACAATGAAACTATGAAGCACTCTATATATACTATAGAGTGCTATGTCTACATGAATTGCTATCTAAATTACATAAGTTTAGCCTTTGCATATGCTACGGCAAGTGCAGATCTACAAGCTCATAGCGCGCCACCGAGTGGCGCGCTACGAGCTTGTAGGTCTGCTATTTTTGAAAAATCGTGATTACATTTTTTTTTTTTGAAAATAATTTGGGGACCCCCTAAAATAATTTGGCGACCCCCCGAGGGGTCGCGACCCACGGGTTGAGAACCCCTGAACTAAACGTTGCTCTCAAGAATGTTTTTACTTTCATTACCGTAAGCAAGGAAATACATCGTTTTGTTGTCACTTTTGGGTCAATTCTAATTTATGTATTATGTAGCCGTGAAATAAGCGGGATAATGAATGGCTAGGTGGTCATTGTTTATAGATAAATCGCCCTGTCTGTGATTTAATCAACAATTACCACCTAGCCATTCATTATTCCTTGCATAATTAGGTGTAATGTGTGCGTTATGAACCTGTGAGGCTTGCTGCTGTCAAAGATGTTCTTGAAGGCCGCCAGGTGACCAGGGAAGCCCTCTGCCAGGCCGCTGAAGGCGGGCAGAGTGCTGAGAGCCAGGACGTCCTGCCAGGCGCGCTCTGACAGCCAGCTCACCGCTGGGTTGGTCAGCTGCCGCGCCGCCGGCATCCCCCCGGACAACAAGTAGCGCCACTCGGCCTGGTGCACGCACACACGCACGCAGGCGCACACACGCACGCACACACACACAGAATTGTTTTTTGAGTGGTGCAACCACTCCTATAGACAGCTATGTGTGTGGCTGTGTCCCTGTGTCCGAGCATGAAAATAGCTTTATAGCGTTTGTTCACCACCAAGTGTCACTGTTGCACAGCCTAACACACAGACACACACAGGCCAGGGAGGAGGGCTTGTACAGTACAGTACAGTACAGTACAGTACAGTACAGTACAGTACAGTACAGTACAGTACAGTACAGTACAGTACAGTACAGTACAGTAGGAAAAGGGTAGCCTGATTCGCTGCGTTCCGTGGATTTAGCGAGTGACAAAAGAGATTCACGGAACGCAGCGATTCCGTCTGGAAGACATGCAGGCTATAGGAAAAGGAGCCTGTGCGTGTGTGTGTGTGTGTTGTGTGTGTTCGCGTGCGTGTGTTGTGTGTGTGTGTGTGTGTGTGTGTGTGTGTGTGTGTGTGTGTGTGTGTGTGTGTGTGTGTGTGTGTGTGCGTGCGTGCGTGCGTTGTGTCACCATGTCGATCTTGTGTTGGTCCATCATAATGCGAGTGGCCAGGAGGAAGGAGAACATGAGCTTGTGCTTGTCAAACAGGCTGCGACACACGTTGCTGTAGAGGCTGAAGGTGAAGAACCCGCTGATGTTGGCCGTCCTCTGCTCCACCGTGGCTGTCATGATGGGACATGAACAGCAGGGGCAGATCAGAAGCAGAGAAATGTTGGTTGGTTGGTTAAAAAAAAAGCAATAATCAGCCCAAGAGGCCTTGTGTTGTGCCAAGAACCCTGGTCTAAGGGCAGATTCACACCGAGTCTGTTTGATTCAAACTGTTCCCGAATAGCACTGCCTGCATGCAGGTCCCCGCTGGCTATGATTCACATTGGCCTTGATTCTTCCACACCCGAGTACACTTCATTCAATTGTATTCAATGCTTTCACATTGCAGCGATCCGTATCCGAGTACACTTCAATCGATCGTCCCGATGCGGTCCCGGGAATGGTTGGGTGATCCGCTCCCGGGATCTGCCAAGTGGTCCCGAGTGCGCATCTGGGACTAGTGTTAATCTGCCCTAAAATCACTACAAACCACTGCTTTGTATTGCTTTTTATAAAATAATTGTCGATGTGGCAACATGAAAGTCATAGACATTTCCCATGAAAACAGTTTTTGACATGGTCAGCTAAAAACAGTTTTTTTAGGACGTTATTTTGTAAACGTGTCGTGGTATAAATCTGTTTTTCTGTTTTCACGCAGTGAGTCAGTGAAACCCCGAGTGTGAATTGAACACCAAGAGTAGAACAAGTACAAGTAGAACCAAATGGACCCATAAGGGTCTCGGTTGCATTATTTGTACACTTTATTTGGGAGTACCCCCCCCAGGGAGGCGTCACTCATACGGGAGCTCACCCGCTCTCTCCGAGTTGCAGACGGCAGCGAGGAAGACGGCCAGGAACCACTCCAGAGAGTACTGGTACATGGGGTCCACGTTGGCCAGGTCCGACACGCAGAAGAAGAGGATGCGCGAGCGCATGGCCACAGGCGCGTACTGCAGGCGCGTGGCGTCGATGTCCCGCTCCGTCTCCTCTGCCGCTGTCACTTTGGCCTGGTGGTGGAACGTTAGCATATCAACGACACATCGACACAAGGGTATACACACACATCATGCTGGACGGCCCAGAACTAGTTAAAACAATTACTCAGATTCTCAAATCACTTTAACAAAGTTCTACGGTGATAATAGTGGCATTGTGACAACATTATATTATATTATATTATATTATATTATATTATATTATATTATATTATATTATATTATAGAATTGCATTTTTATAGCGCTTTTCCAAGTGCTCAAAGCGCTTTACAATGGTTAATTCATTCATACATTGGGAGGTGAAGCGGCGAACAGTCGACGCCAGTGTCCTCACTTCCCACATTCACACACCAATGGTGGCAAGCTTACACCGACCGACTCATTGGAGGCAATGTAGGGTTCAGTGTCTTGCCCAAGGACACTTCGACATGTGGACAGGAGGAGCCGGGATTCGAACCGCCGACCCAGGGATCATTGGACGACCTGCTCTACCTCCTGAGCCACATTTTGTGCTGTGCCAATAATATCTTTTATCCACACCAATCTGGGATTCTTTTGAAACACATACTAAGCTAAGGGGTCTGCTTTACACCGCTTTACATATAAACAAAGCGATGATAGGCTCTTGTCTATAGTAAAAACATTTATCCACTGGTATTGTTGTGAGCTTGTAGATCGGTCATTACGACGACATCAAGGCCCGCCAAAATGCATTTTAGTTGACTAAATCAACTGTATAGATTTAGTCAACTAAAATCTCATATTTAGTCGACTGAAACTATAGACTAACACTAAAACATTCCAGGTGACAAAAAAAACGTGACTAAAAGTCAATGAAAACTATTCAAGAGACCTAATGACTAAACAAAGAAATCACAGCCGCGGACGACGACGACGGGCCTGACCTTGATCTCTCCGGCCTTGACCTTGGAGGCGGCCAGCACGCGGATGAGCTCCAGGTCGTCCACGGGGTTCCCCTGGGAGGAGCCGAGGCGGAGCAGGATGCGCTCCTCCAGCTCCGCCAGCTGCTGCTTCATCAGAGCCACGCTGACCACCAGCTGGCCCTTGGCCTCCTCCAGGTCCGCACGCTCCTCTGCCACCACGCGGCCCAGGAGCTGCTCCTCCAGACCACTGGAAACACATACACACACACACACCATGAGCACACGCACGCACGCAGACACCACGAGCGCACACACGCGTGCATGCATGCACCATGCACACACCACGCGTGCACACACACACGCACACACACGCACGCACGCACACTTTTTATTTTCTTCACAGAATAAAAAGGTGTTATTATGGTCATGATTCACGAGGATCCTGGATGGCTTGATGTATAGGCTTAAAATGATTGCTAATATATATATATATTTTTAAATATTTTCGTAAATCTCTATGGGAATAATGAATGGACGGTTTTTCAGTGGCCACCACGGCCACTATAGCTACAGCAGCTGCTGTTAAAAACATTGGCCGTCGTCATGTCGTCACAGCAGAGCAGAATGTGACGTCACAGATATACCTGTGTGTCACCCATTAAGGCCAGGAACGCATCCGTGTCACCTCATAGCTTTTAACCACTTTAGCCATTGTTTTAAATTTTAGCTGTTGAAAAATAGCCAATCTACATCTTGTACTGTAGATGTGCCATTTTTGAAAAATCGTGAAAATGTGTACAAAATAAATCTTTGAATAAATATTCTTTCACAGTGCACGTTTTTTTTTAACTCAAATATTTTCTTCTGGGAGGTCCCTGGAACGACATATCCTTGTCCTTGACGTAAAAAGGTTTGAGCAATGAGCACTGCAGCACTGATACGTTATTTTTTTCAGAAAACTGTCAGGATTTAGAAGACATTTTGTAGAATCTGGTCTCAGGTCTTAATGGGATAAGGTGTGTTCTACCTGGGCGAGAGGGTGAAGTTGATGAGGGTGACCTTGGTGCAGATCTCTGGGGAGTAATGTGGGTTGGCCAGCTTGGTGGTGATGTACATCCTGAAGTCAGTGTGGTACGGGACGATGGTGTCGCCAAGCTTCAGCACCAAGCCACCTCGCTGCTTGAACGTCTGAGTAGCACACACACACACACACACACACACACACACACACACACACACACACACACACACACACACACACACACACACACACACACACACACACACACACACACACACACACACACACACACACACACACACACACACACACACACACACACACACTGCGTGAGTGAGTTAAATTAAATGTCTATGTGAGTTAGCCTGGGTTCCTGCCTGATTCGCTTGCATTTTGTGATTTGTTCTTGTCACTTCGCTACTCAAGTCTGGCCAGTCTCCTGTTTGCATTTCATAGTGTCACCTGTTGCGTATCCACGTTGTTGCTGATACGTCACCAGCCAGTGGAGCGGTGGACAGAGTGGTATCCATGCTTTTCTCACTGTTCAAAATAATAACGCCAGACTCGAGACTCGAGAGTAAAACCCATGGTTAAAAAGTAAACACTCATTTCATTATATATACTATGTCAGATTCAGTAGTACAAAAAAAATGGACTGCTGTGTGGGGTGAGTTTAGTGAATAATACATAAGTTGCAGGGCAACAGCATTGGTGCACTGTGTACATTGATACAATGTCAAACTAGTGTTTTATTACCCAACCTGCACCACAGACCAATCAGAAGGAGATATAGGACCCTGTGCAGTCTGAGTAGCGAAGTGACATAACAAATCACGGAACGGAACGAATCAGACTGGAACCCTGAGTGTATGTGAGTACCACAAGATACATCATAAATGGCAGGGAAAAAGTGAAAAAAAGACTCAACTATCGACTATCGCAGCAAGAGCGCCGACATTTAGAAGCACTGAAGGAGTGCTAAAACGGTGAAAGACACCGGTGAAGCTTCAAATCCCCGAAGGTTAAGACCTCCGAGAGGTCACAGACAAGGCCAGTAATGCTCCACTTCTGGTCCATAGCGTTAAGAGGTCTCCTTAACACTATGCGTCTGACTGTACGTGCAATTTCCTCATTCGAATGCATGGGAGCACAATGTCTACAGTCTACACTTTAGTTAAAATAAACAATTGTATCGCTACTCAAAGAAACAGAGACAGGGTTTAAGGTGATAAATGCCCCACTCTCCGCAGTGGGAAGACCTCCACCTTTTTCTGTATAACCTACTTTTCCGTTACATAGCGTTGATGAAAGCTCCCAGCGCTATGGACCAGAGCTAGTTATGATAGCTCCCAGCGCTATGGACCAGAGCTAGTTATGATAGCTCCCAGCGCTATGGACCAGAGCTATGGACCAGCGCTATGGACCAGCGCTATGGACCAGAGCTATGGACCAGAGCTATGGACCAGAGCTATGGACCAGAGCTATGGACCAGCGCTATGGACCAGCGCTATGGACCAGCGCTATGGACCAGCGCTATGGACCAGAGCTAGTTATGATAGCTCCCAGCGCTATGGACCAGAGCTATGGACCAGCGCTATGGACCAGAGCTATGGACCAGAGCTATGGACCAGAGCTATGGACCAGAGCTAGTTATTGCTGGAATGCTCGCGAAACCTTCGACACATACAGTACAATGTGTGGCCGAGTGTGTAGTACGAATCACCTGTCTTAGTAAGACGGGTTCCAGGGCAGGATCCAAGTCTTCTCCCACGTTCTCCAGGAGGCAGGGTTTGCCGAAACGAATGGCGTTCTCCAGGCTACGGAGGAAGTCACGGTCACTGAGCCTCATGGTGACCAGTCCATTGTCACGCTCCTTTGGGAGAAAACGGGACACAGGGGAGTCAGGGGAGCCTTCTCGCCAACGTCAACACGACTGACCCCCTTTGCCATCCATGTTCCTATCCCATGTAGTGCTGGTTTAATAGATCAGGTCATCAGCTGACAACAACAAAAGAAAATAAATAGAAATCATAGGTGCCGTGTACTATGCAAGTAGTACATGTGTATGTATGTATGTAACTATGTATGTAACTATGTATGTATGTATGTATGCATGTATGCATGCATGCATGCATGCATGTATGTATGTGTATGTATGTATGTATGCATGCATGCATGCATGTATGTATGTATGTATGTATGTATGTATGTATGTATGTATGTATATGTATGTATGTATGTATGTATGTATGTATGTATGTATGTATGCATGTATGTATGCATGTATGTATGTATGTATGTATGTATGTATGTATGTATGTATGTATGTCTGTCTGTCTGTCTGTCTGTCTGTATGTATGTATGTATGTATGTATGTATGCATTTATCTGTGTGTATACTGTACATACAGCATGAGTGTATTATGTGTGTGTCGGATCCTTAGTTTTCACCATGTTTTTGATCCACTTGTTGGCCTGTCCCTGTGGGTCGATGAACAGAGGCCAGCGCTGACAGTGCTGCGTTATCACACCATTCTCCACCGACAGGCTGTCTCTGGGCAAGCCTGTTATCTGCACACACAACACACACGACCAGATGGACGGCCGGCCGGCCGGATGGACGGACAGACAGATTTACAGATTATATATTTGATATATTACTTTGTATGTTTTTTTTACTTTCGTAAATTAATGCCCTACTTGATTATACTACAGCGTCACACAAAAGTACCAAAAGTAGAAGATCGGCAAGCTGCAAAAATGCGGCACGAAGCGACACGAAGCTCGTTGATCTGCTACTTTTTTCATTTGAATCCTGAAAAGTAACTGTTTATTTGTTTATTTGGATCCCCATTAGCTACTACCTTAGTAGCAGCTACTCTTCCTGGGGTCCACACATAAAATACATTACAATCAATACAGTCATAGTGGCAGCGGTGGCCGAACGGATAGCGGAGCGGTCTTGATACCGGAAGGTCGCCAGTTCGAATCAGCTGTCCGACACGTTAAAATTACCACCGCTGAAGTGCCCTTGAACAAGGCATTGAACCACTACGATGAAATGTGTTCTATGAGCAGGGCCTGGCTGGAAACAAGTTCTTGAGCTTAGCCCAGATACCCTGGGTAAATATAGTAATCATTTAATTTCATTTCATTTCATTTCATATGAAATACATTTTACAAGACTAAGAAAAACAGTTAAATAAAAATAAAATACAACTAAATATAAAACAAGTGATTAATAACATTGCATATATATTCAATTTCAGTTTGAGTAGCCTACCGTTACAGTATGAAAGATTTTAAACAGTGCTCAATGACCAAAAAGCAAGTGACATGAGATATTTCTTTAACTTATTTTTAAAATAGGTTTCCACCCGACAGAGACAAAAGACAGAGACAAAAGACATATACAGTATATTGAATCTAATCATATCCCATTAAAGGCTGTTAGTGACCAGCCAGGAGCGGATCCGGACTGGGACAGGCTACTGATCAGGATATAATTCATCGTTTTTTCCATTTTAAAATACAAGACATACAAGGAACATAGTACACAAAACAACAAAAACAACAAACATGACAAAACAAACTGAGGGGAGATCTTATAGGGCCGATTCATACTCCTATTTTACCGCTGTAGTGCCGAAATGATTTCGGCTTGTCAGAAATTTTCAGTAGCACCGAAGAGCCGACTTTAGGGTGGTACCCGCCCCCCGAAACTCAAATGACGTCACATTGTAGGCTCTACAGAGCCGAACCGACTTTTATTCGGCTCTAAAATAGGAGTATGAATCGGCCCTTAGACTTGTAGAAAAAAGAGAACAAAAATCTAAAATAAAAAACAAGACTTAGAAAAAAATTATTAAGAAAGAAACCTGTAGGCAAGAAATGACCATATAAAAGAAAGGAAAGAAGAGAGAAGGATATTAATCAATTGCAGTTAAAGAATTAATATATAAAAGAAAAGGGTCCCAGGTTCTATAGAGAAATGATTCAATGAGCCTCTAGTTGAGAATTTGGATATAAGGATATAATGAATCTAAACACATCCTATTAAAGGCTCTTATAGTGACCTGCCACCAGGAGCGGATCCGGACCGGGTCTTCCAGGGTACTGATCAGGATATAATTAATCTAAACGCATCGCATTAAAGGCTCTTATAGTGACCTGCCAGGAGCGGATCCGGACCGGGTCTTCCAGGGTACTGATCAGGATATAATTAATCTAAACGCATCCCATTAAAGGCTCTTATAGTGACCTGACCTGCCAGGAGCGGATCCGGACCGGGTCTCCCAGGGTACTGATCAGGTCAGGCTTGTCTGTGTGAGGAACACCGAGCCGTTTGAGTCCGCACAGCCATTCCTCCACCATGGACTCTCTGTACTCCCCCTGGTGGACACACAGACACAATGCATGACATCACATGAACACAACTAACCAAAGGAACGGGATGCCTAATTCTAAATGCCCGTTGGGCACTGGCTTACTTGGAACGATGCAAGTTGGAAATGCATGCCCCACCCAGTTATTATCGCTGCGTCCCGTTTATGCCCATATATGGAGTATATGCAGATGTCAGAACATCATTGTGACGTCAGAACAGGCCAGCTCCATATATGGAGATGTCCAGAGCCCAGGCTCCTTGCAACCGTTTGGACCCAAGGAGTTGCATGGTGACCCTTTGGTGTGGTTAGGGCTTTAAATGGTTAATCTTGCCACTTGGTTAGTCCATGGCAGTGAAAATCACAACAAAGTATAATAAAATGTTTAGTTTATCAAGAGAAAATGACCGCCCACTTACAATGAACGGTCCGAGGTAGGCGATGTATCCTGCAGACAGTAGCACGTCTCCTGCTACGTTATTGACCATGTAGTCCAGATGATGCATGCTCTCCTTCCAACGCACCTTCTCATCCGCCAGCCCACCTAGAAGCTACAGAGAGGCAACAAACACATCATCACACTGGATCACCTTCTCATCCGCCAGCCCACCTAGAAGCTACAGAGAGGCAACAAACACATCATCACACTGGATCACCTTCTCATCCGCCAGCCCACCTAGAAGCTACAGAGAGGCAACAAACACATCATCACACTGGATCAGCCACATGGGGAAATGGGCTAAAATGACCTGTGTGAGGTTCAATGTTTGAGACAATTACACGTTGTATGTTTGATTGCCTGGCATGTTCATGTTTAACTGGTTGCCATGTCACAATTCAAATCACACCTGTGTGAACTGAGCGGTGCAACTACACAGTTATTGTTATACTGTATAGTTATAGTTACGGTACTGTATAACTGCGTTACTGCATGGGGGTCCCTAGGGTCCCCGGGAATTCGCCCAGGGGGGCGGCCCGATTCCGGCAAGCCTTCCCGCGTCCGAAACGATCAAAAAATTACATAATTAAAGTGTGGGGCTCCCCGTAAGATCCAGACTCCCAGGAACACGGCCAGGGTGCCGGCACTGTTACGGCGAGCCTTCCCGCGTCCGAAACGGTCGAAAAATGACATAGTTATCGTGTTGCCACACACACACACACACACACACACACACACACACACACACACACACACACACACACACACACACACACACACACACACATTGGGCTTTTATAGCAAAAGGCCGATGCACACCTCAGAAGGCTAGTGACAAGGGTATCTTTGAAAAACTAAGAAAAGATCACGCACACCGTCAGACACTTGCCAAACTGTTGCTCTTTATTAGATCGACGTTTCGGTTGCTTTCATCAGGACAAGGTCTAAGCGACCGAAACGGCGCCTGGAACAACATATTTTCAGATGGGGGTCGGCGGCAATTTACATATAACTTTGGTGGTCCTTGACATGAAATAGTTTGAGAACCACTGATATAGAAACATAGGGTTTTTCAGATAACTGTCATGATTTAGAAGACACTTTGTATAATCTGGTCTCAGGTCTCACAGTATATGTTGCCAAACATCATCTTATGAATCAAGAAATAAAATAGAAGATAAATGCTATACTAGCTGGAGATTACACACAGACCGAATATGAATGTTTAGTATTAGTCGACTAAATATCATACGATTTTAGTCGACTAAATGTACAGTTGATTTAGTCAACTAAAATGTATTTTGGCGGGCCTTGATGCCGTCGTAATGACTGATTTTACACTTGCTGAAAATAGCGCCTTGTAGATCTGCCATTTTCAGCACGCAACCAAGTGTGAAATGACTCATACTGGATCTCTTGTCCACTAGTCCCTTCCTAACATTCTAGTTTAGTTTATTAGTCTACTAATATATTTAGTCTTATTCTTTGTCATATCCATAGTTGTCAAAGAAATCAACACTGGTCTGTCGTTGACATATATCTGACCTGGTCTGCTTGGACCAGGCGGCCCTCACACAGCTGGACCAGGCGGCCCTCACACAGCTGGACCAGGCGGCCCTCACACAGCTGGACCAGGCGGCCCTCACACAGCTGGACCAGGCGGCCCTCACACAGCTGAAATATATCTGACCTGGTCTGCTTGGACCAGGCGGCCCTCACACAGCTGGACCAGGCGGCCCTCACACAGCTGGACCAGGCGGCCCTCACACAGCTGAAATATATCTGACCTGGTCTGCTCGGACCAGGCGGCCCTCACACAGCTGGACCAGGCGGCCCTCACACAGCTGGACCAGGCGGCCCTCACACAGCTGAAATATATCTGACCTGGTCTGCTCGGACCAGGCGGCCCTCACACAGCTGACACTTGCCGTCCAGCTCGTCCCTCTTGGCCAGACAGTGGCGGTACTTGTCCTGCAGGGCGGCGACGCCCTCCTCCACCACGGCCAGCTTGGCTTTGGCATGCTCCACGATGCTCTGGCTCACCGCCAGCTCTTCCTGAGCCTCCCGGAGAGCTTGCTGTATGCACACGCACGCACACACACACACAGGCCCGGATTAATTAACAATGGAACATAGTAGACCTTTTTAAGCTCCAGGGCCCACAGCTTGCAGGGTACTGTGCGAGACTTTCAAATAGGTACAGGTGTTGCTTCCGTCAAAACCGTATTCATAGCTCACATATAGGTTCAAATAAAAGCTACAGGCTACGAGAGCTTTTATTGAGAAAAATCGGTTTGAGGGAAAAGGAAGTTGCCGCCTGTTGTTCCTGCCTGTCGACTACAAAACAATACTACAACATGACGTAACGATATCATCCGCTCCCGGCAGGATCATACGGAGGTGGAAAGCCTGGTGAGGTGAGGTTAGGTGTAGCTCCAGGGCTCTTGGAGGGGTTGATTCGGCACACGCACGCACGCACGCACGCACGCGCGCAAAAACTACTATAATAAAAGAAAAACTAAGATATCCAACGGCGCTCACAGACACACATTACACAGTGAACAAGGAAAGACTGCTTTCATCTTTTATGGCCCAGACATATGGAATAAACTCCATGACTCTGGATCTGTCTCTGTTGTGAACTTGTGATCGTGTTGTACTCACTACTCAGGTCATCCTTGCAAAAGAGAGCGATCTCTCAAATGGTCTTCCCTGATTAAATATAGGCTAGGTCAATAAAAGAAAAGAAAAAAAGAAATCACACACAAAAATGTCTTGCGTGTATAAACAAGCGAGCAACGAAGGTTTACCCTTTTGGGCGCCACTGCCTTGGCTATGAAGTGGTACGTATGCATGGCGCGCACCCACTGGCACATGGAGGTACAGGCCTTGGACACCTTGGCGATGGATGGCGGCTGGAACTCCTCGTTGTCTATGTAGGGTTGAATTGATCTGATCACAGCATCGGGAATATTATCCTGCAGGAAGGAAACAGAAAATGCTGATTTACGTACACTGTTGTTATTGATCATTTACAAACCCACTATATATAGAGCGTCGCAGTCCCGCCCCCGACGAGCGGCCCGGAAGACAATTACCAATTCATTTTTCCCATAGACGTTTCTGAAAGTATTTATTTAAAGACCTTTACGGCTCGGACAAACCCAACTCTGATCGTGACAACTCATGACAACAAGCACATTTTTTTGGGCCGATCAAATAATTAGAAAGAAGAAAAAAGTGCAGGGTACAACACTTTTTTGTTGTTCTTCTGTGGGTTTATTGTCAGAATCCGAGTTGGCTTTGTCCGAGGCTTAAAAGGTCTTTAAATAAATACTTTCTGAAATGTCTATGGGAAAAATGAATTGGAAATTGTCTTCCATCGTCATGAAAGGGTGCGGGACTGCGACACTCTATACAGCATTGTAGTTTACCAAATGTGCTGACGGTAAACTACAAAACCAGACACATCCGCGAGATCAACGTGTGTCGCTACTCTCCTACTCTACACTCTGTATGAAATCAAGCCCCCAGAAAGACTGGCCAAGGCGGCCAAGCTGGTTGAAGCCGCCAAGCCCGCTGGTCAAAGCTGGTACTGCAGGTGGGCCTTTCATTTAGCACAAGTAAATCCCGCACTGCTGGGGTTTAACATTGAACAAATGCACTTCCGCATTTGGGGAAGTGGAGCGTTCTTCCGGGTGCTTCAAAACGCCACTGAGCAACTTCCATTGAGATGAATAATAGCGGGGGTCGGGCTGTCGCTCCGGTCCATAACTCTATGTATGAAACTCCCAAATATTTCACATATATCAAATTTGATTTTACTGCAGTGTGGCAAAGTATACCCAAAAATAAGTGAACATATGGATATACAGTATGTGGTTTCAACCCGACAGCAACGATATGCTAGATACCGTTTTATTTTGTTCTTAGCAACATGTTGTAAAGGGGGTTGACTTTGATCTAGAAATCAGGAAAAGGTGGGCTACTGAAGCCAAGAGAACCAATGCCCTACCTTATCGAACTTGAACAGGCCCTCCAGGAACTTGGCAGGATCCTGCAGCAGGCCTTTGCCAGGCTCCCAGTAGTCATCCACCTTGGTGCCAGGCCTCTCTCCGGGCACCCTCTTGGGCTTGATGCCTTTCATGATGCACACGGCCTCAATGACCAGCCTCACCCCCTGGGGAGGGCGCTGCAGGGCTCGTATCTAAAGAAAACACAGACACACGCACACACACACAGCCCGTCTGTGACGACCACTTTGATGCCGATTGATCGCCAAGTCGTGTTCTTAACAACCACGTGAACACTGGCATCCTTATTCTGGGCGTGTCATAACAGGCAAACATTCCGCGGGGAAAAAAATGCCGATCTACAAGCTCAGTACGCTTCGCAACGTGACGGTTTGTGATCTCGTAGAGATTTGGAGTACATGGAACAACGCTACTCCCGCCCATCTGGGAGGGCGTATATAGGGGTTAGGTGGTTAACTTAAAGCATGATGGGGAAGGAGGAGGGTGGTCTAAACCTCTGACCTCTGTGATATCGTTCTTGTTGAGGGATTTGAGGCTGGCCAGAGCAGCGTCCAGCGCCGGCAGAGCCTCGTCCAGGTCCTTCTGGGCGTCCTCTGCGATGGCCGCAGCAACGTCAGCCTTCTCCGAGGCCTTGGCCTCCTCGGCCCGCACCGCCGTGCGAGTCTCCTCTGCCACCGCCGTGTCCTCCTGGAGAGAAACACACCCACGCGGCCAAGACACATGCAGTCTCACATCATCAAGGCTGTATGGGGGGCAGTTCTTTCTTTCTTTTTGACACCCAGCTTTTTAGTTACCGTCCACAAACTTCGTCCATTGACAATGAACGGAGAATTTTACGTCACAGTAGTATTACCCCCCCCCCCCCCCCCCCCCCCCCAAAAAAAGACAAAACTAAAAACCTGAGTACGTTTAAAATGAGTAGAAAGTTAAAGATGGAGTGCTGCGATTCTTTTTTTTTTTTACCCTAAAACATGATCATCGGGTATTATTAATAATCTTTTTCAAAAAAGAAGTGTACAGCATTTGTTAAAATGTCGTGTAATCTCCTTTGGAGGCCGGGAGGAACTCCGTATATGGACAAGACCAATTAACGTCCCACCTGACGTCATCCAATATAGGCAGGCTGTGAAGCCAGCCATCTGTACGATGTAACAATGACTCCATATTCGGGCATGGATGGCTTCAGTCCAGTCTAGCTGACATTTAAATACCCAATAAAATGTGCAGTACACGTGGGAGTGCAGGTGTCTCAGCTGGGAGTGCTAAGTGCCGCCACAGACTGAGAGATGTCTGTTTAATATAGGCCATGGCCGGCCCCGGTTGCTAACATAATATGTTATTGAGTGGTGTAAACCACTCCTACAACTGGCTTTGTTATTGAGTGGTGTAAACCACTCCTACAACTGGCTTTGTTAGTCTGTGCAGAAAAAATTAGCATGGTTGCTATGTTCACCCTGTTCACCCGGGTGTGATTTAATTACGTAAGACATGATTTCATTACGTCAGACAGGCTATATAAGACCTTACACCACTCAGTTCACACGGGTGTGATTTTATATATTATAGGCCACAAATGAAAAGCAGTCGCTTGGGCCATGGCTGCAAAAAAAAAGACCAGAATTCAAAATGCACTTGAAGTATAGTATGTAGTAGTATTGCACAAGTAAAAAAAAAACATATATATATATATAGTGCTGAAGTGTATATGTTTTGGAATAATAATCAAAATCTACAGTAACTAAAATTGTCAAATAATTGTAGTGGTGTAAAAGTACAATATTTGCCTCTGAAATGTCTATGGACTTTAATGTTTGTTTAGGGCAGTAAATGACAACGTAAGACATCATATGGCCAATATAAATAAATACATCTTGCCCCCCCCTCACTTCACACGAGTGTGATTTTTTCCTGCTCTGCTCTAGACAGACTCTAGATGTCATGTGGATGTTAACTAAGGTCATGTACTGCACACGTCCCATGTCTTACTTTGATCTTCTCCATGGTGAGCACGGTGTCTTTGGCTGCTTCCTCCAGCATGGGCCTCATGGTCTCCAGCTCCTCTTGCATCTTACTCACGTCCTCCGCTGTGCTAAGGAGCTACATATGCATGCAGGATCACAATAGAGCACTCATTAGACGCCACGTCGGTCACACAACGTCTACATGCATGCAGGATCACAATAGAGCACTCATTAGACACCACGTCGGTCACACAACGATGTCTACATGCATGCAGGATCACAATAGAGCACTCATTAGACACCACGTCGGTCACACAACGATGTCTACATGCATGCAGGATCACAATAGAGCACTCATTAGACACCACGTCGGTCACACAACGTCTACATGCATGCAGGATCACAATAGAGCACTCATTAGACACCACGTCGGTCACACAACGATGTCTACATGCATGCAGGATCACAATAGAGCACCGACAGACCGGCAGACCGGCAGACCGGCAGACCGACAGACCGACAGACCGACCGACCGACCGACCGACCGACAGACAGACAGACAGGAACACATAAAAGCCATCATGATTGATCATCTCAGGGTTTTTCCCTGCTATCCGGCGACTAACCTTGTCTAGGCCAGTCTTCATGCGCTGGCGGGCGCCGTGTAGCTCCTGCTTCTTCTGGCCGATGAGAGCAGAGAAGATGCTGAGCAGCTCCAGGTAGCTCTTGGGCGTGACGTAGTTGTGACGAGACAACTGGGCCAGATACTGCTCGCACTTCCTGGACACCATCTGGTGGATCTCCACACACATCAAGGTCTGGTGAGGTGAGGGGGAGAAGTTAGAACGTGTTCAGAAGAGAGGTCACACAAAATACATATTAACCCATTAGGGGTTCCCGTCCTGATGAATTGAGTGTGCAAAACCAAATACCATACATGATTACACACACACAAATGATTTATTGTTTTACAAATGTTCTGAATTTAAATATGCACATTAGGCATTATATCTAGGAAAATATGCAAACAATTGAAAATATGAAAAAGCTACTACTGTGGAAGGGATATCATATATTAAATTACTTATATTGGTCCTATAAACAAATATTAATATTAGGTATGGTTTTGCACACTCAATTCAATTAACGTTCCAATTTTGGAGCTCTGGCTCGTGGACTAAGAATTGGTTCTGAACTGAACCGGTTCCCAAACGGTGGAAAAGGGGCCTCTGTGCACGACGTCCCCGGTCAAGACACACATGCACATAAAGACACACACTCACCAGTCCCTCCATGGCGGCGCCGCTGGCTTCCAGCCCAGGCAGCTCGTTGAGGACGGAGGAGGCCACAGACTGCAGAGCCTCCTCAGGCCAGGCACTGAACCAGTCTATGGTACAGCACGTCACCAGGGAGGGGAACTGTCTGAGACGCGCACGGAACACCTCTCCCATGGGACTGGGAAAACAGGGACATGGGCGAGGAAGAGTGAGATCAAAGGAGAATTCCTCATCCCGAGGCGAGCTGCGGTGCGCTCGGGATGCCGTTATCTAATTATTCCACTCGTTGATGGATATATCCAACATCAGATTAAGGTTGACGATGGAGAGGGGCCACTATAGTTCCACACTCGCTCCAGAGGGCCATATTGCATATGGTATCGTATCAAAAAATAGCAGATCTAGACGCGTTTTGAGCTTGTAGATCTGCTATTGTTGTTATTGAAATCCAGATTATTATTTGTTTGCTATTTTTTAATTGGAATCCTGAAAAGTTTCATAATTCAAATGCATTTAGTTATAGGTTATGTTAACTTTATGAACTTAATTGGACATATAAAGACAAAATAAATCAGTACTATAGTCCTTCAGCTACTAATACAGACTGAAGTACTTAAAGCGGGTCATGTTTGCAAATAATATATCAATATTCGGATATTAACCAATCAATTCATCAATCAATCAATCAATCAATCAATATTAATCAATCAAGTGAAACTCCGAGGCCGCATGTGGCCCCGCGCCGGGCAGCCAGTTGCCCATGTACGTTCTAGGCCACGGGGAAGGCCTCACCTCATGCAGAGCACGGTGTGGATGTTCCTGCGGACCCTCCGGACGTACTGGGCCATGAGGTTGGCTGCGGTGGGCTGCAGGCCCAGCTCCTGCACCAGCGGCTTCATGGCGCTCAGGATGCGCTCCTGCTCATCACACGTATACAGGCCCGGAACGTCGCCCGAGTTCAGGATGCTGTTCACGTCCTCCAGGAAAGACTCGCTCTTGATCTGGAGCAACGATATGGACACACGAACACGACGCGTGACGATACGAACAAAACAGTGGCAACGGACAACGGTGTTGAGTTTGACAGCATATTTTGGTTTAGTCTTTGGAATAACATTTCTTTTAGTTTTACTATTCATCTGAAAGGTTTTAGTTTTAGTCTAGTTTCAGTCGACTAAATATCATAAGATTTTAGTTGACGAAAATGTATTTTGGCCTTGATGGCGTCGTAATGACTGATGTTACACATAGTCTATCTACAAGCTCACAATGCGTTGCACTGCGACGCGTTGTGAGCTTGTAGATCAGAGCGTGGAATAAAAAATGACTTGTCTCTCTATTTCTACTGGATCTCTTCTCCACTAGTCCCTCCCTATAACATTTCACTCTAGTTTTTATTTGTTGATGAAATTGTCAATATATTTAGTCTTAGCAATGTCCCGTCCAAATAAACAAATAAAGTAAAGTACAGTAGTTTTAAATTAACACCGTCTGGACAACAGGTCTCAGAGTATCTTTACGAGTGGAGAAAAGGAGGCACTGGAGCAACTCAGACAGTTTAAGCCCTTATTTTATTATCAGGTATTATCAAGTAAAAAAGCGACCACGTTTCGATGTTTCAGTTACATCTTCGTCAGGTCATGACCTGACGAAGATGTAACTGAAACATCGAAACGTAACCTGTCCTGTCTCTGAGATGCACCAGACTGGCCTGCCATAGGCTAGAGGCCTCTGAGATGCACCAGACTGGCCTGCCATAGGCTAGAGGCCTCTGAGATGCACCAGACTGGCCTGCCATAGGCTAGAGGCTGCCTCTGAGATGCACCAGACTGGCCTGCCATAGGCTAGAGGCGCGGTTGGAACTCCCTTCTATCTTTACGAGTGGATTGCAGTCTAACGGAGGACTTTACCTGTGTGTCTACAAAGAGGAAGGTGATCTGCTGGTTGTGCAGGCCAGCCTTCAGCATGATGCTCTTGATGTCCTCCCTCCACTCCGAGTGGCCGTAGCTTTTAGACAGCTCGATCTGGAAGCACTCGTAGTCTGACCTAATAATGTGGTACAGAGGCACTGTGAAGGTTGCATGGAAACAGCATTCATAAAGCAAACGTATAAAAGTGCTGCAATCCATAACTTTTCCATAACTCCCCGCGTGAGCACCAAAATGTATTTTTATCATTATGGATTACCTCATTAACCATGTTATTAACCATTATAACAACAACAACCAATATGGTTTAAGTGGTTAGAAATTTGTGCAACAATGTAGGTATGACTTATCTTACAATAAATGCAACGAATCTGTTTACGTACGTACGTAATCCACGTATCTCAAGAACAGTTCAACCGCCCGACTTCAAATTCCCCATACAACCGCCCGACTATACCTGTATGTGGCCCTTAAAACAGACGGTTACCGCGGTTATACTCTGATGGGTACAATGATATCTAAAAAAATCTCTCACATGTACGAGGCCAGCTTGGTGAGGGACTGGCGCCCGCTGCCGCCCACTCCCAGCAGCAGGGCGTTGCCCAGCGGCTGGCGCAGGATGCGGCTGATGCGGCACACGTGCTGGATGGCGTCCGTGAAGAGCACCAGCTTCATCTTGGCGTCGCTGACCTGGTTGTAGTCCTCCATGTATTCCTCCATCACTCTGACCAGCTACGCAGAGTACATATAACAGTGAGGCGTCACGGACAGCACGTTTTGTAAACACAAAAAAAGATGCATTGTTGAATTACTCGAATCAGCTAGCTCCATCTAATATGGTAAAGTTAGCGAAATGTGTGGCAAATCTGCAAAAAAAAGAAAGAAAAATGCTTACCACTAGCTTTCTTCACAAAATGTGTTTCATTTAATGTGTAAAAAAAGGGTGTCTACTATCACCTATCAATTTGATCCAACCCAACTGCCTTGGGAAACCTTGTGACAGCTGCTGAAAGTTGGGGTACCATTAACACATTAACCTATATAAGGCAAAACATTTCCAAATGTCATTATGCTTTATGTAGCATGTGACGTGTCAAACTAGGGGGTTTTCATGATTCTGAATCCATTCACACTCCTTGGGCTGACTATATATATATAGTCAGCTATATATATATATAGTCAATATATATACTTTCTATATATATTGCAGTATTGATACTTTTCCTAAAGTAAAAACAAAAAGTACTTTTTCCACCACTGTCAGATGGCGAGTGAAACCCGCGGCGTCACCTTTTCTCTGTCGTCTATTGACTTGTAGACCTTGTTGTCGGCTCCAGGGATCATGAAGTCTCCGTAGAGAACGGGCTGTCGGGGCACGGCCTCTTCGAAGCTGCAGCCAAACTGGGCCTGCTGGATGTGGGCCTGCAGGAGCGCGTGGAACCAGGCCCGGTCCTCAGCGCTCACCAGGCGGTCCTGGAACACCCTGCAGCTCTCATGGTACCACAGCCGCAGCAGCTGGAGCCGGTCCTGAAAATGATCACGGAAAGGATGAGCATGCTTAACAGTTTTTGTGTCCACACTCCACACGTCCTCTTAATAAATAAAAAGAATCACACCCGTGTGAACTGAGTGGTGCAAAGTCTTATATAGCCTGATCAGCTGTGGTCTGACGTAATGTCAGTGACCATGGTAACCATGCTCACCTGTGCACGGACACGTACGCAGGTATACAAACATACAGACAATGCTCACCTGTGCACGGACACGTACGCAGGTACACAAACATACAGACAAAGCTGGTTGTTGGAGTGGTTTGCACCACTCAAAAACGCGGGGTGCTAAGGACGCGTATAGGCATCTTTAGGTCCTTTTTAATAATGATATAAAACGGGATCACTGTAATAATTTTTTTTGACAGCTCCTGTTGCTGGGCAACACCTTGCACACAGCTCCTGGACATGTTTTGCGCATCATGCGCACAGCCGTTCACTTCCTTGTTTACGGGCCGACAAATGTTGCTCATATCACTGAATCTACGGCACTCTCCATGGTTTTGATCAGAACGGCAATGTTCTGTCCTCGTTTCTGACTTAACCAAGCATCTCGTTTGGAATATATATTAACGCTTCTAAAGAGAGATCAGACGAGGTAGTGCGAGGTAGTAATGGAACATCATCCTCCCGGTTTTGGGGGGAAATGGAAGGCGGGGCTTTTCAGAATAAAATCTGCCTCATCTGCTTGGCACTCTAGCGCCTTTACTCTGACAAACTCTGGCAGCAAGTGTTATACTATTTTTACAGACAGAGACAGATTTTTGTGATCTTTGCAAAACTGCAACATTTTCAAATCTGCATGACGAATGAAAGTAGTTACAGCTACCTCTACGGTGCCTGCGTCGGCCATGAGAACGCCCTGGAACACCTTGGAGACGTCTCTGAGGTTGAAGGTGTAATGGGACTTGGCCGGTGTCGGGAGGAGCTGGGAGGTGATGGTGGAGTAGACGCTGATGGTGGCGTCGACCAGAGGCCCGTTCAGTGGCTGGATGGCTGGTACAGCCTCTGGTAAAACACAGACACACACACACACGCACACACACGCACACACACACACACACACACACACACACGTCACACACACAATATTCAGTAGGGGTGGGACGATTCACTTACCTCCCGATTTGATACGATATCGATACCTAGGGTGCCGATTCTTATATATATTTCGATTCGATATTCTGATTTATTGCGATTTTTCTTCCAAGTTACTTTGCTTTTATTACACTAGAACATTTTAAAGCAATTCTAAACAATATAGACCATGAAAAGTTCAATTCAATGTTTGGCTAATATTCAGTGGCTGGATGGCTGGCACTAGTGTGGCATGGCCAGACTAATATCACTGTCTGCGTACAGTAGATATTAGTAGATTTTATTTCCAAGGGGCGGTTACAAACAGATTCCAACGTCATAGCAACAAAGTCTTAACCAGGCCCAATCTGCCCGCGCGCACGCGCACACGCACACGCACACGCACACGCACACGCACACGCACACGCACACACACACACACACACACACACACACACACACACACACACACACACACACACACACACACACACAGGCAGCCTGGCACACTTGGCACAGCCTCTGATGACACACAGATTAAAAGAGAATCAAATGCATTGTCACATGAAAACAGATGGTTCATCTCAAGGGCTTATTACTAATAAAGAAGTGTGTGTGTGTGTGGGGGGGGGGGGGGGGGGGGAGGCACGCTCCTTCATTTGTCGTTTGAATCATTATCACAAAACATTAATTACCCACTGCAGCCCTATTTAAACTTTGGAAAGATTTTTGATAAATGCCATAAATTACATTATGATACCTTGTGTATGTTACTTTTAGTACTGTAAGTATTATGCCAATACCTTTGTAGTTTTACTCAAGTACATTTTGATTACCAGACTGTTACTGGTGGTGACAGAGTGTTTCTACATTGCAGTATATTGATACTTTTACTTAAGTAAAGAAATGTAGTACATATTCCACCACTGCATAAAGACGGCGCCACGAGGCGAGTATCAGTATCAGCAGACAGATGCAGTGTTCATAAGGGTCCGTTCCCTATAGTATCGAGTATCAGTATCAGTATCAGCAGACAGATGCAGTGTTCATAAGGGTCCGTTCCCTATAGTATCGAGTATCAGTATCAGTATCAGCAGACAGATGCAGTGTTCATAAGGGTCCGTTCCCTATAGTATCGAGTATCAGTATCAGTATCAGCAGACAGATGCAGTGTTCATAAGGGTCCGTTCCCTATAGTATCGAGTATCGAGTATCAGTATCAGCAGACAGATGCAGTGTTCATAAGGGTCCGTTCCCTATAGTATCGAGTATCAGTATCAGTATCAGCAGACAGATGCAGTGTTCATAAGGGTCCGTTCCCTATAGTATCGAGTATCAGTATCAGTATCAGCAGACAGATGCAGTGTTCATAAGGGTCCGTTCCCTATAGTATCGAGTATCGAGTATCAGTATCAGCAGACAGATGCAGTGTTCATAAGGGTCCGTTCCCTATAGTATCGAGTATCAGTATCAGTATCAGCAGACAGATGCAGTGTTCATAAGGGTCCGTTCCCTATAGTATCAGTATCAGCAGACAGATGCAGTGTTCATAAGGGTCCGTTCCCTATAGTATCGAGTATCGAGTATCAGTATCAGCAGACAGATGCAGTGTTCATAAGGGTCCGTTCCCTATAGTATCGAGTATCAGTATCAGTATCAGCAGACAGATGCAGTGTTCATAAGGGTCCGTTCCCTATAGTATCGAGTATCGAGTATCAGTATCAGCAGACAGATGCAGTGTTCATAAGGGTCCGTTCCCTATAGTATCGAGTATCAGTATCAGTATCAGCAGACAGATGCAGTGTTCATAAGGGTCCGTTCCCTATAGTATCGAGTATCAGTATCAGTATCAGCAGACAGATGCAGTGTTCATAAGGGTCCGTTCCCTATAGTATCGAGTATCAGTATCAGTATCAGCAGACAGATGCAGTGTTCATAAGGGTCCGTTCCCTATAGTATCAGTATCAGTATCAGTATCAGCAGACAGATGCAGTGTTCATAAGGGTCCGTTCCCTATAGCACAGTGTAAAAACAAGTATGGGACATACTGTATACAGACACATAAGGTCTTCATGCAACAAGAGAAGGTAGATCCTGGGGCGCCCGCTGGCCTAGTGGTCCAGGCGCATGCCACATATATAGGCTTTGGCCTGACAGCACGTCGCGTGTTCGAGTCCCGTTCATGACGACCTTTGCTGCGTGTCTCTCCCCTTCTCTCCCTCCCTCTGTCCTGTCAGTCTTCACTTGTAACTATCAATAAAGGCAGAAAAGCCAAAAACAAATCTTGAAAGAAAAAAAAGAAGGTAGATCCACATATTGGAGGTCAGGTGGAGTTAATAAGAAAAGGTAGATCCACATATTGGAGGTCAGGTGGAGTTAATAAGAAAAGGTAGATCCACATATTGGAGGTCAGGTGGAGTTAATAAGAAAAGGTAGATCCACATATTGGAGGTCAGGTGGAGTTAATAAGAAAAGGTAGATCCACATATTGGAGGTCAGGTGGAGTTAATAAGAAAAGGTAGATCCACATATTGGAGGTCAGGTGGAGTTAATATGAAAAGGTAGATCCACATATTGGAGGTCAGGTGGAGTTAATAAGAAAAGGCAGATCCACATATTGGAGGTCAGGTGGAGTTAATATGAAAAGGTAGATCCACATATTGGAGGTCAGGTGGAGTTAATAAGAAAAGGTAGATCCACATATTGGAGGTCAGGTGGAGTTAATAAGAAAAGGTAGATCCACATATTGGAGGTCAGGTGGAGTTAATAAGAAAAGGTAAATCCACATATTGGAGGTCAGGTGGAGTTAATAAGAAAAGGTAGATCCACATATTGGAGGTCAGGTGGAGTTAATAAGAAAAGGTAGATCCACATATTGGAGGTCAGGTGGAGTTAATAAGAAAAGGTAGATCCACATATTGGAGGTCAGGTGGAGTTAATAAGAAAAGGTAGATCCACATATTGGAGGTCAGGTGGAGTTAATAAGAAAAGGTAGATCCACATATTGGAGGTCAGGTGGAGTTAATAAGAAAAGGTAGATCCACATATTGGAGGTCAGGTGGAGTTAATAAGAAAAGGTAGATCCACATATTGGAGGTCAGGTGGAGTTAATAAGAAAAGGTAGATCCACATATTGGAGGTCAGGTGGAGTTAATAAGAAAAGGTAGATCCACATATTGGAGGTCAGGTGGAGTTAATAAGAAAAGGTAAATCCACATAACCTGGCCAGGTGGAAATTAACCCATTAAGACCTGAGAACAGATTCTACAAATGTCTTCTAAATCCTGACAGCTTTTCTGAAAAACTTGTGTTTCCATGTCAGTGGTTCAGGTTCTCAAACTATTTCATGTCAAGGAGCCCAAATATTATATGAAATTGGCCGCCAACCACCATCTGAAAATATGTTGTTCCAGGGACCCACCCAGAAGATAAGAGTTAAAAATGTTCGCTGTGAAAAAAATATATTCAAAGATTTGCACACATTTTCACGATACATTTTCACGATTTTAAGTTTAAAAATAATGGTTAATGTGGTTAAAAGCTATGAGGTGACACAGATGCGTCCTCAGGTCTAAATGGGAAAACACACGAGCGACACGGACTCACCCATCCAGCTGCCCAGAATGGTGGAGAAGATCTTCCTCATGCTGTCGTGGTCCATCTCCGTGAAGGCCAGCAGGTTGAAGTGGCGTGTGAAGCGCTGAGTGAGGGGGTTCCGCCCCCCGCCGGGGGTCCCCATGGCACACGCAAAGTTGATGTCCACCACGTGTTTGAACGTCCCTGTATAGCATGGAGGCAGGACGAGAGAGAGACGGTCCATATAGGCTGTTTCACAAAGCCAGTATATCATACAAGGGCCAACTGGAGGCCCGGGGGGCCCACATGCAGTCCCCACCTTCACTTAATTATGTGGCCCTCAGGTTAATATCAGAATACTGATGTATTATTGATTTGCAAACATGACCCGCTTTAATTACGTCAGCCTAAATTAGTAGCTTAAAGGGGAATACCACTCATTTTCGACATTTTACTATGTCATTAATATACCTTAGAGGTGTTGAAATAATAAAAAAGTCCATCTGTTCTGTGTTTCCTAGAAAAATCATTAACAAAAAAAATCATTAACATGGTGAAACACATCTTGATGACATCATCAAGATGTGTTTCACCATGTTAATGGTTTTTTTCAGACCTCCAGTTCTAGGAATTTATTGTATTTCCACACAACAGCTCTAAGGTATATTAATGACATAGTAAAATGTTGAAAATTAGTGGAATGCCCCTTTAAGTTAACATAATTAAATGCATTTAAAAGGCATTGAAATTAAATGAAAATGTTACTTTTCAGGATTCCAATTAAAAAATAGCAAAAATAAATAAATCAGGATTTCAATTCAAATATAGCAAAAGTAGCAGATCTACAAGCTCAAAACGCGTCGCACTGCAACGCCTTTTGAGCTTGTAGATCTGCTATTTTCAGCATGCAACCAAGTGAAAAAAAGACAACTGGATTTCTTGTCCACTAGTCCCTTCCTAACATTTTAGCCTAGTTTTTATTTGTTGACGAAATTGTCAATATATTTAGTCTTAGTTTTAATCATCATAGCTTATGTAGTTTTCATTTAGTTTCCATTTAGTTTCCGTCAGTGAAAAATAGTTAGTCGACGAAACATATTTCGTCACAGTCTTAGTCGACGCAGTCAACGCGGCCTCTCTCACCGATGTGTTTCCTGTCGTACCATCCTCCGTGGTCCATCCACTGGCGCAGCAGCTCGATGGGAGGCTGCGCTCCGTAGGTCTCCAACATGGGCATGTTCACATCATCTATGAAGAAGATCAACTTCTTCCCCAGCGGAGGCCCAAACACACCCTTACGCCTGGAACAAACACAAGTGTGTGTGTGTGACGTGTGTCATTAGTCGAGATACATAGCGAAACTATTATAAAGCAGCTGCGTGTGTGTGTGTGTGTGTGTGTGTGTGTGTGTGTGTGTGTGTGTGTGTGTGTGTGTGTGTGTGTGTGTGTGTGTGTGTGGCCCCTTTTCCACCAAAATAATTTGGTTCTAGAACTGGTTCCGTGATTTATTTTTTTATGGTGGTTAATATCTTCCAACCAGAATAGTGACACGTCCACTTTGGGTCCCACTTCAGGGCAAGAAGTCTTTTTTTGGTTCCAGTTCGAACCAACTTTTTAGGGATCTAAACCAATTAATTTGTTTCAAAATTGGAAATTGGAAAAATATCAAAAACATTACCGGCCCAAGGGCCCTCGTGGGGTTTAATCCGTCCCTGTGTGTGTGTGTGTGTGTGTGTGTGTGTGTGTGTGTGTGTGTGTGTGTGTGTGTGTGTGTGTGTGTGTGTGTGTGTGTGTGTGCGTGCACGCACTCGCGCGCTCGTGCGTGCATATGTGTGCACGTGTGTCCAATGACTGACAACACTATCATCACCAAATCACAAGACCATGAAGTCCATGAAACTTCATATATTATTGTAGAGTTTTAACTCAATATCTGACATGCTGGCCCGGACCGCTAGGCGATACCTAGGCTCCAATGTGGCCTGACAACACGTCACGGGTTCGAGTTCCGATCCCGACGGCCTTTGCTGCGTGTACGTACTCCCCATCACTCTCTCCCCATCTCTCTCTCTACTTACTGTACTATCAATAAAGGCATAAAAAGCCCCACAAATGAACCGCTTGGCCGCCAGGATTAATTAAAGAATGATTACTATATGCCAGGATATCCCCCCGTTCAACCCTTATTTTGAAGATCCAAAACACAGTGACCGGAACTGGATGTTGACTGAATGGTGTGTGTGTGTTGTCGGATTAGGTGTTGATCTCTCACTATAGCTGATGAGAAGTACAGGCCGGTGCCATTACAGCGATCGCTATGCTCTGTGCAATAAGCGTTGTTTCTGACCAGAAATGCCGCAGGGAATTGAAGATAAAAGCGACTGAAAGCGTGTGTGCGCGAGCACGTGGGTGCACGCGCAAATCATAAATCAAGATGGCGCAGTCCAGTGTTATGGCTAACAAGAGATACCCATCTGAAGCTAATGTGAGTAGCCTTTCGACTAGATCGGATCAAAACATTTATACAACTGAATTAACGTACAGTAACTTAAGTTTATTGGCGCTTGCCGAGACTAATGATTAACGTATAGGTTACGTTTTTCGGCGTGGATTGTGTTAATTGCCATGTTGTTATTTGATGGTCAAACCACGCAGCTCAACTATGCACACCTCTAGGCTGGCCTACTGTTGACCGAGTCCAAATCATTTTGTTGTACACCAGATTCTGTTCATTCCCTTCATATCGTTCCTATATACTGCTACCTTTTGTTCAGCTTGCTGTCGATGTAATCCTGAGTCTGGTTGGCGGAGGTGTGCGCTGAGAACATGAGGAAGTGTGAGATGTATTCAGCAGGTGTGTTGTTCAGCAGATGGTCTGAGATGGTCAGGGTCTTCCCAGTGCCAGTAGGTCCAACACACAACACCTGACACACACAGAAGGGACATGTAAGGCAGTGGTTCCCAAAGTGGGGTCCGGGCGGGGACAATAATTGTTATTCAGTACTCACAGGTTTCTTATTGGACAACAGCATGTCCATGAGGAAGGACATTCTGACAGTGTCTGGGGTTGGCACGACGATGTCAGCGTAATCCATTTCTGGGGTGATTATCACACTTTTGGCGTACTTCATCCAACTGACCCACTGAACCTATAGAACACAGAGACAATCAAACTGTTACATCCATCCATCCATCCATCCATCCTTCTTCAACCACTTACACCGGTTGATTGTTACTTAAAACTCATTTGTTGCTTCATAATATCTGCGTGTAAATGTTCAGCATTATTATCTGCTTACTTTCCCCCCCTTGTCTTCCTCATCTTCATCCTCCGTCAGGTTACTGATCCCAGCATCATCAAGCCTGTAGTCATAAACCAGACCTTGCTCTGGAAAACACAGCTTGATCTGCAGGAAAGATATACATTTAGTATAAACACAATATACTTCTATTGCAAAGCTAGGCATAAAACGTATGCTCAGAGTTACACACAGCAATGAACAGTAACGCCTCATTTCCACTGAGCTCTGTGTGATGTTCTGATGTCTGTAATTATGTCTGTAATAGTAATTGCCCGACTTTATTCCAGATACTTTTATTCTGTATAAACTTTTTAAGCCCTTATATGACTATTACTGTGACACATCATCATCATACTGTACTTAGCTGAGCTGCTCGAGGGAAAGTGAAACCACACTTGCAATTTCCCAGAACTGCACCTTTCTAGTTCCGTTTGTTCCTGCGGAATTATACCTTTCAGTCCATTTGTATGTTGAAAAACATTACCCTTTCTATGGATATTGGAGAGACTGTATACATTGTGTGCCAGGAAAGAGTTGTCAATGTTTACTTTGTGCTTTGTGCTTTTCAGGATACTCAATTACACTTGAATTACTAACACTGTTTTGATTCATCTGTAGCCTAAATAACACTTGGAAATATTGCATCTATGAAACAAAATTACGTATAATTATCACACTAGGCCTGACCTCGATTAGTTGACAAACCGATCGAGGGAAAATACCTTAAAAACCGTCTCGTCCCAAACCGACCCTTTGGTGTGGTTTGGGCTTCAGTCGACTACCAATGTTTTAGTCTATGTTGTTTTTTTTGCATGACTTGACTTAGAGATTGGCCTAATTTATTATATTAATTAACACATCGTTAATATGTAACAAACTGTAATAACGATAGGCATTAATAAGCTACAGTACAAGCTTCAGCCTATACATTTTTGGCATTAAAAGATGGCACACTCAAGTAAAAAAAGATCGGATTAAACCATTCGTTCATTTTAAGCATGCAATCCTCAAAGCAGTGACCCTGAGATGGCGGTCTACTCTCTAACCTTCTCCGTTGTCATTTTGTCACGGAGCCAGGCGCTGAAGCGCTGGCGGCTGGCAGCGTCCCCCGTGGCTCCCACACTCCACACCAGGGAGAAGATGAACCAGGGTTCCAGCAGCTCCTCCAGGCGTTCCACCTTGTCTTGTGGGGGAGGTGGTCTGTCCACCTAAACACAACACAACACAACACGTTGTTTAATTAGAGCAATGGTGGTTCCCAAACCATTTCTGGTCGAAACCCAAAATAAGAGAGATTATGGACGTTTCCCCCCGGGGACCCAAACTGGTGGGAATAGCAGATCTACCAAGTGCACAACACGTTGCTTCGCACAACATTGCAAGCTTGTAGATCGGCTATTTTCACTATACTTCTTAATTGTATATATTTATTTTTTACAGAATCTCACAGGTGCTTGAGCACAGGGTAAAAAGCATTATTCACTGTATCGGTGTACTTCAATGCGGGAGGTTTGTAAGTTGCAGACACACCTCTCTGTGGACAAAGGGGCTGAAGAAGCAGTCCATTAGTTTCAGCAGACTGAAGGTCAGGTTACTGTCCATAGAAGTGATGACCTCCTTCACGGACTCCCGCACAAACGTGATGGAAGCCTGAGCAAAGAGAAGAAAACTGAAAATACCCTGATGCAAACTATAAGATAGATAGATAAGATAACATAAATGTCTTTTACACAAACAATGTGTGTAGTAGCCAAATATTTTTACCACTTTTTTCTCCCAATTGAGTCATTATGCCAATTAACCAATGCCACACATTTATTTTTATCTTACATTTTTATCCCACAATTTGAATAGACGATCTACAAGGCTATTTTCAGTAGAAGAGATGCTTCTACAGAAGACATACAGTAGGCTACTGGCCGCTGTGGAATCCCAAAGACTGAATCGAATGAATTCCGTCGTGGCGACTGAGAACTTGAATCAATGAGTTCTGTCATTCTGACCTGTAGGAAGCTGCTGAAGAGGGAGTTGAGCTGCTCGGTGTGTTGCTTCAGGGTCTCGGGCAGCGTTTTCAGCCAGCACTCTGTGAAGGGCGCGAGGCCCAGAACACTGGGCTCCAGGTACACCATTCCACAGCGAGAGACGGTCGCTGGGGACGCCACCGCCAAGTCCTGCACCTCGAACATCATGGTCATCGACTGCGGGAAAGTTTTGCAATGTTTTGAGACGTGACAGAGAACAACAATGACCTAATAACGATCCCAACTTTGTACACTTCAAATCGAATCCTGTGGCTCTTGGGAGCCACAACTGTGTACATTGGTGACTATAACTATAATCTACCTGATCTTGAGGCCTACAAAATCGAAAAAAAATATATCAATTTTTTTCTTATCAACTAGTACCAACAAGGTCGACTAGTTGCTTAATGCGCACGCGCACGCACACGCACACGCACACACACACACACACACTTCTGCAAACTGTAAAACACGCCTGGATGGTGTTTGTCATAATGCGACAGGTTTATGAGCTTGTATATCTGCTATTTAAACACATTTCGAAACAGATCTCCCATCAATGACATGCCCAAGAAGTCCTTACGTCAGTGAGTTTGATGATCTCTCCAGAGCTCAGGCAGAGCTTCTTGTTGTCGTCCAGAACGGTGTTCATGTTCTCGATCCACACGGCGTCCACCGGCCCGTCAAACATGTACCACCTCCTCTCCTCGCCCGCGGACGCCACGCCTCCACGGACGAGAGACGACAGGATGCCGTCCGTCCTGCAGAGACGGATGAAGTGCATTTTTATAGTGCTTTTCTAAGTACTCAAAGCACTTTACAAGCAATGGTTCGTTCATTCATTCATACATTGGGATGTTCTCCATGGAGAAGTGGAGGTGTTGCTACTTACTACAACACCTTATGTTTGTATCTTTTTTCTATTTTTTTCATTAATAATATTAATGAGTTAGGCAAAAAATCAGTGTCATTTCACAACTGTATGACTGCATAACTCACTCTTATTCAGGTATATATGGAATATATATATAACTTTTTATCAACAACCCAGGTTCATTCGTCTTGCCTATTTCCTCACATTTTTCATTATTTCTTTAAACATACACACATAAAAAACAGACACCAGAAAGTATGAAGAATGAAACGAAACGTTTACTTCCATACCATTCGTGTGTGAGCGGGTGGAAGTGGCCGTAGAGCTGTCCCATGGTGACAGACTTGGGGTTGAGGACGTGCGTCTGGACCGCTCGGTACACGCCGCCACTCACAGAGGGCTGGCCCTTCAGAGCCGTCATGGCAGCTCCTAGTATCTCATAACACTGTCACACAGACAGCACTGCCATTGTCACTGCAACACACTCTGTAGTCTGTATATGCACACTAGTCCCGCGTTACCAGACTGTTGACTCTCGCAATTTCCAAATGCTTCATCATACAGTCTGGACCAGGGGTGCCCACACATTTATGACGTGAGATCTACTTTCAAAATGACCAGCTCAACAAGATCTACCCACTATACCTGCATCCACTATACCTGCATCCAGTGACCTTGGTACAATATAGAAATTGATCTATTGAAGATTCTGACGTTCAAATGTACATATTTTGTTTTGATTGTATTGCTGTATTGTTGTATTGTGCTTTCTGCTTTGGCAATGTAAACGTATGTTTTCTCATGCCAATAAAGCCCTTTGAATTGAATTGAATTGAAAGAATAAGTGTACCATTGCTGAAAATAGTTTAAATATATAATGTACCTGGGGGGGCTTTGGAATAGGGAGGAGAAATTATGACAGGCTGTCTGCTGTCAAAATATGTCCCCCCCCGTATTTAACTTAAACGCCCAATGCATTCTCAATGGCAATAGCACCAACTTTGGCATGCTACTAGTCCGACTCTGGACCAACGAAAGAGTCAAATATAAAGCGGAAGTGGAGCCTCTTCCCCACTTCCGTTTTGTCTTTACAGTCGCACAAATCTATTCTAATATAAATAGAAATCATCTAAGCATATATAGCTTGTTGCTTAGCGGAAAATAAAATACAAAAATAAAATGTAAAGATATTTTAAAATATATTTTCGTGAACGGAAATGGCAGCTATAGTGTAGCATTCGGAGATTGTGGACTAGTTGTCTGGCTACACGAGACTATATATGCACACAGAATTACTCTTCCTACTTCCAGGGCGCTTCCCTTACTTCCTTCACAGGTGTTACCGCTGATACTAATCAAGGCTCTGTTCCATTTAGGTGTGCAGTGGTGATCAAACCTTTTCTTTTCCAAGGACCCCCATAACTCATCGGACCCGTAATCCATTTGTACACACACCCGCACGGGGCCATTTGGAACCCACTCAAGGACACTTTGAGACCCACTGCTGTAGCAGAGTGTTTCCAGTGAGCGGCCAACATTCACAATAGCAGCACCCTGACTCTGTTTGACCAGAATGGAACAGAGCCTTCATTAGTATCAGCGCTAAGTTGGTAACACCTGTGAAGGAAGTCACAGGGAAGGGGCCCAAGTTCTTTCCAAAATGGCGTGCATGCATATAGCCCATTGCCCTGCAGCAGTTTAAATACAGTACGTGATATTCTTATCGACAGTTACAATGTAAGTAAGTAAGTAGCCTTGCCGAGCCACGAGGCCCATAGGGCAGGAGCCTATCTCCTGTTTCTGTAGCGTGAGGCAGCTTGATGTACAAGTACACCCCCTGGACATGACGCTAGTATGTCGCAGGGACTTACCCCCAATCCAACCCTTTG
The DNA here is from genome assembly GCF_951216825.1 of Electrona antarctica. Lineage (NCBI taxonomy): Eukaryota > Metazoa > Chordata > Actinopteri > Myctophiformes > Myctophidae > Electrona > Electrona antarctica. The sequence goes on along the minus strand of NC_136799.1, from coordinate 8,974,910 downwards.
GTCTTTGGTATGACCCGGCCGGGGATTGAACCCCGACCTCCCAGTCTCAGGGCGGACACTCTAACCACAAGGCCACTGAGCTGGTGCAGTTACAATGTACATTGTATTATATCACTTCTGTTGAGCTAGACATAAACATGGTGAATACTAGGCCAGTCTATTATGACATAACCGTCTAATCGCAATCATTTTAGATAATCGCAACTGTTCAGCATAATCGTCACAATGCCACACTGCTATGCTACGGACCCCCATGAGAGAAGATTTTTATGGCTCTAGGTAGAAGTGACTCTCAACCAATTTTGAATTTGAAGTACCCCACGTTTGGCATGCATTAGGCTACGGATCCCCATTTAATGGCATGTCTATATCTCTGGGACCCCAATTTATATTGTAAAATCACTGTTAAGTTAACTCTGGGAGTGTACAAATGGAACCTAACGGGTCCATTTGGTTCCATTTGTACACTTTCAGAGTTACAGACCCATAAGGGTCCATTTGGTTCCTGACTATCATTTAGCTGTGGACCCCCTGGAACTCCCTCAAGGACTCCTGGGGGTCCCAGGGGGACCTTGGGGGGACTTTGGGAACCACTGACTGTGGCTCAGGAGGTAGAGCAGGTCGTCCAATGATCCATGGGTCGGCGGTTCGAATACCGGCTCCTCCTGTCTACATGTCGAAGTGTCCTTGGGCAAGACATTGAACCACAAATTGCTCCCGATGTGCTGGTTGGTACCTTGCATGGCTTCCGCCGCAATCGGTGTATGAATGTGTGTGTGAATGGGTGAATGTAAAGCGCCTTGGATAAAGGCGCTATATAAATGCACCATTTACCATTTAACAGTACATGGGGATGGATGGGTAAGACACTCACCTTGGTTTTCCCAGATCCACTCGGCCCCACCAACATCAGACCATGTCTGACCACAGTGGTCTCAAACAGCTGAATACACTTAGTAACATATCCTGTCAGGTAGAAGACACACATCGCAATATTGTCATCTATAATACAGCCTCAACAGAGAACAGAGATATTTATTATTTACACGGTTATTCAATAATTGCCAAAATACAAGCTCACACTGCATTGTGAAGCAACTCTTTGTGAGCTTTTAGATCTGCTATCCTATAAGGAAATGGCTAATGGGTTGGCCGGCCGGCGTCACTATGACTCGGACGCAACTATACCATACATGGAGTTCGGCATGACTCCGACATAACCATATGACCAGCCAGCCAGCAGCTGGGTGAACCTGAAACTGAATTTCCCCCATGGGATTAGTAAAGGTCTCCCTTTGTTCTGCCCAAAATAGAGACCAACAAATCAGTTAAGACACTGACCGTCCACGTCTTTGAGGTTTTTCTGGGCACAGACATTCCGTATGGACTCCTCTAAGGTGCCGTAGTCGACGGGCTCCTCTTTGATTCGGGGGAAGAGGTCCGACACGATGCTGTTGAAGAGCTGCAGGTCGTCCTGGAGGAACTTGGGCACGTTAACGTCTCTGATGGCCCGCAGGCAGATCACCTCCTGTGGGGTGAAGGAAGAACAGTAGCTGCAGTACAAGTAGGCATTCAGAACTTTGGTTATGTCTCGCTCTTTTTAGAGGCGACAGAACCCCCGGGCGTCCACGTCATCGGTGTGTGTGTGTGCGCGCATGAATGGGTGAATGTAATGCACAATCTATATAAAGCGCCTTGGATAAAGGCGCTATATAAATGCATCATTTATCATTTACCATTTACTAACTACGACTGGAAGTGACAATAAAACTGGTTCGGATGGTGGTAGTGTTGGTGTTGTAGAGATTCAAACGGATTCAAACCCAGGTTGGCTGAACAAGGACAGCTGAGCCTTAATGCAATGGGCTCTACCAGGCTCTACCAGGTACCGGACTATGCTCTACCAGGCGAGACACCAGTCTTTTCTCATACATTTAAAAGGTTTTCATAGAAGCTACTTCAGAGCACAGAACAAAACACAGGAATACGACCTCACCTCATTCATGTCGGAATTTTCTCTCTTCAGATTTCCAGCAGCTGAGATCACAGTTTTCACAGCTCTCATACCAAAGTCATAGTGATCCTGTATTTTAAAAACACAAGCCACGTCAACACATAATAGTATCTATATTTTATATCATAATTACAGAAAAGTTCCAACATTAAGCATCTATATACATTCACATTGTCATGGTTACTGTAGTCTAGTCTATCCCCTGCAAGCTGCTCTTTCCTTGAACTGTATGTGAAATACATATGCTATGCAAATACTCTTGTCTCTTCTTGCCAGCTCAATTTAATGTAGGTTATGTACAACATCCCACCAAGTCAGATTTGCAGCATAAATTATGTAAAACGTACATACATAGAAATGATCCAAAATGTTACTTATCAGGCATAGAAGTGTTCTGGGTTCCTACCTGAGAGCTGAGCTGTTCAGAGGAGAGCTTGAAGGTGATAGTGATCTTCTTGGAGAGGACTTTGGCATCGCTGAAGCCAAACGAGTAGAGGGATATCTCTGCTATCATGGCATAGTCCGGGACCATCATGGCCACAGGACGGAACAGGGCCTGTGGATGTAGACGGCCAAAGCACGCGTGTAAAACAACCAGTAGGCTATCTCCTACACTGAACTGAAAACATTGACATTGAAAATCTATTTCCAACTGAGAACCTTGAGGTTGTCTGGCAGTTCAGTGCGGCCGGCATAACCAGGGTTCATGGTGATGAAAACAGCACAGGATGCAACCAGAGGGATCTCCGCACCTTCAAATACAAAGCGCTCTGCCTGGAAAAACAGCAACAACAAAAAACACAGAAGCCAACAGGGTGCTCACGTGAGATTAAAATATCTGTATATGGTTCTTCTAGGATTAACGTAGACTTAAAAAGGAAACGCACTGATGAAGACCTTAACCAGTCGAAACATGTTGGCATTTTTAGTAGAATAAATTGTGTTTTAAAGTGATATTTTTTAACAAATTAACAAAACGTTTTTTGTTAAAAGGTTAAATCACTATATTCTAAAAGTAATCATTGCTATAGAGTGTTTGTTCAGTAACAGATGTCTCCATGTCTCTCCAGCTCTTTAATAAACAGAAAATACATGTTCAGAACACCAACAAACAGAACACCATCAAACACAAATGTTTGGTCAAACCATGTGAATCCCATTGGAAAAGCATTGTGGCGGACATAAAAAAAGAAAAAAAAGAAAACGACCAAACATTTTGTTTGATGGTGTTTGATATGTGTGTATGAGGCTTGCGTGTGACTCACTCTTTGCTGTAGAGCTTTCTGGTCTAGCTGCAATTTGCAACTCTAGATTCTTTTTATAATTGGATGAATCTAGAGTTGCAATACCCTCCATTGACTCCCCACTCATCCAATTTGCTTTTGCGATCTGCTTGTATTAAATGACGTTAAACTCACCAACATTGCAGCTCTAGGCCAAGCTTGAATTATCCTCTTTCAATCTGCCAAGCTTTTGTTTCATAAAAATCCACCGTAGAGATGTTATGAGCAGAGCTACTTTCTGTCAAGAAATTCTGTGCAGGTGATTATTTTTCTAAGTGTTGGAGTTTGGAAGCACTCGTTTTTATTAACGGGACGCGCTTCTGCCTCCTGCATTATGTGCAAATTTGAAATAGGTGGTACGCAGGGCCATTCAGTGACTTCGACAAGTGCTTCCAAACTCCAACGCTTAGAAAAAGAATCACCACCTGCACAGATTTTGACAGAAAGTAGCTCATAACATCTCTACGGTGGATTTTTATGAAACAAAAGCTTGGCAGATTGAAAGAGGATAATTCAAGTTTGGCCTAGAGCTGCAATGTTGAGGAGTTTAACGTTGTTTAATACAAGCAGATCGCAAAAGCAAATTGGATGAGTGGGGAGTCAATGGAGGGTATTGCAACTCTAGATTCATCCAATTATTTAAAAAATCTAGAGTTGCAAACTGCGGCCAGATGCTGGTGATCCGTTTGTGACTCACTCTTTGCTGTAGAGCTTTCTGGATGGTGGTGATCTGTTGTGCCACCACAGAGAGCACCTCCACGTCGATACGGTTAAACTCGTCAAAGCACGCCCAGGCCCCGGAGCTGGAACGGAACATGGAAACTGATTATAATGGGCTCTGTGCACGCACACCATTTTGGAAAGAACTTGGGCCACTTCCAATGACATCCAGCTGGTCTACTCTACTGCAGTGGTTCTAGGGGGTCCCCAGCTAAATGATAGTTTGGAACCAAATGGACCCTTGTGGGTCTGTAACTCTGAGAGTGTACAAATGTTTGTACACTCTCAGAGTTAAAATAACATTGATTTTACAATATAATTTGGGGGTCCCAGAGATAGAAATGCCATGAAATGGGGGTCCGTAGACTAATGCATGTCAAACTGGGGGTCCTTGAAATGAAACAGGTTGAGAATCTCTGCTAGAGCCGTAAAAATCTTCTCTTATGGGGGTCCCTGGCATATCTTTTCAAATAGGGGTCCGCGGGCTAATTAGTGTCAATTTGGGGGTCCTTGACATGAAAAAGTCTACTGCTCTACTGTACCTGGCCAGGCCCTTGAGGAACTTGCCCATGGCAATGACATCCAGCTGGTCTACTCTACTGTACCTGGCCAGGCCCTTGAGGAACTTGCCCATGGCAATGACATCCAGCTGGTCGGAGCAGTTGAAGACCACCGTCTGGACGGCCAGAGCCTTGCCCAGGTCTTTGGTGGTCTCCGTCTTTCCCGTCCCTGCCGGACCGGCCGGCGCGCCTCCTAACTTCAGGTGGAGAGCGCCGGTCAGGGTCAGGTAGCATCTGCAAGGACATGGAGTAGGATTTCAGAATAGGTCGGAATCAGATCGGGAGTCAAAAAACGTGATCGGGACATCCCTAGTTTTCAGGGAATCAGTTGAAGCGTGAACAGGACACGGTAAAATCCTTGAGTGTTCATTTAAGGCCAGTCCACACCAATGCAACTCCTACAACATGCCAACTACTGTACTTGCAACTCCTTAATTGCAATGATTAATCCCCAATGGCAGTTGCAAGGAGTTGCATTGGGGACTGGCCTTAAAACAGTTTTGATGCAAGGAGTTGCATTGGTGTGGAGTCTGTGGACTGGCCTAAAAACTGTTGCAAGGAGATGCATTGATACATGTCTTGAGCAATAAATACATGTTTTCCAAATAAATAAATACAGTAAATGCGTAATAAGATTAGGCATAAGGCATAGTGCCAAATATAGGGCCGCCAGAGTATACAAAATGGAATCAAAAATGTCAACAAAAAAAAACAGTCTCAGAATAAGGAGTTAATGGTTTTAATCTTTAGATAATACACCAGAGACGTGCCTGTCAGTGAGCGGTGTGATAACCAGACGTCCAGAGTTGCCCAGATACTCGTATCCATACAAGAACTCTGCATTCACTGCTCGCACGTACAGCTCATCTCTGGTCCAGTAATATCTGCAAAGTGAATACCATATGGTTTGTTAAAGATGCAATCCATAACGTTCCATAACGGGATTCAAAAGGGGGGTCATACGTTAGTCCGACATACCAATAGTCCGACATGCGTGGCCGGTTAAGACTCACCCGTGGCTCCGACATGTGTTGCCGGTTAAGAGACTTGCGTGGCCGGTTAAGACTCTCCCGTGGCTTCCGTGTGCGGTTAGGGTTATAGGTTAGGGTTATAGGTTAGGGTTATAGGTTAGGATTATAGGTTAGGGTTATAGGTTAGTAGCCTGGCTAATAAGCCAGACCGAATCAGCCGTTGACAAAAAAAAATTGCCTGCCGGCGGATTACGGTCTGGAGAGGCTCAATTGTACTCCCATTTCCTACACCAGAGAACTGGTGTGGCCAATCGGGACACAGTATGCAATATGGGCGGGCTTTGGTACATTGACGTTCAATGCTTGAGACCTTTGACTGACAGTAGCTCTGACCAATTGCGTCAAACAGAAAATGTTTGAACCCGCCCCCCGGGAAACAAGATCCATACACAGCATCTCCAGACTCAAATACCACACGACAGTGTGATTTGAGTCTGGCTTATTAGCCAGGCTAATAGGTTAGGGTGTCGGACTATTGCGTGTCGGACTGTTAGTACGTCGGACCAAAGATATAATGCAACCATTCAAAAGCTGGTCGCCTGCCTGAGAGACCAAATTACTAATGCTCATTCAAAAGGTGTACAAATGGAACCAAATGGACCCGTTAGGGTCATTTGTACACTCTCAGAGTAAAATGTACTTTGATTTTACAATATACTGTACATTGGGGTCCCAGAGATAGAAATGCCATTAAATGGGGGTCCGTAGCCTAATTCAGGTCAAACCTGGATTTAGATGAAAATCGGTGAAAATCACTGCCAGGGCCATAACAATCTTCCCTTAATATGGGGCTTCCTTGGCATATATTTTCTAATGGGGGTGACATGAAAAAGTGTGGGAAACCACTGGTATAAATAAACACAGTTAGTATGGTGAGTACCTGAGCTGACTGATCCATTCGAAGTCATTCACGCTGGAGACGTTCTCCTGCAGCAGCTTGGCCGCGACGTCCTTGCCATGGACCTCTGTGACGATGAGAGCAGACAGTACAGCCCTCTGCATGGCGCTCAGACGCCCTCTCACCAGCCGCACCAAGTCTTCCAGCTATACACCAAACCACCAGACAACCACAAAACATCAGCGCTAAATACTAGGGTATGGTTGTCCCGATCCAATCACGTCATTTTCAAATTTTTGATGACAATGCTTTTGTGCTTTTACTCAAGTAAAATTTGGAACACGGGACCTTTACTTGTAACAGTATCTCTACATGGTATTGCTACTTGTACTTTATAAGCCCCATTTCATACTTTTTTTACTTGTTTTCTAAATGAGCTAGAATAAGCTCTTTAAGCTCACTATGCTATGCACTGCAACACATTGTGAGCTTGCTATTTTCCAAAAACTCTGCAAATTATTTTGCCTATGATGACGACATGTCCAAAATATGGACGCCAGGTTGAAAGAACCAATGGAGTCCCAGACCTGTGTCTGAAGCTGTGGGAAGAGGCGGCTGGCCAGGTCTCCCTGCTCCAGGGCCTGTGAAACCTCATAGGTCCAGAACACCTGACAGCCAGCGATGACCACCTGTCCAGGCCACGATAACACCCACTCTGTACGGGCCTTCTGTTGGAGGGGCAGACAAGATGGACACACTCAGCAGCCACGTTTCTCCAAGCAAAACCTTGACATCCAACTGACATGAGTGGTGCTTTGCTTACACTGTAAAATAATCCCCAGAGAGTTTATGTCCCATAAGACCTGATTCAAACAGCATACAACTTTTTGGAGTTTATTTTATACTTATTGGCACTAGAGAGATTATGCCATATGGGACAATATAATGAGCACCTGAAAATATTGAACTAAAAGCAATGTACTATACATTTTGTACATTAAAGGTTGCGGAAACAAATCTGGATTGGAGGGTATGCGCATGCATAAAGTGAGTGGTAAATCGAGTGGCAAAGAGACACAACAGTGGCAGAAGCAGGCCGCCGCCGGTCTGTGGCGGATTAGGAGGCTTTTGCCGGTGGCAGAGGAAACACTGCCGCGGGTGTTGTCGGCAATTGGCGGCGACGCCGTGGCTGCTGCCGCTGCCGGAAAATGCACTCGCTGCTTCTGATCAAATAGAACTTTTCTGTTTGGATGTATGAGGCTGTCAAGGCCAGAAAGTCGTTTTTTGCCACTCAGCAGGGCGTTCCCACCTAACTTCCGAGTATGATGATGGCACGTGCATAGCCTCTATTAAAATAGAAACCTCCCACTGAAGAATACAGAATAAAACAAACATAATGGTACATAATGGTACTATTTGACACAAGTTTGTGTCTGACAGACAGACAGACAGGGTCTCAGACCTCCGGGTAGGCTCTGAGCGAGCGCTGGATGTTGTCCCTCACACTGGCCTTCATGGAGCCCTCCACCTCTCTCAGCCAGTCCTCCACGTCTCCATGGGGCCTCACGGGACGCGTGAACGTCACCTCCTCGCCTTCGCCAGAGTACATGTGTGTTATCTGGAGATCTGGCTGGAACTGGAGCTGAGACATTAAATACAGCAGCAACACCACGCACGCACGCACGCACGCACGCACGCACGCACGCACGCACGCACGCACGCACGCACGCACGCACGCACGCACGCACGCACGCACGCACGCACGCACGCACGCACGCACGCACGCACGCACGCACGCACGCACGCACGCACGCACGCACGCACGCACGCACACACACACACACACACACACACACACACACACACACACACACACACACACACACACACACACACACACACACACACACACACACACACACACACACACACACACACACACACACACACACACACACACACACACACACACACACACACACACACACACACACACACACACACACACACACACACACACACACACACACACACACACACACACACACACACACACACACACACACAATTTATTGGTTATTTGTGGGGATAGAAAACACATATGGGAGTCCCAAAAACACAAAAGAAATTGAACATTTTGAATTGTATGTTATAGGTCCTTTAAGTTAATCCTCTCCTGATCATTCCCACCAAGTTTCATAAAGATTGGCCCGTCTGTTCTCAAATTATTTTGTACACGCACGCCACATTCAATGCCACATGTAAATGCCACTCCTTTCCATGCCATGCTGGAAGGCAGCATTCAGGAGAATTCCTTTTATTCCGAAGTCTCCTGAACTTGAACGCAGCATTTCACGTTGAACAAATTTGATTAGAAATCCAAATCGTACACCGCATCTCCACTAGAGCTTAAGAGGGTTGCGCCCCGAAAATAGAGATCTACAAGCTCTCAACGCGTCACAGCGCTACGAATGGTGAGCTTGTAGATCTGCTATTTTCGCTATGTTTGTCTAACAGTGCCCTCTTACGGGATGTCAGCCCCTGCCTCTCTAACACTCCCTGCACACAGATATACAAAACAAAATGAAGATAAATCGAACCCTGGCGATGTTCTCGAAGCACTTGCGTAGGTGAGGCTGAACGGCCATGGGGTCTTTGGTCTGAGAAAGAATCTCCAGCAGCTCATCGTCTGACAGGAAGTAGAACCTACAAATATCCAAGACTGGAAACGTTAGTTACACAATAACAGAGAGAGGATCACAATAGAGAAACTACTACTATGAACAGGATGTTTGTGACCATGGAATCATACTAGTCTTCATTGTGAAGGCCTATTCATACTCCAGTTTTAGGTGATAAGGTGACCACCGAAACCGTGGTTAGTAAAATAAAATCACACCCGTGTGAACTGAGTGGTGTAAGGTCTTATATAGACTGATCAGCTGTGGTCTGACGTAATGTCTGACGTAATGAAATCACACCCGGGTGAACTGGGTGACCGTAGCAACCATGCTCATTTTTTGAGCACAGACAGACTAACAAAGCCAGTTGTAGGAGTGGTTTACACCACTCAAAAATAGAGGTGCATGTGCTTGGGTGAGCGGTGAGTCGCTTATCACCGCGGCGTGACGTCATACACTATTGTAGTTTTCGGTGGTCACCTTATCACCTAAAACTGGAGTATTATGAATAGGCCTTTAGACAATCTTATGTCAAATAAGATGTAGTTCGGTGGTCACCTCACCACCGAAAATCCAGACTATGAATAACGCTTAAGTAGTATACCTTGGGAAGGCTCCTCTCTTGGGGGGTGGGGGGGGGGGGTATACAGTAAGTATACCTTGGGAAGGCTCCTCTCTTGCTCTCCAGGTAGTCACTGAGTCCTTTCTGGACCAACTCTAACTGCTGGTTGCAGAACCTCAGACTGTTGAGCAGATGATCATCTGAACACAGCTCAATCACCTGCACGCACGCACGCACGCACGCGCACACACACACACACACACGCACGCACGCACGCACGCACGCACGCACGCACGCACGCACGCACGCACGCACGCACGCACGCACGCACGCACCCACGCACGCACCCACGCACACACACACCATTACAATTTCTCTTTTGACAATGAATTAGTGCACATAGACGCATGTACTGTAGCTAGCACATACTGTACACATAACTCTATTTATTGTTTCTTACAGATTCCCATTAGTCCTCACCGCAGTGAAGGCTACTCTTCCCGGGGTCCAAACATTCACACTTCACAATCACCTGTTAACCCTACAAGTTGACTATAGTACACACATACACACAAACTAGGGATGTCCCGATCACGTTTCTTTTGCTCCCGATCCGATTCCGATCATTTGATTTTGAGTATCTGCCGATACCTGATTTATTTTATAGAACACTTACCACATATACCATATCACAACAGTAATCCAAAATCACAGAAAATATCCAGTCTTATATCATGATATGGATATAATATTGATACTAGGGATGTCCCGATCCGATTCCGATCATTTGAAAATGACGTGATCGGCCCCGATTTACGATCACGTGATCGGATCGGGACAACCCTGACACAAACATTACTTAGTCTGTCTAGAGTGTAGCGGTAAGGGGCCGTTCACACTCTGCGTGTCTGTGTGTCTGCTCGCATTTCATTTCCAATGGGAGTCACATGGTTTGACGAGACAACCTTGTTCCATGGGGGGGGGGGGAGACAGCCAGGGAGCAAGCTTGTCTCGTCAAACCATGTGACTCCCATTGAAAATGAATTGTGACCTTGCCACACAGAAGACACCGGGGAGACAGCTGCCTCTTAGGTGTGAACAGCCCCTAAGTAATCAGGTTAATCCACAGAGCAGTGTGGTGTGGTGTTGTCGCAGGCAGCTCTGACCTGGGGCTTCTGAGGCCCTGTACACACATATCAGACGAACATGCTCTGTGCTGTCCGTGTTTCATGGCCGCCCCAATGCTTTTCCAATGGAAGTCACGTGGTTTGACCAAACAGTTGTGTGTGTGATGGGGGGCAATCAAACACAAGTGTTTGGTCAAACCACATGACTTCCATTGGAAAAGCATTGGGGCGGCCATGAAACACAGGCAGAGTACAGAACATTTGTTCTTTATGTGTGTACGAAGCCTCAAAGCACAGAGCAGTGTGGTGTTGTGTTGTGTTGTGTTGTGTTGTGTTGTGTTGTGTTGACCTGGGGCTCCTCAAAGCACAGAGCAGTGTTGTGTTGTGTTGTGTTGTGTTGTGTTGTGTTGTGTTGTGTTGTGTTGTGTTGACCTGGGGCTCCTCAAAGCACAGAGCAGTGTGGTGTTGTGTTGTGTTGTACTGACCTGGGGCTTCTCAAAGCACAGAGCAGTGTGGTGTTGTGTTGTACTGACCTGGGGCTTCTCAAAGCACAGAGCAGTGTGGTGTTGTGTTGTACTGACCTGGGGCTTCTCAAAGCACAGAGCAGTGTGGTGTTGTGTTGTGTTGTGTTGTGTTGACCTGGGGCTCCTCAAAGCACAGAGCAGTGTGGTGTTGTGTTGACCTGGGGCTCCTCAAAGCACAGAGCAGTGTTGTGTTGTGTTGTGTTGTGTTGTGTTGACCTGGGGCTCCTCAAAGCACAGAGCAGTGTGGTGTTGTGTTGACCTGGGGCTCCTCAAAGCACAGAGCAGTGTGGTGTGGTGTGGTGTTGTGTTGTGTTGTCCTGGGGCTTCTCAAAGCGCAGTGTTGTGTTGTGTTGTCCTGGGGCTTCTCAAAGCGCAGTGTTGTGTCGTGTCGTGTCGTGTTGACCTGGGCCGGCTTCTCAAAGCACAGAGCAGTGTGGTGTTGTGTTGTGTTGACCTGGGGCTTCTCAAAGCACAGAGCAGTGTTGTGTTGTGTTGTGTTGTGTTGTGTTGTGTTGTGTTGTGTTGTGTTGACCTGGGGCTTCTCAAAGCACAGAGCAGTGTGGTGTTGTGTTGACCTGGGGCTTCTCAAAGCACAGAGCAGTGTGGTGTTGTGTTGTACTGACCTGGGGCTTCTCAAAGCACAGAGCAGTGTGGTGTTGTGTTGTGTTGTACTGACCTGGGGCTTCTCAAAGGCACTTTTCATCAGTGCCCTCCACGCGCGCTCCATGCTCTGGTACCTCCGGGCCTCCGCGGGCAGCTGGCGGGTGATGTCATCGGAGCTGAAGATGGGCTCCAGATAGAGCCAGGAACGTTGGCATGTCAGCCACTCCTCCAGCACATCCTGCAATATGGTATATAAATGGTGCATTGTATATAGATTGTGCATTATACATTCACCCATTCACATACACACACATTCATACAACGATGGCGGAGGAAACCTGCACATCGGGAGCAATTATGGGTTCAGCGTCAAAGACACTTCGACACTAACTCTGCATGGGGAAGCCCGGAATCGAACTGGGAAACTCATGGTTTCCATCCGGCTGCTCTATACCGGCCACTCTACCCCTGAGCCACTGCCGCATAATGAATGAATGGGTGCTCCAGCCCCCCCAGCACCCCTACTTTTCCAAGCCATGTACACGTATGTGTGTGTGTGTGTGTGTGTGTGTGCGTGCGCGCATGCGTGTGTGCGTGCGTGCGTGCGTGCGTGCGTGCGTGCGTGCGTGCGTCACACGTTTACCTGAGCCGTTCTGAGCTTCCTCTCCCAGGCGCCGATGCGTTCCTCAAAGCTCTTCTTGTAGGGAGAGAGAGACATGCTCTGAGTCATGACGATGTGGTCGTCCAGCAGCTGCGAGGCCTCGTCTGGACTCTTCAGGATGTAGCTTCCCGTCTCCTTGTAGGGCAGAACGTCAAACGCCACCGTCGACCACTCGGCCTCCATCTTGTCCAGAGCCTATGGTGGTTGGAGGAGACAGAAGAAATGCATTACAAACTGTGTGGCTGGGTCATGCCGCACGCACAGTGACGTTTTGGTGTTAAATCACTGTAACTCAGAGCTGACTAAAATCTCTGATATACTACATACATCACAGATTTTCTGCGTGTGTGTGTGTGCATGTTGGACAGGGGGGGGTCTAAATGCCTCCAGACAGTGTTTTTGTGTACAGCGTACTTATAGTTGACACATTTGGAACAACATATTTTCAGATGGGGGTCTGCGGCCAATTACATACAATTGTGGGATGTCCTTGACATGAAAATGTTTGAGAACCACTGACAGAAAGTTTTTCAGAAAACTGTCATGATTTAGAAGAACGTTTTCATTCCAATCATGAAAAGGACTGTTTTTGTCTCAGCGGCGCAAAGGCACAGCTGCACCTTGAGTGGCCCCCCGCTTCCAATGTTATCAAGATCATGCAATGGACCAATATGGACATTTCCTACATACAGTACTAGTGCCTACCACGAGTAGGCGACTTGTAGATTGGCTATTTTCAAATGGTCAAAATCTACGCCGGTATATAGGGTTAAAGTAGACTGGAACTCACCTATGCTTTCTATGGCATAGGCAGCTCCCGGCAGGATCCACCGGGAGAAACTACACGCAGCTGCAGGACATGAGACTAATTCATTAGAGCTACAGAGAGAGAGAGGAGTGTGTGTGTTTTGTGTGCATCAATTTAACAAAGGTGCAGACGATCAGAAATCAGCAGAAAGAGAGTGACGTTTGCGCTACTGTATGCCGATTTTTTTCCTCCCTGGACATAGAAACGTCTGGGTTTCCGAGGCTAGGGTTGAAGTGGTTATTAATGTCGGGAATTCAATCGGGAGAGAGACAGACACAGTGTTGGGACCTTGACAGCGTAGTATACCTGCTCGATGGCGTACTCTTTAGCGGCCACCTCGGCCACGTGCTCCACCTCGGCGACGTGTCTCTGCAGGCCCATCTGCAGAATGAATGAATGAATCCCTCATGGGATTATATGACGCGTTTTCACACAAGTTACAATAAGCAGTTATACACTTCTTTACCGATACTACTGATCGCATACAACATAAATACAAATACAACAAATCAAAGCAGAACAAAACCTAAAACAAAATACCGTAACTAGCATACATATCCCTTACTGGCTGTACATAGCCCTTTCCTCAGATCCCAGGCTTTCTCTAGATAATTTGCCAATTTAAATAAGTCTTTTTCAAATAAACGGTTAATAAATTGTGCATCATTCATTCCCATCATATTAACATATGTTTATATTATTAAACAACGCTTCTCTAACCGTACCATGAAAAGAACAATACAACACAAAATGATACTCATTCTCTATTTCATTGAGATCACACATTTGGCAGATTCGATCTTCTTCATCTGGCCCAACATAACGACCCGTTTCAATATAAAGTGGCAGTATACCTCATTTAATCTGGGCACAAAGTGATCTTTTTTTCTTTGGCAGATTAAATAAAACATAGTTTTCAGTATAATAGTCATGTTTGATTTCCCTATATGTATGTAATCTTGGTTTTCTCCAGATCTCTTCTGCCCAAGTACGTTTGACCTTATCAAAAAGTATCTCCCTTAACCGCACAATATTAACCTGCTCCAATCCAAGAAAAACATCCTCAATTCCATATTCACAGAACATGTTACGCATGTCCTCTATCCATGGTCCATTCTGTTGTTTGTCCCACTTAAATACTTTGTTAGTCTATTATCAGTCATATGATATGACGTTGAGCCGATTCTACTCTATGGCTCTGAGACATGGACACTTTCAAAGAAATGAGAGAAACAGTTGGATGGCATTTACACCCGCCTTCTAATGAGAGTGCAAAATCTGTCTTGGAAGAGCCACCCATCGACTAATCTAATATACGGCAACCTTCCCCGTGTTTAATCTTCACTAGTCCGATCCAGAAGAACACAGTTTGCCGGCCACTGCTACAGAGCTGACAATGAGGTTATATCTTCCCTTCTTCTCTGGAATCCTGCCTCAAAGCAGACCAGAGGTAGACAACTATCGTTCCCTAATGTCATCGCTAGGGACACATATATCAGTAAGCAGGAACTGGGGATGGCAATGAAGGACCGGAAAGTCTGGCGTGGCATTGTGAAATCCATGATCTCGACCGCGGTCATTCATATTTACTAATCTGTTCCACAACCTAGCAGTGCAGACCTTCCACCGAACCTCACAAGGTTCCCATCCCATATCTCCTGAGACTGCTGCCATTGGTGCATAGCATTTTTTGCATATCAGATTCACTTTCGGCCAGTATAACAATATCGTCTGTGTACAAAAGGATGCTCACTGCAAAATTGCACACCACAGTTTTGTGACTTTTGTCTAGATCATTAATATAGATTGCAAATAAAGTAAAGAGATTATCTCCTTGTTTTACTCCCAGTGGTGTTGGAAACCAATCTGTACAAAGTTAATTTATTTTACTCCATATTCTAACAGTCCCTGTTGATAAGATCGAAGGCTTTTTTGAAATCTATGAAACAAGCAAATGTGGGTTTCCTCTCATTTAACCTAGTCCTTATTATTGTACATAGTGAATAGAGATGGTCAATACAAGCTCTATCTTTGCGGAATCCATTTTGTTCATCTTCAAGTAGATGTCTATTCTCTAGATGGAACATAAGCCTTTCGTCAAGTATAGAGGAATATAACTTGCAAACTGTACTCAACAGACTGATCCCTCTATAATTAAGGGGCACCCTTGGGTCATCACTTCTAAAGATATGTGTTATAAGGATGTGAACCACATAGAGGGAATTCTTCCCATTTCAAACAGACCAAGTAGAGTGTGTGAGACAGCATTGGTGATGTCGAGATTTCATTGGGCAGGTATTCTATGCCTGTGGCTTTTCCTGTCTTTGCTTTATTAATTGCCAACTGGACTTCTTCTATGGTCAGCTCAGTATTAAGATTATCATTAGAAGGCTCGACCTCCAGACAGCTGGAGAAGGTCAGGCTGGCCTTAGGCATGACGTTCATGTGGACGCGCTCTCCCAGCGTCTGCCAGTGGCGCATCCTCATCCCCGGGCTCCTCAGGGCCTGGATCAGAGGCACGTTGGGGCGGAACCGCTCCACCCTGCCCAGTAGATCTGTAGCCACCATCTGGCAGTCTGGAAGGAAAGTGGTAATGCTCTTAACCTCCGTGTTTTCTTCTAAGGCTGGAACACGGCAAGCCTTGTTCATCCGTGCCTACCAAAATGAACCACCTCAAATCACACAGTGACTGCGTCAATTCTATTCTAAACAATCCGTTGCTTTTTGGGATTATTAATTAATCGAATAATCGAGAAGTGCATCTCTATTTGTTTCGAATATTTGTGAATATTTGTTGATATATATGTCAACGAATTGATGCAGAAAATGTCTAATGAAACGCATTAAATAGCAGATCTACGAGCTCACAGCATGTCACATCACAACCCATTGTGATCTTGTAGATCAGCTATTTTCAGTATTCAACCAAATTACAAATTTCTATCATTTCACCCAAAGTCAATTATCGATTATTTTAGTAAAATCACATACTCTTTACAATCCTTACGATCGATTAGTATGATTATAGGGGCTGTACCCCATAGATTTCATGACTTACCAGGGACGTCCTTGAAGTGTTTAACGCACTTCTGCATGGTCTTGAAGGCGTCGTGGACGGCGCGTTCCAGCTGCTCGGCGTCGACGGTCGACAGGGGGTCGCCGAGCCAGCCCTCGTGCCAGCGCAGCCAGTCGGACGCCGTGGTCCACAGGTCCCTGAACGGCTGGAAGTCCTTCGTCAGCTTCTGCAGGCGGTCGTACTGTGACACGGCAGGAGCGGGAATAGTTAGGGAAAATTAGCAAAAGTTGTGGCAAATCTGCAACAAAAGAATGCTTACCACTAGCGTTCTTCACAGATGTGTTCATAAAGGTGTCTACTATCACAGAAAGAAATGTTCCAAGCCATCTCCCTTGGGGAATTTGTGGGAGCCAATCAAAATTGGGGTACCCGAACGGCCTAGGCTAAGGTTTTGTTGTTTACTTTTCTGTTTGTGTGCTGGGGGGGTCATATTAAAGTATAAAAAAGGTATATATATTTAATTTATATATCACAAATGCAGCTTAATTGAAACTAACTGTTGAAACAGAAGTAGATGGACAGTCTTTAATGGATTTAACTGATTTATTCTTTTCAGAATCAGAAAGACTTTATTGTCACACCTTAAAAAATAATTAACAGTAAAATAAGGGTGAAATTAATATGCTAAAAAGAAAGCATGCTTTTGTAAACAATAAATACAAATATGAATAAACATACAACTATCTCTACTCTTCCAACTCCCTGGCATCGCCCTCACTGGTCTTGTTATCTGGCTTGATGTTCTTGCGAAATTTGCCATGCAGTTACAACAAGCAGAAATGCACCTGTTCTGTTCTTTGTCTATATAGAAGTGTCTATTTGTACGTCTCTAAATGTTTTGATGAATTGAACATGGTGGACCCTGTTGTAAACAAGTGTAATGCTTAATTGGGTCGTCCACTCACAGTTAACAGCCTTTGTATTGAGTTTGTGCTTGAAATGTACTGTAATTCTGCAAACTGTTAATAACATTTTCAATCAATCAATCAATCACTGTGCACTGAAATGCACTGTGCACACTCCCCCTCATAGCTGCAACTGACTAACTTCAGAAGATATTCTGGTGTGATGGGGTCTGTTCATTGACGGTACAGAGTGACTCATAGCCTTTGTCACCAAGCTTCCATCCATACTACAGTACAATGATGTACTGGATTATGGATTATGGATGGAAGCTTGGTGGTGGTACACTGGATATACATCCAGTGATGGACTTCGCAGCATCAGATAATCTCTGGTCTGGATATAAACTCAGAGAGAGTGCTGTGCTGCGCGGCTCCTGTTGTCAAGGGCAGTTGTGCTGTGCTTTTGTATTATCGTGAGAATGATGGCTTCCAATTTCGCATTGCAACTTTTCAGTAATAGAAAGCCTGCGGTTTCTAATAGCTTCTATTAGTTTCTGAACTGCCCACAGCCTTCCCATGAGACACAGACTGAGTAGGAAAAACATTGGTGCCATTTTATCATGATTATTAATGAGGACCAATTATATGAAGATAGGTTGAAAAGTGGTGAAGTGGTAAAACATGAAGTAAAACATTTGAGTACTTTTTCCGCCACTGGGGAAATGACAATCATATTTTGCCCGAAGAAAGAAATACCATGGCATTCATTAATAAAAATATATAAACAGAATATAGCTCTATGATATCACTATATAAAAAAAGATCAACACATAATAAAAAACTAAGGTGGTAAAAAGAAAGCATGCTTTTGTAAACAATAAATACAAATATGAATAAACATACAACTATCTCTACTCTTCCAACTCCCTGGCATCGCCCTCACTGTGTACTGAAATGCACTGTGTACACTCCCCCTCATAGCTGCAACTGACTAACTTCAGAAGATATTCTGGTGTGATGGGGTCTGTTCATTGAGGGTACAGAGTGACTCATATAGCTTTTGTCACCAAGCTTCCATCCATAATCCAGTACAATGATGTACTGGATTATGGATGGAAGCTTGGTGGTGGTACACTGGATATACATCCAGTGATGGACTTCGCAGCATCAGATAATCTCTGGTCTGGATATAAGCTCAGAGAGAGTGCTGTGCTGCGCGGCTACTGCTGTCGGGGGCAGTTTTTCTGGTTTGATACTCCCAGTATAGCGGCCCGCTTGCTGAAGATGTCAAATCTCCAGTCCCCAAAACGTTTGTGCGATTTCCCATGGAACATGAACATGAATAGTTCACAGCTGGCTGTGATGATGTCCTCCTTGTTGGCTTGGATGTCCAAAAACTTCCATAGCCCTCTCCACTTTGTCAGGCAGCAGTCTTGCTGACTACTGCTACTGGGAGTATTGAACCAGAAAAACTGCCTCCGACAACAGGATCCGCAGCACAGCACTCTCTCCCAGCTTATATCCAGACCAGAGATTGTCTGCTGCTGCGAAGTCCATCACTGGATGTACATCCAGTGTACCACCACCTGGCACCAAGTTTCCATCCATAATCCAGTGCATCATGTACTGTAAGCTTGGTGACAAAGGCTATGACCCTGTACCGTCAATGAACAGAGAGGGGAACTGTGCACAGTGCATTTCAGTACACAGTGCCTTTCTGCTTGTTGTAACTGCATGGCACATTTTGCAAGAACATCAAGCCAGAGGACAAGAGCAGTGAGGGCGATGCCAGGGAGTTGGAAGAGTAGAGATAGTTGTATGTTTATTCATATTTGTATTTATTGTTTACAAAAGCATGCTTTCTTTTTAGCACCTTAGTTTTTTATTATGTGTTTATCTTTTGTTATATAATGATATCATAGAGCCATATTTTGTTTATTTATTTTTATTAATGAACTGAAAGTCTGAGGAGCCCTGGCATATTCATTTCACCCTTATTTTACTGTTAATTATTATGTTTTAAGGTGTGACAATAAAGTCTTTCTGATTCTGAAAAGAATAAATCAGTTAAAACCATTAAAGATCATCTACTCCTGTTTCAACAGTTAGTTTCAATTAACCCATTTTGGGCGGGAACCCCTTTTGGGGTTAGCATTATGTTATGCGTTAGCTATTGAAAAATAGCAGATCTGCAAGCTCATAGCGCGCCACCGAGTGGCGCGCTACGAGCTTGTAGGTCTGCTATTTTTGAAAAATCGAAGAACGACTGACATAGAAACATAGCTTTTTCAGAAAACTGTCAGGATGTAGAAGACCTTTTTAGAATCTGATCTCAAGTCAAAATGGGTTAAGCTGCATTTGTGATATATTAATAAAATCCTTTTTATATTTTAATATGCCCCCCCCCCCCCCCCACCTACATTTCGGAGGCTATATGAAGATAGGTTGAAAAGTGGTGAAGTGGTAAAACATGAAGTAAAACATTGTAGTACTTTTTTCCACCACTGGGGAAATGACAATCAAATTGTGCCTGAAGAAAGAAATGCGGCGCCATGGTATAATCATGTCCCCCCCCCTTCATTTCTTGGCTCACATTAGTGACAGGGACTCCAAAGAGACGTTCTCTGTTGTTGTAGGTCTGGGCCATGGTCTGGGACTCCTTCAGCTGCTTGGCCACACGCCTCACCTCGTTGGCTATCTCGTGTGCACGACCCGCGTCGACGTGAGCACTGAACCCGGCAACCAGCATCTGGAAAATCCAGTCCAACACAGTGACAGTCACACATTAAAGGGACACTTCACCCTTTTTGCAAAAAAATATATCTTAATGACGTTTAGAAGATTTAGAACACTTTCCTGGGGATCTTTATGTGTGTAATATGTGGTTTTAGATATTTTAGATTTTAGCAGTGAGCCCAGTGTCTCTGATGTCATGGACACTGGGCTCACTTACTTCCTGGACTACATGTTGTCTCAGTAAGACAGCCCTCCCTATCCACAAGGAGGAGCAGTGCACCAAAGCATTATGGGAATTATAGTCCAGGAAGTAAGTGAGCCCAGTGTCCATAACATCATAGACACTGGGCTCACTGCTATAATCTAAAATATCTAAAACCACATATTACACACATAAAGACCCCCAGGAAAGTGTTCTAGATCTTCTAAACATCATTAACAAAAGAAAAAGGAAATTGAAATTCAACTGAAAGAATAAACCTAAGCCGCTATATGCCATTGTAGGGGTTTCAATGACCATTTTGATCAGATGTAAGGGTAATAATTTGAGTCCCTGCCTTGCTTCAGTATACCTACAGTATGTGACCTGTGACTGAGTATGTCAAACATTCCAGAAAATTCAATACAGAATGTTAAAACATTATAATTTGAGTCCCTCCTTGATCTAAATCGGCTGTCAATTTTATTCATCAGATACACTTTTCACAATATGAAGTGACAATTATCCTTAATGGTTATTCCATCTGCGTTTTTCTGGTATCATTGTCAGGTCAATATAATGCGTATTGCAAAATGAAAGCGTAAAATGCAAGTGTTCCATGATTGGCATGTTTCGATTCACTGAAGAGCCCATAGCTATGATGAACGCCTAGTGATGACCCACGAAAAAACTGGTTAAAATATCAAGGCCATTCTGGAGTCTCAGCAGACCTGCAGAGAGTCCAGTCGCTCCTGGAAGTTGTTCTGGTCGACGAGCTGGACCTTGTGGAAGCGCTCCTCACTCTCCACATGTTGGGCTTCAGTTACTGTCACCTGCTTCATCAGGTTCTGAGGCCAACCGACGGCTGTCCACCTGCAGAGAGAAAACACAAAGGACGCTCATTAGAGGGCCATTTCACCACTGGAAGAAACTGCAGTCACTCAATGTTAATAGTATTCGTAGTAAGGTAACAGTAGCACAATTTGAAATTTGCAACATATGGCCAGAACAATAATGTAGTCTGTGTGTTTGACTGGATGTTTTAATTCCTACATTGACCATAATGATTTGGTGCACTTGTGGTTGGGAGACACCCCATGTGGGCTGTCTTACCGAGTAGTAGTAGTAAGTAGCCTTGCCGAGCCATGAGGCCCATAGGGCAGGAGCCTATCTCCTGTTTCTGTAGCGTGAGGCAGCTTGATGTACAAGTACACCCCCTGGACATGACACTAGTATGTCGCAGGGACGTACCCCCAATCCAACCCTTGATGCTGTGTCAAGCAGGGAGGCACTGGGTCCCATTTTTAGAGTCTTTGGTATGACCCGGCCGGGGATCGAACCCCGACCTCCCAGTCTCAGGGCGGACACTCTAACCACAAGGCCACTGAGCTGTCTTACTGAGACAACATGTATTCCAGGTGGGAAGTGAGACCACGTTTTCATGACACATTTTGGTCATGAACATGGCATCATAACTAAAATATCTAGAAACACATATTTAATAGACACATAAAAACCCCAGGAAAGTGTTTCTTGTGTCCTAAACATCATTCAAATATGATATTTGACCCAAATATGGCCCCTTTAACAGAAAACGGCTCCCAAAAATGTAGATGGACCATTGTCAAATGATGGCATATGCAGTAGTTACTTTATGTTGAAGTCCACATATGGCAGGCTGTAGGCAAACGTGTCAAGCATCTCATAGTCTGACAGGATATGGCTCATCAATTCCTGTTGTGAGAAGATTAAAGAAAAACGTTGAATATACATCTTATATCTAATAAGACATGAGATTTAAAAAAAAATACTATAGGTTCTTTTCTATGCACCTCGTGGCTCTTCAGCTGTTCTGGGATCTGTTTCATCCAGTTCCTCTGCTCTGTCAGTTCCTCGATGCTGTTGGGTGTCTCATACAGCTTGATACTGGTGGCCTTACACGCTTCACATGCCTGCACACACACACACACACACACACACACACACACACACACACACACACACACACACACACACACACACACACACACACACACACACACACACACACACACACACACACACACACACACACACACACACACACACACACACACACACACACACACACACACACACACACACACACACACACACACACACACACACACACACACACACACACACAGTTAGTTCAGTCAGATAATTCACAAATAGATTTAACCAATATTTATTATAGAATGAGAATACAAGTGTGCATATAATATTTTATCTTGGCGTTCGGCTCTGCTACATTTTTCCCCCTGCTCGGCACAATTAAACACCATCATTAAACATTAAGAGCAGGGAGATAGATATACAACAACAACCCCCCCCCATGGGGAACAGAAATAGCAGAGCCCACCAGTGGTGCTGGAGTGGTGCTGGGCGCAAACATCACATCACATAAGGAAGGCAGGAAGAAGCATGCAGTAGGTGCTGCCACACTATGGAAAGAGCCGCGCACGTTCTCGGCTGCGCGCAGCTTAAATTCTCAGTTTTTAGACAGCTGGTGGATGGAAAAGAAGCTCCACCTCGGCTGACTTTTTGCGCGACGGCCAGATTCCCGGAAACGCTCTCCTCCGCGCAAAAAGTCTGCGGAGGTGGAGCTTCTTTTCCATCCACCAGCTGTCTAAAAACTCGGAATTTAAGCTGCGCAGAGCTTAAGAAGTGCATGGCTGTCGACCGTTTTGCGCTTAGGTGTGGAAAGGGCTAGTCTAGGTGAGCTTAAATACCCCGCCCAATTGGTCAGCTGACTGCCAAATCAGCGAATGACATGTGGGTCTTGCAAACACTGAATACACCCACATAGTAATGCAGCATATTAACCCCTTGAGTACATGTATGCGCCCTTGAGCACAGCATGAAGCCGCTCCAGTATATCTGACTGATATATTTCCACCTACTGAGCCCATCTTGATGACTTACGTCAGTGGTTCCCAAACTTTTTAGCCCGTGACCCAAAAGAGAGATTAGACGCGGCGCAAAGCGACGTGTTGTGAGCTTGTAGACCGGCTATTTTCACTATTTTTACTTCTTAATATTTTTCTTTCTTCTTAGATTTGTTTGATCGGTTGTTTTAAAATGTATAAAATTATTTAAAAAAATAATTTTTTTGAAATATATATTTTTTTCAACTGTAGGTAAAAGAAAATGGGATTTTTACTCGAGTCGTGACCCATAAACATTGGTCTGTGACCCACACAAGTGGGTTCCCGACCCAGTGTTTGGAAAACGGTGACCTGAGCCCAAACCACACCAAAGGGTTGCCATGCAACTCCTTGGGTCCAAACGGTTGCGAGGAGTTGCATGGTGACCCTTTGGTGTGGTTTGGGCCGTTGAATTCAACCAGTTGAATCACTTGGGATGACTTGGGATGACGTGCGTCAGCGTGCAACAAGACATATCACACCGCTGGGACAACGATAAAACTGTCTCGACCCTTTGGTGTGGTTAGGGCTTTAGGTCATGGAGCTGCCTGCGCAGCCTGCAGGCGAGACGCTGCAGTGGGAAACAGTGACTTATTGCGAACGCAGTGAGCATTTACTATGAGACCCAGCAGATCATGTCTGTCTGTGTCTGTCTGTCACGCTGTAACACCACCCGCCCACCACCAGAGGGCGCAGCTGTATCACACACAAAAACACACACACATGCACGCACACACACACACACACACACACACACACACACACAACCTAACTTAAAAAAAACTTAACTTAAAAAAAAACCTTAAAAAGAAAAAACTTTAAAAAAAAATTAACTTAAAAAAAATCTTAAAAACATCTTAAAAAAAAGAGAACTTAAAAAAAACCTTAAAAAAGTACGACCCGCCCACCACCAGAGGGCGCAGCTGTATCACACACAAAAACACACACACACACACACACACACACATGCACGCACACACACACACACACACACACACAACTTAACTAAAAAAAAAACTTAACTTAAAAAAAACTTAACTTAAAGAAAAAACGTTAAAAAAACTAAACTTAAAAAAAAATCTTAAAAAAAAATCTTAAAAAAACTAAAAAAAAGAGAACTTAAAAAAAACTTTAAAAAAGTACGTAATTTATTCTAATTGTTATTGCAATTTACGAGCTGCGTTCGCTTCCCGCGTTCGCGCGTCTTACTTGTGTCATGGAGCTGCCTGCGCAGCCTGCAGGCGAGGCGATGCAGTGGGAAACAGTGACTTACGTCATGGAGCTGCCTGCGCAGCCTGCAGGCGAGACGCTGCAGGAGCGCGTCGGCCAGCGCTCTGTGTTTCTGGGCCAGAGCCTGGCGCGCCGGCTCCACGCAGACGGCGAACGCTCCGATGGCGATGGAGGTCGGCAGGGACGAGCACAGCCGCTCCATGGCCTGCAGGTGCTGGACCACCTCCCTCTGTACCTCCTGGGACGTCCCGTCCACCCGACTGTGGTGGGCTCTGGAAGACGAACCAATGAAAATAGCAAATTAACCATATGAATCCTATAGCGTCCATATTCTGGGGTGAGCATTTGGCTGAAGCATTTAGCTGATCTACAACAGCTCAAACGATCCAGTCAACAAAGTAGGGTTTAGAATCATTCATTTTCACAACACAGGTCTACAGGGTTAAATTAGCTTCTGTGCAACAAGCGCCATTATTTTTGATTATTTCCAGAAAGGGAAATAAACGAAAGAAGATTTGTAAGTCTTACTGGAGAAAGGTTTCTATGTCTGAGTTGTGTAGCTCCAGATATTTGTGGTACTCGGCAGCGTAGGCCCTGAGGGGTACGGCGGCTTGACGCAGGGCAGCGCGGACCTCCTCTCTCAGCTGGGACACCAGCGGCTCCCACAACACCACCGACTCCAGCACAGGCTCGCCGCCAACAAACAGGTTCTGCATCACAAACTGAGAGCAGCACATTGGTTCAATGTCATCATCATCACCATCACCATCATCTTCCTCGTGATTCTCATCATCATCATCATCATCATCATCATCATCATCATCATCATCATCATCATCATCATCATTCCCATCAACCAGAAATGTAGCAGTTAAAATCTAGCATCCCTGTTTTGTGCATTGTAGGAAAAACAGTCCCAAAATCTTTCGGAATGGTACAGTATGATACAGCCGAAACACGTTGGTTGTTGTGCTGCTTGCAGCACACCTTACTAAAATAAAACAATAAAGTGCCTTAAAGGACTAATCCGTGAGTGCTGCTGGTATTCTCCTTCTTCAAGTGACTTCCTGACCGTGCGTGCTTCCTTCATTTAGAAACAGTATGATACAGGTCATCATAATACACAGTATTGCATCTCTTACTTACCTTATCAGGCTGTGGAACACTGTGTGTGGCCAGAATGCCCTTATCAAACAGGTTGACGAGGGACAGCTCAAAGGTCTCCGGTGGAGTGCTGTAATGGACTCCAGTCTGGTCCAGAACCAAGTCCACCAAAAACAGAGGGTTCTTCTTAGGCCTAGAGGTAGTGGATATTGGAGTGTACAGTATAAGCAACACATGTAAAAGGCCAATTTGTGCTCCGTAGTACGACGGTGTCTGCAAGTGACAGCATCGTGCAACGGAGTGTATAAATAAAGCTTAACACACACAACACATGACATGGCATGTTCATTGTTACATTAAAATGATCACCAGCATGCACCAGATGCGGTGAAGATAGAGGCACATTGTTCCACTGTCTATGGTCCTGTCCAAAATTGATGGAGTTTTGGGGGAAGGTCAGGCAGGAAATACAGAAGATTTTGTCAATAAATATTGTACCAGAACCAAAGTTCTTCCTGCTCGGTCTATATCCAGAGGGACACAAGATAAAGCGTAATGAACAAATGTTTATAGATATATGTATTTTACAAGCTAAGAGAGTGATAGCATTGACCTGGAAGAGGCCAGACAAACCAAGTATTACACTGTGGTTCAGGGAATTGTCTTTATGTTTACCTTTGGAAAAGATTGCATACATTCTTAAGGACAAACAAGAAATGTTTCAGGAGGTGTGGGGCCGTTTTATAAGATACATAAAGAACAATAATTTGTCACATTTAATGGATGGAGCTGAAGAGGAGTAGTGCTGTTGTTGTTTTTTTTTGTTTTTTGGTTATTGCTGTTTTGCTTTCTTTATATCAGTAATTGTCTTGTAATGTTCATTGTTGTTTTTTTGTATATTTGTATTGTCATTTGTGTGTAAAAAAGGAAAATAAATACATTGTTGAAAAAAAAAAAAAAAGATCACCAGCACTCACTAAACTGGACCAAGTGAGCACTGGTGATCTTCTCAACTGACGAGTGCTCACATTCTCTTTTTCTATGTTCATCATTGCAACACAAACACCAGTCAAATCAATTTGCCAAAACGAAGCTCACCATATTATGAGAACAAAGAAGATACATCCCACACTCTCTAGAGGTCTTAAGCCCAAACAATACCAAAGGGTCGGGTCGGGACAAAACGTTTTTTTAAGGTCAACCACACCAAATCAACCCCTTGCAACTCAAGGAGTTGCATTGATGTGGTTTACACAAGAATGTCACATAAAATCAAACAATAAACCACAATACCAGATTAATTCAAATAAAAAAATAAAAAAATACTTTTCATTTAGACTTTTTGGGAATTCACTTTCAGTATTCATCATATGAGGCCAATCAATTAATGTGTGCGTATATGTGCATGCGCGCTGTGAATTAGACATACCGACAGTCCTACAGTCATGAGTCCGACACCCTACCCAAAACCCTAACCTATAACCCTAACCACACGCGGACACCACGGGTGAATTTTAACCAGCCACAGGTTCGTTTTAACCCGCAGCACATGTCGGGAGCCACGGGTTAGTTTTAACCCACAGCGCATGTCGGGAGTGACGGTGTTGTCCGACTGATGACTGTAGGACTGTTGTTATGTCTAACCAACGTATGCAACCCGCGCATGTGTTCCTACTTGTAGGGGCTGGTGATCAGGTCAGGTCCCCAGACCATGTCCTGGGGACAGGTCAGGACAGCACGGCAGGCGTCCAGCACCAAGCGCGTCAGGCTGACCAGCGAGTCCAGCACCAGGAAGCGCAACGAGTCCTGCAGGTGGTAGCGAACCAGAGACAGCAGCCTGCAGAGCTTGGACATCCTGTACACGTCCCAGCGAGACTGGGTCAGGTCGTACCAGCCTGCTCCGATGTCCCTCAGCTCAGAACGAATGGCGTTGCACAGCGACGTCATCCACGAGTTGCACAGATAGGAGCCGACCTGCAGCGTGTGGCGAGAGGAGAGCGCATGGGTTAAAAGCAAAAATGCAATGCCATGACTGAAAATGTTTATATGACCATGTACTAATGTGTGATTTGTTTACTTCAATTTTTCATCCCACGATTTTGTAAGCCATTTTTTTTCACCCAATGTAAATTATTCTAATGTAATCATGGGCTCTACACTCCCTCCGACAACCTGGGGAGAGCAACGGACTGACCTCATGCTTCATTCAGTGCATGAGCGTCCAAGCTGCTTCTTTTAACCTGACAGGGGGGAGTTTCCCCATTTGGACGTAGCGCGTGGAAGTAACACGTTATTCCAACCAGTTCCTTTCCCCTCCATCAGGCGCCCTGGCTGGCCAAGGGGAGGTAGTTTAGAGACCAGCTAGGATTACTGCATGTTTTTTGTGAGTGTACCTACCATAGGGGACACGGGGAGAACATGCAAGGGGAGAACATGCAAACTCCACAAAGAAAGACCCTTTCCAACCCCACTTAGGGTATGGGCACCGATGACGCGGAAGAGAGAACACGCCCCCAGCGCCCACAACATCCCCAGCGGGAATCGAACGCAGGACTTTCTGTTCCTGCTGTTCTACATTACTGCCAACCAGGTGAAGTAATCACAGACTGAGGCATTGCTTTTATGCTGGTGTGGGTGATGCAAATGACAAAATATTACGGTGTAGTTGTTGGGTAGCAATATACCTGTGCATGTGTCTGAGACTGGGTAAGTTCAAACTCCTCAAGGCGCAGTGACTTGGTGAAGGTGACACGGAACAGACTCATGGCCGCCGCCCTGTTGCACGCAGCACGGACTTCAGATAGCACGCGGATCACCTCTGGCTTGGTCAGCAGGGAGTTGAAGGTGAACGCAGCTCGGTTCTTCTTGAAGGAATAGTCGGGGACTGGAACCAACCCTGCAGACAGGTGGTAACACTGTAGATGTTAGAGCTACGTTCTGGCCTTGCAGGTGATTATTTTTTGTGTGTTGGAGTTTGGAAGTGCTCGTTGGATATCACTCGACGTCCCTGTGTACCACCTGTTTTGAATTTGCACATAATGGGGTATGCTAGTGCGGCACTCGGTGGAAATCTTTGAATATATATTCTTTCAGAGCTTCTGGGGGGAGGTCCCTGAAACAACATATTTTCAGATGGGGGTCGGCGGCCAATTACATATAATTTTGGGGGTCCTTGACAAGAAAATGTTTGAGAACGACTGACATAGAAACATGGGTTTAGTTTAGAAGGCGTTTGTAGAATCGTCCTCTGGTTTAAATGGGTTAACAGAAACAACCACCAATCAAGCTAGCTAGCGTTACCTTGGTGTGGCACACATTGGGGTTCTTTCTGCGGTAGTGTGATGTGACACCGTTACCTTGGTGTGGCACACATTGGGGTTCTTTCTGCGGTAGTGTGATGTGACACCGTTACCTTGGTGTGGCACACATTGGGGTTCTTTCTGCGGTAGTGTGATGTGACAGCGTTACCTTGGTGTGGCACACATTGGGGTTCTTTCTGCGGTAGTGTGATGTGACAGCGTTACCTTGGTGTGGCACACATTGGGGTTCTTTCTGCGGTAGTGTGATGTGACAGCGTTACCTTGGTGTGGCACACATTGGGGTTCTTTCTGCGGTAGTGTGATGTGACAGCGTTACCTTGGTGTGGCACACATTGGGGTTCTTTCTGCGGTAGTGTGATGTGACAGCGTTACCTTGGTGTGGCACACATTGGGGTTCTTTCTGCGGTAGTGTGATGTGACAGCGTTACCTTGGTGTGGCACACATTGGGGTTCTTTCTGCGGTAGTGTGATGTGACAGCGTTACCTTGGTGTGGCACACATTGGGGTTCTTTCTGCGGTAGTGTGATGTGACAGCGTTACCTTGGTGTGGCACACATTGGGGTTCTTTCTGCGGTAGTGTGATGTGACAGCGTTACCTTGGTGTGGCACACATTGGGGTTCTTTCTGCGGTAGTGTGATGTGACAGCGTTACCTTGGTGTGGCACACATTGGGGTTCTTTCTGCGGTAGTGTGATGTGACAGCGTTACCTTGGTGTGGCACACATTGGGGTTCTTTCTGCGGTAGTGTGATGTGACACCGTTACCTTGGTGTGGCACACATTGGGGTTCTTTCTGCGGTAGTGTGATGTGACACCGTTACCTTGGTGTGGCACACATTGGGGTTCTTTCTGCGGTAGTGTGATGTGACACCGTTACCTTGGTGTGGCACACATTGGGGTTCTTTCTGCGGTAGTGTGATGTGACAGCGTTACCTTGGTGTGGCACACATTGGGGTTCTTTCTGCGGTAGTGTGATGTGACAGCGTTACCTTGGTGTGGCACACATTGGGGTTCTTTCTGCGGTAGTGTGATGTGACAGCGTTACCTTGGTGTGGCACGCATTGGGGTTCTTTCTGCGGTAGTGTGATGTGACAGCGTTACCTTGGTGTGGCACACATTGGGGTTCTTTCTGCGGTAGTGTGATGTGACAGCGTTACCTTGGTGTGGCACACATTGGGGTTCTTTCTGCGGTAGTGTGATGTGACAGCGTTACCTTGGTGTGGCACACATTGGGGTTCTTTCTGCGGTAGTGTGATGTGACAGCGTTACCTTGGTGTGGCACACATTGGGGTTCTTTCTGCGGTAGTGTGATGTGACAGCGTTACCTTGGTGTGGCACACATTGGGGTTCTTTCTGCGGTAGTGTGATGTGACAGCGTTACCTTGGTGTGGCACACATTGGGGTTCCTTCTGAGGTAGTGTGATGTGACAGAAGTCCTCTGGGCGGGACGTCACCACCTTGTCAAAGCTGAGGCGGTTCATGGTGCGATCGTACTCCAGCTTAATGTCCTCCTCAAGGCAGTCCATACCATCCTGCAGGCTGTGAATGATGTATGTAACACAACATTGTAGTCCCGTCTTTGCTCCAACAGTGTTTATTTTTGTTAAAACACCGACATTATTCAGGACACGACGTTTCGGCCGTGAGTGGCCTTCATCAGGTGACATTACTGTCACCTCACACCACACATAGCACCGTCCAAAATTCAGAAAAGGCAACCGAGGGTCCCGAAAGGGGCTAACCACACCCACCAATTGGTCGGGTTGGGAGGATTTTTCTTTTTAAGGTAAACCACACCAATGCAACTCATTGAGTTGCAGTGAGTTGCATTGGTGTGGTCTACCTTAAAAACAGTATTGTCCCAACCCGACCCTTTGGTGTGGTTTGGGCTTTAGATGTGAGACGATCATCTAGTATCTAGTACAACATATAATGCAAGTAAGGCACTCCTTTAGTGTTACAAACCAGTACGGGAAAACCCCATGGCACCCCGTCAAGGTCCCCCAGACCACATGGTGAGAAGAACAGCCTAACAGGTGCTTTTCGGAATAAAAGCAGCTCAAACTAAAAAAAATCACACCCGTGTGAACTGAGTGGTGCAAGGTCTTATATAGCCTGATCAGCTGTGGTCTGACATTACGTCAGACCACAGCTGCTCACCTGTGCACGGACACGTACACAGGTACACAAACATACAGACAAAGCTGGTTGTTGGAGTGGTTTGCACCACTCAAAAAAAGGAACGGGGAGAGGGAACGCATGTGAACCCTAACAGCGATGCTTACGTCTCCAGTGTGAGGCCGGGCGTGGACAGGACGTGCCCTCTGATATGCTGGAGGCGCTGGGTGTCCAGGGAGGGCATGCCGACCCAGACGGGCATGCAGTCCACTGCCAGGTGGTAGAACATCAGAGCCTCGGAGTTCTCCCTCAGGCGTTGGGCAAAGCAGACACGCTCTGCAAAGACACGCGGGTCCTCGGCACAGAACAACAGCCTCACCCTGGGCACCCAGTACTGGGTGGCTGTCAGCACATGGGGTACACCTGGGTGTAAAATGGTAAAATGGTAAATGGTAAATGGTGCATTTATATAGCGCCTTTATCCAAGGCGCTTTACATAGATTGTGCATTACATTCACCCATTCACACACACATTCATACACCGATTGCGGCGGAAGCCATGCAAGGTACCAACCAGCACATCGGGAGCAATTTGGGGTTCAGTGTCTTGCCCAAGGACACTTCGACATGTAGCCAGGAGGAGCCGGGATTCGAACCGCCGACCCATGGATCATTGGACGACCTGCTCTACCTCTTGAGCCACAGTCGCCCCGTGTGTGTAGAGATGGAGGTATACAGTAAGAGAAGGGGCCCTATTTCTTTCATACTTTTTTTTTTTTTACGGTTTCGCACAACGACAATAGCCGATCAACAAGCTTTTTCAAAATTAATGCAATTTGTTTTTGAACATTTTCTTTTACATTATGATTTTTTTGGGGGGGGTATGATGGCTAAAATGGGGGCTATATCTTGAACGCGGTTATACAAAGAGGTATGCATTCAGAATCAGAAAGGATACGATAATCTATGATTACAGAGGCATGGTACAAACTTCTGCAACGGTATAGTAGAACTTGCCTGGTTTGTGTCCTCCATTTAGAACAGGCTTTCCTTTTCCATCGGTCACTCTGCCGTTCTCGTCGGCCTTCTGGACGAGGTACCGCCCTTTGTCCTGACAGTAGTCCAGAACCCCGACAAAACACCAGCTGTATTCTAGGCCGGGGTTTCTGGGGTCCACTTTGGGAACAAAACACAGCCATGAGAACAGAACAGAAAAGACTCTTTCTTAAAGCTGCAATCTGTAAACTGGATGTACTACTATTCGAACTCCCACAAGTCTCCCACGCCATGAACTATAAGAACCACTTGACCAGGGGGAGATATTGCACATTGAGCTTCAGGCAAGCAGCACCTTTCCTACCCAAATACAGGATCTACATTGCTCAATAGATGTTGTTTTTATTTTATTTATCTGTTCTGTATAGTGAAAAACCCATTGAGATCAAGATCTCTTTTACGAGGGAGCCCCTGTACAAATACTTTTTCTGATGCTACAAAAAGTGAAAGTTCTCTGTAAGCCTCTAGGTTTCTAAACTTCTCCTGTACAATATGGTATGATTTTATATCTTCTGTTTTTAACGCGTTGTGTGCTAATAAAACTAAAAACTATAAAACTAGACCACCTGAAACCACTGCAGATAGGTTATGTTATATTGTACTTTTTACATTTATCAGCCTCTACCATACAGGTTAAAATTACATGTTATTCACTAAAAATAAGTTTAGGGTGCGGTCACACCAAACTTCTGCCTATGCGAGTGGATTCTGCTATTACTTTTCAATGGAATTGGAGCACTTTCTATTTATTTTTACGAAATCCGCGAATGGCAACAAACTGCTCCGTTCCCATTTAAAAGCATTGGCAGAATCCGTCCCCATAGGTAGAATTCAAGTCCGGTCTGACTGCGCTACTTACCTGGTGGAGTGTTGTCAGTTGCAGGCAGCAGGGCTTTGGCAGGTATAGGTTTGCGATCAGGTGATCCTTCCGTCCAACCCAGAGCCATCCACTCTTCAGGCGTACGGGGGTCATAGTCCTCATTGTCAAAGATCTATGGGGGAAAGAATCGTATGCAAAGATTGTTGTATTCTAAATTAGACAATCTGAAGTGAGCTTGTAGATCTGTTTCACTATTGTATTTAGCCGGTTTTAGGTTGTTAATGTACTTTTCCCCCTTCCTAGAAATGTATGTATGTATGTATGTATGTATGTATGTATGTATGTATGTATGTGTGTGTGTCAAAAGTACCGTACGGTACAACATTTGTCTTTGGAACTTTTGGATTCCATTAGTATACAAAAGTACAAATACTCAAGTGATTACCGAGTACTGCACTGATACTCAAAGATTACTCCGGTCTTAGGCCTCATTCACACGGATCAAACAAATGTTCTGTGCTCTGTCTGTGATTAATGGCTGCCACAATGCAATTCCAATTGCAATGTGACTCCCATTGGAATTGCACATGGTTTGATGAGGCAGCAATCAGCAATCAAACACAAATGTCTGGTCAAACCATGTGACTCCCATTGGAATTGCATTGTGGCAGCCATTACTTACTTACTTACATTACTTACAGACAGAGCACAGAACATTTGTTTGATACATGTGAATGAGGCCTCTAGTAACATGCTCACCTCCAAGGACAGGTAGTTTGACACAGGTTCTGACGTGGTCACGTGATCAGGTGGGACGGTGTTGTCAGGGGCGGTCACCTGACCATCCCTGCCCCAATGCCTTGGCATCAGCAGGTTGTCAGGGGCGGTCACCTGACCATCCCTGCCCCAATGCCTTGGCATCAGCAGGTTGTCAGGGGCGGTCACCTGACCATCCCTGCCCCAATGCCTTGGCATCAGCAGGTTGGCGTCTATGCCTTTCTCTGCCAGGAGCTGGGCTATGTCTACCTGCAGGTACTCCCTCCTGCGTCTAATTGGAAAAGAGACATTTTTCTGTTAGTCTTGGTTCATGCACAGTACAAATGATCTTTTTAACTCCATTTCTGACACTCTCGAGTTCAAAAGAATTACACACAGAAGATGTTGCTGTGTGTATCTGGAAACTTACTACCACAGGTCCGTGCCTTTTCACGGACTCAAATCTCTCTCTCTCTCTCTCTCTCTCTCTCTCTCTCTCTCTCTCTCATGTGTGTAAGTAGAAATGCTAGCAGCTATTATTATCATTATTGAGCCTTCCAAGGTTAGGTGTAGTGTAGTAGACAAACCCTTATTCAAAATTAAAATTCCTTTCACCTGCTGTACCATGACACACACAAACCTACCTTTCTATCTCCAGCTTGCGGGGAATCCGTCCTGGTACAGTTTGGAGTGGCAGCTGGACCTTGGGTGCATATCCACCAGGATAGAAATCAGTGATCTCTGGTTGCTGTGTTGTAGGTCCATGTTTATCACTTTCAACCAGGCTGGACAGATCTAGTGTGGAACAAAATATCGGTTTACTAAGATAATCTACATTATTAAACAATACGATAACAGTTTGTAGCCTATATACCAGAAACACATATATATTAATACCATACCTGTTGGAGTGTTGTAGTACTCTGAAGCACGTATAGAAAGTAAACTCTGTTGAGTCTCTGCTCCTTCTCTGTAACTCTAATTAATAAACCAGATTTACGTTCAGTGGAATAACAGCAATACACAAACTGTACAAGTATATTATGTGCATTGGATACAGTAATTACTTTGATTTTAGGCGTGGCAGCCGGAGAGATGAGCTGGGAGTAGAGCCCGTGCTGCTCAGTGACTGGGCTTGTCCTGATAGGAGGGAGCGTGCTCCTGTGACTTACAACTCTGGGTTTGGGTTGTTGGGGAGGTTTGTTGGGCGGGTGGGGCTTCTTCTGTAACCCTAAACCAGGCAAGAGCTTTCCCTCCTCCATTCTGTTACAGACCAAATCATTTTAGACTTAGTAACTGACATTACTACTCACCCCTACTTTCTTTTTCCATTTAACTAATGTTGTGGCAATAGATGGCGTCAAATGTGCATGTTCTGCTAGAATAATCACAGTACAGCAGAGTTCTTTGGCTTGTGATAAACATAAGGTGAATAAGGTAAATACAAGAGGTTTAGCAATCTCACATTTTCACTGTGCATCCAACACAGACCATCAAGGATTTCTACAGACACAATGTGTTGTCGTTACATCATGAATAGACTGTACTATCTTCTGTTATCTAATTACTAAAATAAGTACGCCTAAATAAATAAAGAGCATGACCCCCTGGCCCTATATGCAGAACAAACAAATACCTTATTGGTCCCTTATTGGTGGTCAGTCATCAATAGGCTATAATCTCTCAGGTCAGGTTAGTAGGCCTAATGCTAAATCATAGACATAAACACAACCAACATTTATACAGGCTATAGTGCTAATACAACAGTCAACAAAAAGATAAGTACAAAAATAAATGAATACAGCCTGCAACTGTTAACCTGACATTAAAGTTACCTGGCTGTGGAAGTGGAACTACAAACTCAACCTGTCACAACAAGACAAATACTAGATAAAGTGCCCCTCGGGGCACAGGTCCCCGCCAGGTCAGGTTGTGGCCTCCTGGTGGCGCTATAATAGTTCAGTGTGAAAAGGGTGCCATTTCTTCTTACGCTTTGGTTGGCAATTGGATGATTTGAGGCATTTTGTTCCAAAAATGTGTTTTGCAACAGGCCAATGTGAAAAGGGTGGGATATATTCCTCAGCCTAGTAGGAAAGTCTGTGAAAGATTTTACGTAAATCGCACGCTGCGTTCAAGATTTTAGGCTTTTTGTTTAAAACGGGCCAATCCTGCAAACTTTGAAAGCCAATGTTAGCCAATTAGGATGGAATATGAAATATCGGATAGATCCGTCTTGAACACGTGACTATAGAGATACAGTGTAACGATTTGTGGTTTCCGTTCTGGAAGATTTGGGGCAGAGGTTCATCGTTGGCATCCAGGGAGTGTGCGTGCAAGATTTGGCACCGACTGGGTTAACGGTGCCGGAGATTAGCTGGTAACGCACGCACACATGCACGGACTCACACGGACGAACTCACACGGACGGACTCACACACGGACGGAGTGGAAAACATACTCTCCCCATGCCTTCGGCCTGGTGGAGAGAAACATACAATTCAATTCAATTCTATAACAGGCCGTTCTGGAACATTTGGGGCAGAGGTTCATCGTTGGCATCCAGGGAGTGTGCGTGCAACATATGGCACCGACTGGGTTTTAACGGTGTCGGAGATTAGCTGGTAACAGACGCACGCACGCACGCACTCACTCACTCACTCACGCACTCACTCACTCACTCACTCACTCACCTCTCTCTCTCTCACACACACACACACACACACACGGGGTGCAAAACATACTCTCCCCAGGCCTTCGGCCTGGTGGAGACAAACATACTCTCTCCCCATGCCTTCGGCCTGGTGGAGACAATAATGTATAGCCTACGTTAAAGCCGACATCCACGTACCTTTCCACACATTAAATGTGAGTGCTGTTGTTGCTTCCCTCGTGTTGTTTAACGTAAAAGTTAACTTCTTTGCCCACCTGGCTGGCTCAAGTCAAATCTCGGTTTCCAACTAATACAGTTGGACGCGGTGAGCTGGCAACAGTTGCTAGGGAAGGAGAGGAGAAGGAGGAGGGCGCCTATCAAACCGCCAGCAGATGGCGACATAAACCAAGACTATCCAAAGAACTCCCCAATAGAAAAGAATACCAGCAACAACACGTTAAATCCTGGTAGACCAGTTATTTGTTTACAAACATTGAGACTGCTTGGTCGCACGGGTGACTGTTTCATGTATTTCAATTCCCAACAGATCTCCAAACCTGTTGTTTTGGGGAGCCAGTTTCAATTCATTCAACCTCTCTTGTGTGTTTTGCTAGTGAGGTGCACCCTACTTCATTGCGCAACAGAGAACAGCTAATATATAATATACAAGCTCACATCGCGTCGCGGATGCCACTGTTTTGTGAGCCTAGAGGTCTGCGTGCGCGACACCATCGCGGGACGAAGCATAGATTATACTTGATGGGCTGCAGGTGCGCCTGCTGCCGTGATCACGAGGAGCGTGCCCCGTGCTTATGACAGCGACTGGAGGTGTGGCTATTCTTGTTCATACAGAAACCAATGGATTATAATATATATTTCATTCTAAAGTTGTATTAATTTTAAACCTGCAATTACGGTGTATGCATATACTTAAATAGCATTTTATCATGTACAGTTGTACACATAGCACTCTATAGTGTTTAGTGTATACGCACAGTTTCATTATATAGATATTCCACTATTAAGTTCTTAGCTTATGTATGATTCATGATGACTATTTTTATGTATTTGATGTATTACCATGTTTTTTTTTCTTAAGAGCGTCAGTGCTAAATGCCTAAATTGTAAATTGTTTCTAATCTATGTCATTTAAACATTTTATTAATGTTTTAAACTGTAATACAGTCACACAGAACGTATCATTGCTTGGGGCAGAAACAAGCTATATAAGCTCTTCAGGCAGTTACTACCGTCAAAATATGACTGAAAAAACACTTTGAGTTTGAAATAGACACTTGTGCTTTATAAGGTGTGATTCGGGGCCCTAAAGATGAATACAAAATCAATATCCATCCATCCATCTTCAACCGCTTATCCATAGTCGGGTCGCTGTATTTCCTCCAACTGCGCCTTGGTCTGCCCCGGGGTCTCCTCCCAGTGGGACGTGTGTCGAGGACCTCCCTAGGGAGGCGCCCGAGAGGCATCCTAACCAGATGCCCGAACCACCTCAGCTGACTCCTTTCCAGGCGAAGGAGCAGCGGTTCTACTCCGAGTCTCTCTCGTGTGACTGAACTTCTCACCCATCTCTAAGGGAGATGCCAGTCACCCGTCGAAGAAAACTCATTTCGGCCGCTTGTATTCGTGACCTTATTCTTTCGGTCATGACCCACACTTCATGACCATAGGTGAGAGTAGGAACGAAGATTGCTCGGTAGACAGAGAGCTTTGCCTTCTGGCTCAACTCTCTCTTAATACTGTCCAACACTCCACGTTATAGAGTTTTTTTTTTATTATGACAGGCTGCTGTCAAAACATGACTCACCAGTCAAAAAACACTTGTGTTTGAAATAGACACTA
Source organism: Electrona antarctica (assembly GCF_951216825.1). Taxonomy (NCBI): domain Eukaryota; kingdom Metazoa; phylum Chordata; class Actinopteri; order Myctophiformes; family Myctophidae; genus Electrona; species Electrona antarctica. The sequence continues at coordinate 8,936,784 of NC_136799.1, read as the reverse complement.
ATGCTTTCTAGACACTTGTGCTTTCTAAGGTGTGATTCGGGGCCCTAAAGATGAATACAAAATGAATATCAACATATGTATAGGCCTACTGTACAATAATTAGATAGGGAGGGTTTTTTATTGATTGATTGAATACTTTATTGGCAGAATTGTAATCAGTAGGCTACAGGTAACAGAAATGTAATCAGTACAGGGTACAGTCAACACAAAACGCCATTGACAATGAAAGGAAGATTTATGTCATATTGTCCCTAACACAAACATTAAATGCCATTAACAATAAAGAGAATTTAATTGTCACCGTTTGTTTTACATCACCATTAGGCCTACATCACCTAATCATGAGTTAGACTTTAATATATTAGCACCCCTCACTTCACACGGGTGTGATTTTTTGTTTCTCAAAAGGCCCAATCGAGGCCCAGGTCAAAAGGCCACATAAAAACATAATTCTGTACACTTTTTTGAGCAGAGGGGAGCTGAAGTGAGGTGAGGGGAGGGGAGGGCAGCCCCTTGTCCTAATAGTTTGAGACAGAGCCAGCATTTGCTTTCATCTCTCAGGGGGAATGGCTGACAGAAACGATTCTCGTATCGGCATGCAGCATGCCCTCATGCCCTGCCAGAGATGTTAATGTATGTAGGCCTACGCGCTTCCCCTTTCTATTTGCTGGGTTCACCGTGTGTCGCTAAAACATTTGATTAATCAGCAGAAAAACAATCACACAAAGAAGAACATTTCAAATCATTTTAATAATAATAATAATAAAATGTCAGTGAAAGTGCTTTACACACAAATAAGATAATAAAAAATACATAATTTACAATTTAGGCATTTGGCAGACACTCTTATAATCCAGAGCGTATATAAGCAAGAACAAAAAAACATGGCAATAAAACATGAAATGATAAGCATCAAAAAGAAACATGTAGTATACACAAATTAAAATAATCATAAAATGAACTAGAAAAAGTGCCCTTCCGGGCACAGGTCTCCACCAGGAGGATAGGAGTGTGTGTGATGTTTGGCAAAATGTTTAGGAGGATTTTTTTTCCTTCATTTTGTTGAGGAAATGCAGAGCCAGATCACTCATAGCATCTCTGAGGATAGAATTCTGGATGAGCAGGACATGTGCAGCATTTTGTACAAAACGGGCCACTCCTGAAAACTTTGGAAGGCAATCTTAGCCAATCAGTGTACAATCTGAGAAATCCAACAGACTCGTCTTGATCACATGACTACAGAGATCATGTGTACCGATTTGAGGCATTTTGTTCCAAAAATGTGTTTTGCAAAAATCAACCTGTTGGTGGCGCTATAACAGGCCAATGTGAAAAGGGTGGGATATATTCCTCAGCCTAGTAAGAAAATGTGTGAAAGATTTCACGTAAATTGCATGCTGCGTTCATGATTTGAGGCTATTGTTCAAAACGGGGCAATCTTGCAAACTGTGAAAGCCAATTATAGCCAATTAGGATGGAATATGAAATATCAGACAGATCCGACTTGAGCACATGACCATAGAGATACTGTGTAACGATTTGTGAGATTTTTGGACAGAATCTGGAGGAGTAATATCAAAAAATGTGTTTTACAAAAGTCGGCCTCCTGGTGGCGCTATAAAAGGCAGATGCGGAAAATGCAGGTAAAAGGTTTGTCCTTGGCCTCTAGGGAGTGTGCATGCAACATTTCACGCAGATCGGTGCAGTTTTAGGTACAAAATGTGAAAAGCTGCCTCATGGTGGCGCTATAACAGGCCGTTCTGGAAAATGTGGGGCAGAGGTTCATCGTTGGCATCCAGGGAGTGTGTGTGCAAAGTTTGGCATCGCCCGGGTTAACGGTGCCGGAGATTAGCTGTTCACAGACGGACGGAAGGACGGAAGGAAGGAAGGACGGAAGGACGGACACACGGACGGAGTGCAAAACATACTCTCTCCCCATGCCTTCGGCCTGGTGGAGACCTGGTGGAGACAATCAGTAGTGAGATTGAGTAATTGTGTCTTAAGCTCTTGCTTAAAACAATTGGAAATGAACAATAGTCCTAGTGTTGTTTTATAAATCGTTATGAGGCGGAGAAAGTCAGAGTGGGAGGGAACAATCTGCTAGAAATGATATCCAGAGTTGCAGCTCATTTTAATGCATGCTCTAAACTAAATTCTTGCAAGTTTAACCACTTAAACCTGCTGTTAACTGAGTTTTCTCTGTCTGCATCAAATATCTTTGGCAAAAATAGCCCAATCGCAACAGGTTAAAATAAGTCCCAGATTGCAGCTTTTAACATCTAAATAGATAGATAGTTGCCGGGGCAGTAGTGGGGGGAGTGTCCATGCAATCTGTTATAGGAACTCAGTCAGTGAAGGAGAAGAGACAATAAGTTGTGAGACACAATTCAAAGTTTCGATGAATGAGTGATTATATTATTTAGGTGCCAAAATAGGAGGAAGCAGACTTACAGTTTCAGGGCGGCGGTGGCTCAGGGGTAGAGTGGCCGGATAGTAAACGTAATGTTGCCAGTTTGAACCCGGACTCCCCCAGGCCCAGAGTTAGTGTCAAAGCTTGAGCAAGACTCTGAACTCCTAATTGCTCCTGATGTGCTGGTTGGTGCCTTGCATGGTTTCCACCGCCATCGGTGTGTGAATGTGTGTGTGAATGGGTGAATGTAATGCACAATCTAAGCGCTTTGGCTAAGGCGCTATATAAATGCACCATTTACCAATGTAACACAGTGAAATGTATAAGTTCCAACAGAGACATACACTCCTCATATAGCAGGGGTTAGCCCAGCCCCTCACAAAGCGAGAGACCAACAGATGGAACAATAAACCAAATAAACAGGGGGTAAACAGGGGGTATTAAACCCAAAATAACAGGAACTCATCCTAGGCTAACAGGAGCTCTCAGGGTAACTAAGTGTGAAATTGTTTCAAATCAAGATTTAGCACTTTCAAAGCCTTTAAATGCACGTAACAAATAGGCCTACTATTATGTCCGAATGGTATTCGCCTATAAGCATTTGAGTCATGTGTTTTCTGTAGGTTAGTATGCAGGCAGTGTTCTTTTCCAGGGGTTTGGTTGATGGTTGGTCTGTGGTTGAAGCCTTGTGGGAAAACTGGACTTTTGCGGAAGCTCTTGTCTTCCCTCCCTCCTTCCCTCCCATCATGGTCCCCCTGGGCCCCAGGGTTACGGGGGCCCCGCCCTGCGTCCACCTCCGCCCTGTCAGCCTCACTCAAGGAGGCCCCTGCCAGCGTCCTGTGACATGGCATTTGCACCGCTGAGGAGAATGTGAGCTAATGAAAGTGTAAAGCCTCTGTGCACTAGAGTATAAAATTCACATTTGGCCAGGGCAGGCTGTGCAATCTGATATTATGAGCCCATATTATGAGCCCGCCACAGAGAGAGAGAGAGAGAGAGAGAGAGAGAGAGAGAGATCAGAGCAAAAACAAGAGAAAGACGGTATAGGCCTATACATGGGCAATGCAGAACCATGGCGTCTGTCAGAAAAATTGGTTTGGACTGAATAATCTGAACACAGCATCTGTTTGTTCAGCTCCAGCTGAGGGCAGGACCTCAAACAGAGACATGTGCCATGGCTAATGAGATTTTATGGGATTACACAGAGTAAGAGAGACAGTCAAACAGGAAGAGAGAGACGAGGTACTGTATGCCGCCATCTTTTTTCTTGAGTGTGCAGAGCAGCTGCCACATGAACCCTCCTATGCTGCGCATGTCGTAATAGAGCAACATTCTGGGAAAATAGGTGAACATTCATGGTGCTTATAGAAATTTGTCAAAGAGATAAATGTGGTATATAATTTACTCTGTAACTTCTGTGTCCTACCCGGGATTTTAACCCTGGTCCTGTGTGCAAGTGATGATATTTAATTTACCACTGAGCCCATAGAGCTGTTACCCGCACGGCCGGTCAAACCCTATATTCTCTTATTCAATCGGGGGAAAACTGTTTTATTTATGGATTGCTGTAACTCTTCGGGTTCGTGAGCTGACGTTATAGGTCCCACCTACCTTTTTCTTAAAGGACCAGCGCCCTATTTTTTGTAATTATCTTTTTATGTATTCGGTTAATATACACATTATTAGCCTCGATACCCAGGCTTTCATTTCGTCTGCGCGAAAAATGAAAGCCTGGATTTACGCATGGGCTGCACTGGCCTAAACGTGGGAGTCAACCCTTCCGCGTATTCGCTTCAAATAATGTGACGTCAGGGCTCTGAGCGGTGTGCACCAGTCAAAATAACACCGTGAGGAAATCATTACCAGTGGAACTTCAAACGAGGCTATGCGAGGAAAATTAGGAGAATGGCTAAAGAACCCACCACACTGTCTAAGAAAAAAACCAACGTGTGCCGACTCTGTGGAAATAACTTTGACAGTCCGTTAGAATGGTATACTCCAGCAACCAGTGGTTTCTGCTTCTGGTCGACACAATAACAGTGCTGCACTGGGGGGGGAGGAGAGACCAGGGCTGACGGACAGATCGGTGAACCAATGGTGGGGGTGCGTAAATCTGAGCCCATCTAGGCCAGAAAGGTCTAGCGTTAGCTCAGGCTAACACATTATCAACAGAATTTAGTAAAAAACGGCTAGAGCGGAATTCTCCTTTAAGTGGTGAAATGGTGGTTTTCCACACACACACACACACACACACACACACACACACACACACACACACACACACACACACACACACACGTTTATATTGCTCCTAAACATTTTGCCAAACATCACACACACACTCCTATCCTCCTGGTGGAGACCTGTGCCCAGAAGGGCACTTTTTCTAGTTCTCTCTGTTCCCGCGGCTTATAAGCGCTTTTGTTCGCGCGCGCGTGTCTGTGTCTGTGTCCTATCACATCATCTGGCATGTACTGCAAAAATGCTCAGCAGGCCCTGTTGGCCCAAGTTGGTGTCCAGATGGCAAGAGAAACAGTTTGCATGCATGTCACACACAGAGGCTGTTCAACTGTCTAGTGTTTCAATAAGAACACCGTTCTTATTGAAACAGCCGGCAGGCGGCAGGCTAAGCATGGGAGTTAAATAAACTGTATGACGCGCAATAAAATGATTCATAAACAAACGATAAAAAAAAGTTTACTTATATCAGTGCACCAATTATGCACCAATTACTATACAGCAGTTTCCAATAAATACATGTAATCAATATGTGCATCTGACTACTTAACACGGGAGCCATTCCAAATAGCTGATCTGACTGTATGAGCTCGCAGTGCGTATAGCATCCAGCACCTGACACCGTCGTATAGCCTATACAACTTATTATAAATAACCTTTTTAATATGTTATTTGGATACATAAAATACCTTGAATGATTACTATTGCAATGTCTTTTGGGTCACTTTTTAGCTTAGATTGACTGGCCTATTAACCCATGGTGGCACTGGTTCTGGTTCCCAATTAAAACTCATTCAGTGCCACCTGGTGAACACCAGTTTTGGCCCTCGTTGCCACCGAAGCCCATTATAAATAAAAGAAAGAAAATTCAATTATATTGTGCATGTAATGTGCATGTCATCACCCATGACATGCAGATTAGAGCAATTTTCAAAATATGGATCAAAAAGAAGAAAAAAATAGACATTTGCCCGAGACCCTATAGTAAAAATTGTTTTTGAAAACAAATTTCACTGCTTGTTAAAACTATATAAATATATTTATTTAAATTAGTTTTTTCATTTTATTTAATATTTATGAAATACGTTTAAATTGATGAAATGTTTAAACAATGTGTCATGGACCAATTTTGTTATGGGTCACAACCAGTCTATGGTCACAACACACGACTAAAGATTACTTTTTTTCCTCGCAGTATTTCATACAATTATTTCAAAAGTAACACAAAAAAAAATAATCTAGGACATTTTTCAGAAAAAAAGTAAAAACTCCAAGAATTCCGTCTGGGTTTCCGAGGCTACTTTTTGCCTATAGCCTCGGAAACCCAGACGTTTTACAGTGACAAGAGCATTTATAAATCACATGCATGTCCACTGGATGGAGAGCAGCCTTGACAGTGTTGCATGAGTTGCAGAACCTTGGATGGACAATCCATTTAACCACATTTCTATTCATATATTGATATTATTAGTAGGCCTATTAATAGCCTATAATTCACGAAAATATTTAAACTTTAGAATAAAACAAATCTCCAATTGTATTTTATATTGTATTTTAATTGGTGAATGAATTATGCAGTAATAGGCTATATATATGGCACGATACAAAATGTTATGATATTTTACATACTTACATAGTTATGACATTTTTGTATTATTATTATTATGCCGCGGGCTCAACAATGAGCGTATATATATATTGGCCTCAGCGTAGTAGGCCATGCTGCGGACGATGGCCGTGGTGTTGGGCATGGGGACGTATGATAGAACCCATCTATGGTGCCCTCAAACAGGCCCCATCGGCGCTCGGGTTGGCGGCGGTCTTTTATTAGGCTGAACATCAGAAGAGTGGCGATGGCGTGAATCTATTTTGCGTCCGAGCAAAGCATAGACATGGTAACGCCCCGCCTGCCTCTGATTGGCCTACCGACACTGCCCGTCTTGACTGTCCTCCGAGGTGGATATAGCTGCATAGTCTGATGCGAGTTTACTCCAGGGAGGGAAAAGATAATACAGTCAAGTACGTATGATGATTTTGATTGATTGGAAATTGTATTAACAGTTTGCAGAATTACAGTACATTTCAAGCACAAACTCAATACAAAGGCTGTTAACTGTGAGTGGACGACCCAATTAAGCATTACACTTGTTTACAACAGGGTCCACCATGTTCAATTCATCAAAACATTTAGAGACGTACAAATAGACACTTCTATATAGACAAAGAACAGAACAGGAATTCATCATAATGGAGGTAAAAAGGGAAAATAAACATATACAGTGAGGGGAAAAGGGGGGGGGGGGGGGCGGTGGGGGGGATTCAGATTTTACGGGGGCCAGTTTCGAATTGCAGCCATCCGTAGGTGCCCTTTGAGAGCGGTTTTGAAGGAGTCAAGGGATTCGCATGTCTTAATGACTGTTGGTAGGGCGTTCCACATTTTGGTGGCATAGGAGCGAAAATAATTTAGTCCCTTGTTTGTGCCGAATCTGGGTTGTACATGGTTCGTTGCACTCCCTCTGGTGTTGTGGGTGTGGACTTCGTTAACATTAAGGAAGGATTTGTTGTGTTGTGTTCTAAATAAAGTGTTTGTGTTGATTGTGTAATTTATTTGTATGTGTAAAATTGAAACATTATTGTAGGCTAAACAGGTCTCTTTTCCCTTCATCTTTATCCTTTTTTAGTATAGTATTAGTTTACTATAATTAGATCAATACACGATAATCAACACTAACACTTTATTTAGAACACACATTCAAATCAAATCATAGTAGCCTACAACGTATCGTGTTCAATAATGTTTTCAATCAAAGCAAACAATAATATTAGTTTGCCTCTTCTAGCGCGTGCCAAGCTGTCATTCTCTATAGCCTATTTCCCACGAGCCTTTACGAGTGGACGTGAGGACGCACTTTGGCCTTTAAAAGCCCATGTCGGATAAATATCACTTTCCAAAGCCGTCAGCAAAGTGATTTAGGCCACTGCTAATAGTGTAATGGTCTTTTCTTCTTACTGTTATCCATGCAGCCTGCACCACTGTAAACATGCACACTCATCAAGGTTATGCCTACTCAAGGTTATAGGGCTATACATACAGTATACCTATCGAATGTTTGCTTAAACAAAAGCAATGCCACAGACGAAAAACAGTCTAAGTCCACACTATTTATAATGTATAAATGATAGATAAGGGGTCAGGACAACGAGGCCTTTTCGTGGAGGGGTCAGAATGAAATTTGGACTTAGACTGTTTTTCGTCTGTGGTACAGTGGTACAATTGTTTAGTCGATTAGGTGTCCTCAGTGTTTATGCAATATGGCACAATACACAATTGTATGACATTTTACATACGATATTTTTGTATCATTATTATTATTAGGCCGGGCTCACATGCTGCAGAATTGACTGTCTCAAAATTGGGCCCGTTCCCAATTGAACATTCGTTCGTTACAATGAGCGTATAGTATGCATGCCGGCCTCAGCGTTTCTATAGTTTGGGTTGTGTACAATAATTTCGCAGTTGTTAAAATCCCAGTCCGCTTGTTCTTTACTGGCTCTATATTTTGCCCATGCATTATCTCGACGTCTGTAGCCTACAGAATTAATTAAATCAGAGTTGATCCAAGTTTAAATGTCTACCCTTGACTCTATTAGATTTCCAAGGAGCATATTTATCAATGTAATTGTAAGATCTAAACGGAATCTGCTCATCAGAAATGTTACTGTTTAAATAAGTTTCAGATAGTAATGACATTTGGTTTGTAAAGGGAGACTCCCAAGGTCTGTCAATTTGAATAAAAATGCTTCCAATTAACAACTTTTAAACCTTTGACGGAATCAATACTTTAAACAAGTTTGAATTAAATTAAAGAGCGGGTATTTCGATGCATGCAGGTCTGGTTAAATAAAAGAGGAGAGAGGCGAAAGAGAGGAGAGCAACACAGAACTCTATACAGTATACACCACACACATAAACAAGACAAAAACAAAACTGAAAGACAGTCGAAAAAAGGTAACCAAATACATAATACATAATACAATAAATGCCATGTGCAAGACAATTAAGAAGAACATGACGCGCTATTTGCATGCTAGCTCTGTGTCTGCATATCTTTTTAGGGTCACGTGACAATTAATGAAATATAATAGCCATATAGGCAATACAATGAAGATTGAAGAACACAAAACAGCGCATATGCGATGCCCACCGAGTTTAATGAATGAGAAGGAGATCACCACACAGCCCACTGACAGCACCACACGAAAACCTATCCACCAAAACACACAGGCCAACACAAGGCACGCATTCTAACGACTAGGTCCTCTGACGTGAGGCCAAATGAGCTGCGCAGCTTCCAAATCCCAGTTTAGAAAGGCGGCCACAATTAACACAACATGAACGCAATTATTGAAAATTGCAAATAGCGAGAAGAATATAAATAAATAAATCAACATAAACACGATAATAATTGTGGTCTCTTGGGCATATAATTTCTATTTATGTTGTAGGGCTTCACTAGCCTAGAACTAATTTCCTTTCGAACAGATCAACCAGGTTTCAAGAGCGAAAACAATTATAATTAATCACATTTGTTTTATGAAAACTAAAATATTGGAAGAAAAAGCATACTATCCAAAATAAACCAAAAGGTATAAAGGAAAATAATTAAATACCCAGTTTAGGGGGGCTCACATTATAACAGAACCTGAACTGAACTAGCTTTAAATGTAATAAAGACCCCATAGTTTATCCAAATAAATGATCCATAAATAATATTAGGCCTCAAATAAGCCCATTTGGCCTACGCACGTCTTAATCAATTCCCTATATGGACCTAATGTCACGGTGTGAATCAAGAAGGTACAGGTAGGACCCAAATGCAGGACAGGGAAGCGCAGAGGCAGAGAAGTCAAAATGCAGGAGGTTTTATTCACCAAAGTCCGGGAACAAGCAACATCACACTTGACATCAAACAATGAACTGACAAGGAACTCAAAAAACCAGGGCTATAAATACACACAGGGAAAACAGGGCACAGGTGAACAAAACTCAAAATCAAGACAGTGATAGGCTAAGAGACCAACAAGACACAGGTGGAGCAAACTAATAATCACAGGTGAGACAAGACAGGGAACCATAACCACAAAGGAAACCAGGACACTAAATACTACAAAATAAGAGCACAACACTAAAACACACAAACTAGGAACACAAGAACACAGCAGAAATAGTCACGGATCGTGACAGTGCCTCCCCCTCAAGGGATGGCTTCCAGACATCCCTAAACCATTGTCCAGAACACTGAGCAGGGTGGGTGGAGGGGGTCCGGAGGAGGGAAACTGTCACTGGACCAAGAAAAAGGGGTCTGGGGACAAGGACACCACATGTGCAGGCTGAAGACTGGACAGGGGCAGTGTAGGTGCCTTCAGGTGGGTGGCCTGGAGGCTGGGAGGGGACAGAACAGGGCACTTCAGGGGGGCGGCCCGGACGATGGACCAAGAGTGAGCTGGTTATGTCTGGCGGACGGCCGGGAGGCAGAGATGAGATGGAGAAGAAGGCGCCGTCTGGAGGGCGGCCTGGAGGCCGGGACGAGATGGAGGAAGAGGCGTGGTCTGGCGGACGGCCGGGAGGCCGAGACGAGATGGAGGAAGAGGCGTGGTCTGGCGGACGGCCGGACGGCCGAGATGAGGCGGAGGTGTCATCAGGTGGTCGGCCCGGAGGCCGAGACGAGACGGATGACACTAGAGGAGACGACTGGGAATCCGTAGGCTCTGGAGCCGGGGCTTCAGGCGGGGCTGCAAGCAGAACTGCAGAGGAGGATGCTGCACACCCTGGGGACGAGGAGGATGCTGCACACCCTGGAGAAGAGGATGCTGCACACCCTGGAGACGAGGATGCTGCACACCCTGGAGACGAGGATGCTGCACACCCTGGAGACGAGGATGCTGCACACCCTGGAGACGAGGATGCTGCACACCCTGGAGACGAGGAGGATGCTGCAGATTCTGGACATGGAGAGCCATCGCCCGCACCTGGCAGTTGGAGGAAGCAGCCGAGCAGAAAGCCCAAGACCAGAGCTTCCAAGACCTTGGGCTGACAGAGATCACCATGGGAGATGACTGACGAGGGCTCTGGCAGGTCAGCCGATCGGGCTGTTGACGGTGCAGAGGGCGCAGGCAGGACATCAATGGCGACAGCTGGTTGGAAGGGCTCATGGGTGCTGAGCAGGCTGGGCAACGGCAGCGGAGAGCCGGGCAGGCTAGGCGGCGGAGAGCCGGGCAGCAGAGAGCCAGGCAGGCTGGGCGGCGGAGAGCCGGGCAGCAGAGGGCCAGGCAGGCTGGTCGGCGGAGAGCCGGGCAGCAGAGGGCCAGGCAGGCTGGGCGGCGGAGAGCCGGGCAGCAGAGAGCCAGGCAGGCTGGGCGGCGGAGAGCCGGGCAGCAGAGGGCCAGGCAGGCTGGGCGGCGGAGAGCCGGGCAGCAGAGGGTCAGGCAGGCTGGGCGGCGGAGAGCTGGGCAGTGGAGGGCCAGGCAGGCTGGGCGGCGGAGAGCCGGGCAGCGGAGGGCCAGGCAGGCTGGGCGGAGAGCTGGGCTGGAGAACAGGCTGGAGAACTGGAGAGGTAGTGGGCTGAAGAGCAGGGGAGGTCAGTGGGACTGCCTCTTGAGAAGGCACTTGAGGAAAGATGGCACCCCGACTCTCCCATCTGAAGAATGCCATGTACTGGGCAAATTCTGGATCCTGCCTCCAATAAATAGCCAGTTGGTGAAGGAACTGTGGATCTTCATTAAATATGTCCTTAGCAACACCAAAGTCCTTAGCAGAAAGGGGTAGGCTGTGCTGGTGGCTATCAGCCATGGTGGACGGCCTCAGCAGCTCGCTCAACACTTTCAAAAATCCAAAAAACAAAAAATCCAAAAAACAAACCTATGTCCGCTGGGTCCAAAAGGGTCAGCTCATTCTGTCACGGTGTGAATCAAGAAGGTACAGGTAGGACCCAAATGCAGGACAGGGAAGCGCAGAGGCAGAGAAGTCAAAATGCAGGAGGTTTTATTCACCAAAGTCCGGGAACAAGCAACATCACACTTGACATCAAACAATGAACTGACAAGGAACTCAAAAAACCAGGGCTATAAATACACACAGGGAAAAACAGGGCACAGGTGAACAAAACTCAAAATCAAGACAGTGATAGGCTAAGAGACCAACAAGACACAGGTGGAGCAAACTAATAATCACAGGTGAGACAAGACAGGGAACCATAACCACAAAGGAAACCAGGACACTAAATACTACAAAATAAGAGCACAACACTAAAACACACAAACTAGGAACACAAGAACACAGCAGAAATAGTCACGGATCGTGACACCTAAGTTATAAGAAAGGGGGAAAAAACAACGAAAAGAAATAGACCTAAACTAATAATAATTATAATAATAATTGATAAGCAAGTGCCTTGCTGTGGAGATTTAAAAGAACTCTCAGTAGACTTATTTTATCTTTACCCTTGCAGGCATATTTGTTATATCAGGCGGGAGTGATGCGGCTATGCTGCCGCTCTGCATAGCATCATAACACCATCTGACACCGAACAGGTACAAGTGTAGGACGGTGCGTGAGGTGACACAGTAGTCTCGCGTTTGCCAGAATGTGTTGCCTCCAGTGGTGGAAAGTAACTTTTTACTTAAGTACTTTTACTTAAGTACTGTACTAATTTCATTTATTACATTTATTACTTGACCAGTAATTCAACTGTTTCAGTTTGACATACCCATTTGCTAGCATTTCAGCTGTGGCACTGACACTGTAATGTGAAGGGTCCCTTTGAACCTCTTCATTGTCTCCACCAGGCCGAAGGCATGGGGAGAGAGTAGAAGGGGTAGGACCCGATAAGTTTTTAACTAAACTTCTTCCTATCCCTTTTTCGAACATAAACTATAAGGATATTAGATATCCCTTGTTTTATTTCTTGTTTTATTATTATTTTAAATCTAGTTCTTCCTTTATTTCCATTGCCTGTTCTTTTAAGTTTTAATATGTTCGAAATAAAAAATAAATGAAATGAAGTATGTTTTGCACTCCGTCCGTCCGTCCGTGTGTCCGTCCGTCCGTCCGTCCGTCTGTGAACAGCTAATCTCCGGCATCGTTAACCCGGTCGATGCCACATTTCGCACACACACTCCCTGGATGCCAACGATGAACCTCTGCCCCAAAATTTCCAGAACGGCCTGTTATAGCACCACCAGGAGGCCGCTTTGTGCAAAACAAGTTTTTGGACAGTACACCTACAGATTTTGTCCAAACATCACGCAAATTGGTACACAGTCTCTCTAGAGCCATTCAACGAAACGGGTCTTTCAGATTTCTCAGACTCCATCCTGATTGGCTAAGATTGGCTTCCAAAGTTTGCAGGAGTGCTCAGTTTCAAACAAAATGCTGCAAATCATGAACACATCGTGTGATTTCCGTGAAATTGCGCACGCACATTTCCACTAGGCCGAGGAAGAAATGCCATGTGAACATTTTCAACTCAGCCTCATGGTGGCGCTATAACTGGCCGAAAAGTGTTTTTACCTCCAACTGCACGATTTGTGGATAACTTTGTATGCCAACTCCCTAGAGGCCAAGGAAAAACCTTTGCCTGGAATTTTTCACATCTGCTCTTTATAGCGCCACCAGGAGGCCGACATATGTAAAACATATTTTCTAATATTACTCCTTCAGATGTTATCCAAATTTCACACAAATCGGTACACATGCTCTCCATAGTCATGTGATCAAGACGGGTTTGTTTGATTTCTCATAATCCACCTTCATTGCCTACAATTGGCTTCTAAACTTTTCAGGAGTACCCGTTTTGTACAAATCGCCACAACTACTCAACGCAGCGTCCGATTGCGGTGAAACTGTGCATGCATATTCCCACTAAGCTGAGGAAGAAATGCCAGTTTTCAAATCAGCCTCGTGGTGGCGCTACAACAGGCCAAGCCGTGTCTCTCTCACTCACACTCACACACACACACACACACACACACACACACACACACACACACACACACACACACACACACACACACACACACACACACCTGCCCAGAAGGGCACTTTTTCTAGTTAGAAATGGTCTGATAATAGTCTCATTTGGCCCAGGATTAATTTGACCATGTCTGATACATAACAGTGTAAGAAGTATTACTGTCCATGTGTTTAGTCAGATAACAGTGAAAACTGTCCAAGAACATGTGAAGAGTAAAAAACAGATTACAAAGCTTTGTAAGCATTCAAGTCTACTAGCTGGGGTTCAATATGTATCACTATTATCAACTTCATGGGTTGACAAATAACATTGGTTGCATCTTACATGACATAACTTGGTATATATATGCTAACAATGGAAAAGGACACAGTAATGCAGTACGTGTTTTCTTTTTACTTCCACATTGGCACATACAAGAATAATGTTCTTTAAAGCTAGTGCATTATAATAACAGTAAGTCAAATTCTCCATTCCCAACCATTCACTCAAAATAAACATGCCGGTAAGCAATGAGATACAGGTAAGCAGTAGGCCTTATGCATTGCTGCTTGAGTCAATATTTCAATTGGCGCACCTAGAAGTAAATAATAGTAACATTCTATCTATGCTTTTGGTTCCTCAAATTGTAATGTGTAAGCAATACTAAAGCGTGTACAATAAGTAGAATAAGCATGGATGCACACAGACAATGTTCTGTCAAAACAGTGTACGGCTCTTATAAAGAAAGGCCATAGAGCGGAGACTCGTAGGACGATGGCACATCGGATTGTCACACTGCATCGCTATCCTTATTGTAGCTTAAGTTGGACATCAATGCAATTCATATCGGGAGAGGGAACAATCAGATGAAAATCTCGACTCGGAAACATTATTACAGTCAAACAATTTAAGTTGTTCGATTTCAGTTTCAACTGTTTACTTAGCTTTGTTTTGTTTGTTTACGTCACGTGACACGTGTGGAGGCTGGCGTGTGCTGCTTCTGTGTGCAGATGGAGGCTGTGTGTGTGTGTGTGTGTGTGTGTGTGTGTGTGTGTGTGTGTGTGTGTGTGTGAGTGAGTGAGTGAGTGAGGGGGGGTGGAATAGCTGCACATTAAAGAATTGAGCTGTGGGTCATTTACTGTCACTTCCCATCCATCAGCTCATTTCCACTCTGCTGGCTGGGGGGGTGACCAGTATGTCCAGCCCCCTGGATGCTGACCCTGCAGATCTCTGGGTGTCGAGGTGGAAGCGATTCTTTTCTGCGCTGTGAGTGACCTGCAGGCACACACGCACACACATGCACGCACATACACATGCGACACAGAGTCACACAAGCATGCACGCACGCACGCACGCACGCACGCACGCACATGAACATCAGCTCCTATCAGGGGTAATACTGTATGACAGGGGTATTCGAAAAATGTGTGGGTTCTCAAAATGCATTTTGTGCTTAAAGTTTTTTTTTTAAACTAAATTTCGTTGATTCGCGCTGGTCCTTTAAGAAAAGGTTAGGCGGGGCCTAACGTCAGCTCACGTGGCACTGGAAGAGTTACAGCAACATACCTCCATGGACAAAAGACACCTGTCATGTCCGTGTCTTGTGTCTTGTCCATGTTTAAAACACCTTGAGGGCCCGGGCCTATTTAATCCATTAATAAAATGTGCCCATCGTTTATAGCGCCCAGACCACTTTTACCGACGGACCGGATGTTGTTGTGAATGTGTGTGTAGCAGCTAACAATAGCCACACTACTCTAGAGTCGATCGACAACAACGGGAGGTAAGAATAAATCTATCGCGACTAGCGACTGGACAGCGGAGGGCCGTCAAACACAGGATCTTTTTTCATAATTAGACGGGATGATTTAGATCGCGAGTTATGAATGTTTTAAGATTTTCGTTGTCGTCAGCTAAACAGGCAGGGAACATTTTTGATGACGTGTCACTGTTGTGCAACACCGAGGATTGTGCAACAAGAGCCTCTAGGCTGTAGAGCGATGCGATCAGTTTTCATATCACTAATTTGACGGAGATTAATCTCCGCCTCGGGCACATGACCGTGCACTTGTACACGTACACGGTGATCTCCGTCCTGTCCTTTGACAAAACATTTTTTGTTTGATGGGGAGGAGGGGGGCAGAACACAGCCATCAACCTGGGACCTTCTGTTTCCCAGGTGGAACATTCAGCTATGGCCATCTTTCTTGAGAATGGTACAACCCATTCCAACAGGAACTGAATTGAGAGACTAGGCATGGTAATTCTCACAGGCTCGGAGACGTTAATACCGCCCTGCCTGCCTAACCCTTGCGCCCATGGTCTCACCAGACGTTCCTCCGAGACGACCCAATAAAGCAACTTGTTTACAAGAGGGTCCACCACCTTGTTCAATTCATCAAAACAATTAGAGACGTACAAATAGACACTTTATAGCCAAAGAACAGACCAGGAATTCATCATAGGGGGGAAAGGAGAGAGGAGACCCTATCGCGGGGCTGTCACAGTCCCGGGCCTCGTCCCCCACCCCCGGCCTGGACTGCTGGCTAACCCACTCATGTATTCCTATCTCGGGGCAGTGGGCAGTGGGAAGTGGGAAGCCCCCCAGCCCCCCAGCCAGGCTGAGCTCCGGTGAGAACCGGGGTTTCCCCTCATATCACCGCTTCAACGACTGCATGTTGGCTGATATGATGATGATATGATGAATTCCTGTTCTGTTCTTTGTCTATATAGAAGTGTCTATTTGTACGTCTCTAAATGTTTTGATGAATTGAACATGGTGGACCCTGTTGTAAACAAGTGTAATGCTTAATTGGGTCGTCCACTCACAGTTAACAGCCTTTGTATTGAGTTTGTGCTTGAAATGTACTGTAATTCTGCAAACTGTTAATAAAATGTACAATCAATCAATCAATATCATTTTAGAAACTTTTATTTCCATAAATAGCCTATGCTATGTTCTTCATGGCTTCTTGTCAAATCATCATTAATATTATACGGCCTTTATTTTTAAAAATGTATAACATTATATTATTATTGTATAATATAATATATAATTTAATTCGAATCTCGATATTGGTGCGGTCTGCTGTGGTGGGAGGAGCCCCGCCTCCTTCAGACGACGCTGTGCTCCGATTGGCCAGAAGCAGCTTATAGAAGAACCCGGCTTTTAGAAGCTGCGTCAAATAATAAACGTATTAAATTATAATTAAATTAAATAAGTTAATTAAATAATAAACAAATAACATGAAAGCTATATAATCCAGATTTCAGGATTCGCATGTTGTGCGAATATCTCTGAATATAAAATACTGCCTGCTGTATCCATGCTGCATATTCGAGGTGTTCAAGCCCAGGATGAAGAGAATCCAAGGCTGTTCCGTTCCGTTCCGTTCCGTTCCGTTCCGTGACCCAGCCCGGCCCGGCCCGGCCCGGCCGGGAGAAGCACAGAGTTTTCTTCAGGATCTTGAATTCAAATAAGTTTGAGATGATTCCTGACTTTTTTTTCCTTTTCTCTCTCTCCGTTTTCCACAGCCTGGATCAATAGAGACTGGGACTATTTGTCATGCCTCCTAAACCTTTTGGACAATGTAATTTCGTTTTTTTAATTATTATTATAATTATAATTTATATAATTATTATAATATAATTCATATATATAATTATTTTATATAATTATAAACAAATATTATATATAACTATACATTATATTAAATTATATTATTATAATTTATTATTATTATTATTATTATTTTCGTTTATCTATTCCTTTTTTCCTTTCTTATAACTAGGTCCATAGGGAATTGATTAACACGTGCGTAGGCCAAATGGACTTATTTGAGGCCTAGTATTATATTTATGGATCATTTGTTTATTTTATTTGGATAAACGTCTTTGATACATTTAAAGCTATATTTTAGTTCACGTTCTCACTGTTATAATGCGAGCCCCCCTAAACTGGGTATTTAATTATTTTCCGTTTGGCCCGCCCATCTGATCATTTAACACGTTTAGCAATTAGCATGGTTATTTTCATGATCAGTTGTTTTAATGATCAATCAATTGTGTTCCAGAATCCAGCTGCCCTTACATGGAAGTGATTAAGCCTATAGTAGATTTGAGGCTATAGGCCTAGTTTAAATTAGAAGTTCTGCAGAATGAAAGCAGCGCAGAAATGAAGCGGCAATATCGCTTCAAGCTGCAGCATGATGAGCAACTGCTATAGTCTGCTACTAGGTGCTGCCACACGGTCGAAAGAGCTGCGCACGTTCTCGGCTGCGCGCAGCTTAAAGCTTGAGTTTTTAGACAGCTGGTGGATGGAAATTAAGCTCCACCTCCGCGGAATACTTGCGCGACGGCCAGATTCCCGGAAACGCTCTCCTCCGCCAAAAAAGTCCGCGGAGGTGGAGCTTCTTTTCCATCCACCAGCTGTCTAAAAACTCAAGCTTTAAGCTGCGCGCAATTTAAGAAGTGCGCAGCTTAAGACCGTTTTGCGCTAAAGTGTGGAGACGGTGACTTTCTTCGAGCTATAGCTCCTCATCCACAATGAAGCAGATGACACCTGACCAAACTGAGCAACTCGTTAAAGGACAACTTTCAGGGTTTTTTCAACCAAGGTTCATGTTTTAGGTTGTTATTAGAGAAACTAAAAGATGAATGTATTTTTTTCTTCATTTGTGCTTTCTTTCGGGTTTTTTTACAGGGGGGCATTCGAGAATGGGGGAAAATATGTATTTTATTTTACAAAATTTTAAAGCGATTTTTTAAATGTATTATTTACTATAGTCCTACTAGACCTCGTAAAATTACATCTGGCCACAAAAGATCACAGGATCTACTGAATGTGAAGGGGGTGACAAACTGTCATATACAACACAGTATGCAGCCCCCAGTAGGCCTACCCCCCTAAATAAATAAAATCGCTATAACATTTTGTAAATAAAATAATACATATTTAGCCCCATGTTCGAATGCCCTCGCCCCAATGTAAACAATAGCTAAAATCGCAGAAACAAAAGAAAGCAGCAAATGAAAATAAAATAACACTCATCTTTTACTTTCTCAAACAACCTAAAACATGAACCTGGTTGAAAAAAAACCTAAAGTTGTCAAACAATATGAATATAAAACATGAGAGCTAAGCAATGGATGGAGGCATACATTATATTAATCCCCAACTGCCTTACAGGACTGCCATCTGAACT
Organism: Electrona antarctica; assembly: GCF_951216825.1. Taxonomy (NCBI): domain Eukaryota; kingdom Metazoa; phylum Chordata; class Actinopteri; order Myctophiformes; family Myctophidae; genus Electrona; species Electrona antarctica. Next base: position 8,917,921 of record NC_136799.1, on the reverse strand, counting down.
GCAGATCAGCAACCAGGTCTAGAAAACAGACCAAACCAACTAAAATTGGCCACATTTATGATAATTCGAGTGCGAGTGACTAATTCCCGTGGAATTAATCACTCGCAATTCACGTACCCCAGTACAGCGGTAATAACAAGCAACTACAGAAAACAAGCCCTACGTTGCTTATAATGAGCAGACATGGCACCAACATGCTACATGTTACACAAAACAAGCCCACTTGTGAAATCATGCAGAAAACAAGCCAAAGTCATAGTCCGGTAGCTTAGCAAAATGACGGGCAGGCGGACAAAAGCGCCAAAATATTTCCACATGCTATCCATAACCATATACGTTTCATTTTGGACAGGGGGCCACGTCATCAAGATGTCAGAAGGCGGCCAACTTGGCGTTCAAAGATGGCCGCCATGTATAAGTGCCACTACCCCATCGGGTCTTCATCAGGAATGATTCCTGATGAAGACCCGATGGGGTCGAAACATTGAATCCTAATAATATACTACTGGGAGCTTAAGAACGGTGTGCGGACATCCTACTGTCACATAGAAAGACATCCCCATTGCCAGTCACACTTGACCCCTCACAATTTGCCTATCGCCAGAACAGATCCACGGATGATGCGATCGCAACAGCTCTCCACACAACCCTCTCTCACCTGGAGAGAGAAAAGTCTTATGTGAGAATGCTGTTCATAGACTATAGCTCAGCATTTAATACCATAATCCTCCCCATACTAGACACCAAGCTAAAGAGTCTGGGTCTGAACACAAACCTCTGCAGCTGGATACTCAACTTCCTGACAGACACGCCAGGTGGTGCTATGGGCACCGCCAGGCGCATATCGTGGATTAAATGATTGACTGGGCAAATTAGCATCGCGGGGGGTGGTTAGTGGCGCATCTCCGGCCACGGCCGATAGGTGAGAACGGGTTTGCTGACGTGCTAATGGGGGACCATTGAAAACAAATGCTGTGGTTTGCTACTAACAGAAATTTGCATGCATCTGCCGTGGGCACAATGACTTCTGCTCCTCTGCCCCTCAGCACAGGAGCCCCCCAGGGCTGTGTTCTGAGCCCCCCAGGGCTGCGTTCTGGGGGAGGCGGCCTTTTTTCCGACACCCAAATAGCCGACGGGACAATGGTCCGAAACTGTCGGACCATTGTTCCGTCGGCTATTTGGGTGTCGGACAAAAGACCTGCACCCGTTCTGAGCCCCCTCTTCTCTACTCCCTGTACACCCATGACTGCGTGGCTCTGTTCAGCTCCAACAAAGTGATCAAGTTTGCGGATGACACCACAGTCGGCGGGTGATCTAAAGGTCAGAGGTCAAAAGTCAGAACACAAAAGTTGCTCGGTATGAGGAGACACATATGTGTATCAAAGTGTCATTGCCAACGGTCAAATGGTTCATGAGATATGCACGTTCAAAGTTTGCATTTTCAATTGAGTGCCATAGCGCCACCCTTTGGCCAATGGTCATGGGCTTCGCATAGTCACCGTTTGGCATGGACCTCTACCAGATTCCCGCGTTTCACGAAAACCGACTGCACGGTTCAGTCAGAACTGCTATTTTTGGCGGAAGGAGAAGAAGAAGAAGAAGAAGAAGAAGAAGAAGAAGAAAAAACACAAAAACAATAAGTGACCAAAGTCACTTTGTGACTTCTTGGTCCCTTAATAATTGGAACAAGATTGCTATGATTACACCAGGCCTACCGATGCTGAGGGGGTGTCTAGACAATATATGACAAATAGGATTGAGATGATTAAAACAGGCCATCATGTTCAGGTCACATGACGGCCTCATGGTCACTGACTCAACTTAACAACAAGATAACAACTTGTCGGCTGTGTATCCTGGAGGTTAATGGGTGGAGCAAGTGGAACTCTGTTATGGGACCGCATGTAGGCTGGACATTCATTCATATGTCTGTTGACTATCTCCAGAGTACTGCAATGTCCCGCAATGAGGGACAGAGTCATATATCTCACTAGTCCACCTCTCTACAAGAGTCTAGCCTTTGTAAAGCTAATTTTATACTATTTTATACTAAAATATAGGCTAAACCAAGCCCTGTTTGAACATTATTGTATTTTCTGTGAAAGAACTAGGCCTATATTCTACAGTTTAATTCAGTGATGCTCTACCCTTTTAAAATTCATCCATCCATCTTCAACCGCTTATCCGTAGTCGGGTCGCGGGGGCAACAGCTCCTTTTGCTCCTCCAACAGCACCTTCTTAAACCCCCAATTTGATCGAAATTAGGCTTTTTAGCCCAGGGAGCTGCCTTCTGGCCCTCGGCCACCAGGGGGGGGCTGGAGCCCCAATAGCCCTATACCTCACGCCACTGGCCATATATGGTCTAATCGGTAATCGGGTGCAGAGTGTGATATATTAATGTGATTATAGGCCCAGGAGAAGCCTCTCAGGAGAGCAAGTAAGTAACTCAAGTCTTCTTATTTGACTGTGGACGCGTTTTTCGACAAGTGTTTGTATGTCATAGTAGGCTAGTGCCAGAAGCAGATGGACTACTGGCCTGCTCAAGAAGACAAGAAGCCCCCAAGAATGCCAACATGTTCCCGATGCAGGAACCACAGCGTCGTGTCACGGTCGAAGGGACACAAACATTGCTGCAGGTGGAGAGACTGCCAGTGTGTCAAATGCAACCTGCTTTTACAGCGATACAGAGTTATGGCAGAAAGGGTAATTAGGCTATTCTTTTTTTGGATTGAAACGTACTTAGCCTAGTGGGTGTATTGTGTGAAACAACCATGTTTAGCAAGCATTTACTTCAGCAATTAGACTGGTAAAGGAGATTGATTGAAAAAAAGCACAGTAAAGCACATTAAATACAAGGTCTGCTAACAGGATAAAACCCAAGAAAGCAGTGTCGTCTCCAGGCACAAATCAGCAGGGGGGCATATTTTTCCAAACCCCCCTATGTATAAGAAATACTCGCCACATTAAAGTGATGCATTGAAAAAGGCTACAAGTATACAGGCTACAATTATGCAGCAGCACCAACAACAAACAAATACAATTATGTTGTCGCTAGGGCTGTCAAATGATTACAAATTTTAAATCAGATTAATTACAGCTTCAAAATTAATTCATCATGATTAATCACCATTCGAACCATGTCCAAAATATGCAATTTCTTCCTGTATATTGTCGTGGAAATGGAAAGATAAATGACAGAATATCAATATGGCCTGCTATCAATACATATTGTTATAGCAAACAACAACACAAGTAGGCCACAGACAACACAACACAGTCAACACTGAACGTTGTATGAAAAACGGTGGTGGCAATACTAATTTGAGTCTACTCTGGATTTATAAACAAAGTAAGACCAAAACAAGACAATTCATTAATAGGTTTGATTAGTACACACACACACACACACACACACACACACACACACACATACACACTCTCTCTCTCCCTGTGTCTGTCCGTATCTCTCTGTCTCACACTCACACACACAGGCATGTGTGTGTGAGTGTACTAAGGGGGGCCGGGGCCAACACAAACACGCGCATGCACGCACGCACGCACGCACGCACGCACGCACGCACGCACGCACCAGCCAATAAAATGCAAACAGTACAGGGTACAGTCAAGCACAAATGGTCCAAAAGGACAGCACCGAAGAAAGACTTTGTTTCCGTTGCTGGGGTCCTTCATATTCAATTAATCAGAACTTTGAATGACAAAATATACAGTAGCCTACTAATAGGCTATGCAAAAACATAATAGCCTAGCATAATACAAAGTTTACCTTTTAACCAGCTGGGGTTTTACATGTCAACATATATAATTTCTACTTTCTTTTCCCCCTGCCGTCCAAAAACTCCACATTTCACATTTTCAGATAGATATAGGGTATTAGTTATAGTGCCTTTATCCAAAGTGTTTTATTTTGCATAAATTCACCCGTTCACTCACACATGAATGGCCAAATTATAAATTAATTCCATTCATCATGCCAGGCTGCCGGGCACCAGCAGCAGGCTCCGGAGAATGAGATGTGCTTGTTAAACCCTGTGACTGGCCCCCATGTGGTGTTCAAGAATGAAGGTACACACTGCCAGTTGTCTGGGCTGGGACACTCCTCCACCACCACCAGCTCTTCTACCTCTGTCTCAGGTGTGCACGGACTGCACGCACGCACGCACGCACTCACTCAAGCACGATCCTACTTTGCACAATTCTCCAAATTCAGACCGCAGCCATCTTGCCAGCAAGGTGATACCTAGGTGACACTTCCCATAGACAGCCCATTCATCCAAACAGAAAAGTCCTCTCTAATTATATTAAACGACTCGAAATCACCAACATTGCAGCTGTAGGGAAAGCTTGAATTATCCTCTTTCAATCTGTAAAGTGTTTGTTTCATAAAAATCCACCGTAGACATTTTATGAGCTACTTCCTGTAAATAAATTCCTTGCAGATGATTTTTTTCGAAGTGCTGGAGTTTGGAAGTGCACAACGGCCCATGCGTACCACCTGTTTTGAATGTGCACATAATGCAGGAGGCAGCAGGAGGTTGCTTTACTGATAACGAGCGCTTCCACACTCTGATACTTAGAACAAAATCATCTGCAAGGAATTTCTTGACAGGAAGTAGCTCATAAAATGTCTACGGTGGATTTTTATTAAAAAACAACTTTACAGATTGAAAGAGGATAATTCAAGCTTTCCCAGCTGCAATGTTGGTGATGACGTTGTTTAATATAATTAGAGAGGACTTTTCTGTTTGGATGAATGGGCTCTCTATGGGAAGTCTCACCTAGGTATCACCTTGCTGGCAAGATGGCTGCGGTCTGAATATGGAGAATGGCGTAGCATGCTGAAAATAGGGCGTGGCTGCACAACACTGAGTTGCGATGGACATCTGAATGTCATGATAAACAAAAGAAGACAAACAGTTGGTCAGGCATGCAGTCAGTCACTTGTAGCTCATCGATTATGATTGAATCATTATCATCATTATCTAATTTAATTTGTCGTGCCACTGCTAGTGGGCATGAAAGTGTTTAGACAAGTTGTTGCGTTAGGTATGTCATATTTGTTATGTCCTCCTCAAAACAGAAGTTCTCCGGTTACCCTTTCTTTGTGTGTGTCTGATCTGTGTGTGTTGACGCGCGTGCGGAAACTATCCAATGACACGCGTCGGTGGGCGTGGTCTGGGGCAGGGGGCAGAAGAACTGAGAGGCGGAGGCACGAGGGGTGCGCTGCCCGTATCAGTGTGTTATTCAAGTCTTCGCTACAGGGTGAGCTAGTATTTCTCTCTACACAAAGATCTCTCACCTTGATCTACAAGCTCACAATGCATCACAGCACAACGTATTGTAAGCCTGTAGAGGGGGTGTGAGGACTTTCCATGCAGTGAAAGAGCTTGAGAAACAAAAATCACATTCACAAGATCCTGGCATTATATTTAGGCTGATTTTAGATAGGAAAAAAAAGCTTTTTCACACCTACTTCAATTGACCTTATGCACACCGTTGCCATCTTGCCAGCAAGGCGCTAACTAGGTGCAACTTCCCATTGAAAGCCCATTCATCCAAACAGAAAGGTCCTATCTAATTGTATTAAACAACATCAAACTCACCAACATTGTACAGCTTGAATTATCCGCTTTCAATTTGTAAAGTTTTTGTTTCATAAAAATCCACCGTTGACATGTTATGAGCTGTACATATACATTTGGGGGGCCTTGACATGAAAATGTGTGAGAACCATGCACTGCTGTACATCAGCATATCTAATGGGAAGTGAATGGGACTGTAGAAGAGTTTGTGTTGCTAAACATGAAGTGTTGTCTTAATGTCTTGTGTTCAGGGTCCCTGACCTCCAGCCTCTCTACCGGCAGCCAGAGTCAAACTGAGTTATCTGCAGACCTGCTGATGATGGGTACCTCCTACAACAACTTATACCAGCCCTCCCACTCCTCTGCCTACTACACAAACATCTACAACTACCAACAGTACCAGGTAACCAAAAATATCCAGTCGGGGGATTAACTGTGATTGGTCCATGTCATTGCGTCTTTCAAAACGCTAATATGGTTGTGCCAAGACCTGCCGTCCCGCCCCCGCCTGCCTCTGATTGCCCGTGAAGAGCCCCTACCTATAAGAAGTAGTAGGGTGCCTGCGGGGCGGGGCATTCTCACCTTCTAATACAGCTACAAAACCAATTCTGCCAGCCAACTCGGTGGCGTAGTGGTCTAAACATTAAGACTATTATTCTAACAACCGCCGACTAGTTTTTTTTTACCACAACGGAGGGGCGCCGTCTCTAGCGAACTTGAGCCACGAGAGACTCCACCGAGCTCGCTAAAAACGCGCAAGTTGCCGTGGTGAACGTTGCGGCGTTCGCTAGAGCGGACTCAGCCCTGTTCGAGTTGCAACCCGGAGTTGCAACCCAGAATAGTAAATTATTACCCTCCCCAAGGCAATGCCAACACTGAGCAATATTTATTTCCCACCATGGAGTAAACTTGCGTCAGTGTCACCAGACTATCCACCTCGGAGGAAGGTCTGGTAACCACGGAGCAAAGACGGGCAGTGCCGGCAGGCCAGTCAGAGGCAGGCGGGGGCGGGTCTTGGCACAACCCTCTCGGGATCTTGAATGACGTGATTGGTCCATATATTCAGCTGTTTTAATGTCATTCATACCCCCCCCACACACACACTACTGGGTGATCCGGGGGTCTAACCAGCTACCATCTGATTCCCACATGGCCTCTCCCCACTCAGCAACGGCCGCCTCTTGAACTGTGTGTGTGTGTGTGTGTGTGTGTGTGTGTGTGTGTGTGTGTGTGTGTGTGTGTGTGTGTGTGTGTGTGTGTGTGTGTGTGTGTCAAAGCAGATGCCCAACAGTGACAGCCGTCTGTCCAGTCACTACATGACCGCTCAGGACCACATGCATTCCGATTACTCAGCAGCCCTGAGTCAGGAGCTGAACTCTGCTCTGCACCACCCGTCCTCAATGCCCCTCTGCACCCTGGAGGACCACCCATCCTCAATGCCCCTCTGCGCCCTGGAGGACCACCCATCCTCAATGCCCCTCTGCACCCTGGAGGACCACCCACCCTCAATGCCCCTCTGCACCCTGGAGGACAGCCCATCCTCAATGCCCCTCTGCACCCTGGAGGACCACCCATCCTCAATGCCCCTCTGCACCCTGGAGGACCACCCATCCGCAATGCCCCTCTGCACCCTGGAGGACCACCCATCCTCAATGCCCCTCTGCACCCTGGAGGACCACCCATCATCAATGCCCCTAGTCTGCACCCTGGAGGACCACCCACCCTCAATGCCCCTCTGCACCCTGGAGGACCACCCACCCCCAATGCCCCTCTGCACCCTGGAGGACCACCCACCCTCAATGCCCCTCTGCACCCTGGAGGACCACCCATCCTCAATGCCCCTCTGCACCCTGGAGGACCACCCATCCTCAATGCCCCTCTGCACCCTGGAGGACCACCCATCCTCAATGCCCCTAGTCTGCACCCTGGAGGACCACCCACCCTCAATGCCCCTCTGCACCCTGGAGGACCACCCACCCCCAATGCCCCTCTGCACCCTGGAGGACCGCCCACCCTCAATGCCGCTCTGCACCCTGGAGGACCACCCATCCTCAATGCCCCTCTGCACCCTGGAGGACCGCCCATCTTCAATGCCCCTCTGCACCCTGGAGGAAGACAACAAGCGCGCTGAGAATAAGACCGGCTGTGAGTAGCCTAATGTGTATAACACACACGCACACACACGCACACACACACCTCATCGAAGAGAGAGTACTGACCTATTCCGTCCGCTGTGGCTTGCTAACTAGGATAGTGCAACGACGTGTGTGGCTGTGGACATCAGCTCAGTGCGGTCATATGTTATACCAGTGGTTCCCAAACCTTTTCATGTCAAGGACCCCCAAATTGACACTAATTAGCCCCCATTTGAAGAGATATGCCAGTGACCTAGCCTGGTGAAACTACTCCCCCTGCTGGACAACATTTGCATTCTGCCAGCAGGGAGAGTCTGGGAACTCTCAGGCAGAGATGATGTACTCCGGTCCAATTCTGGCCGGAGCGATATGCGGCTGTATGAGGCCGCTAGAGGCGGGATCAACGCGACATATGACATATTGAAGCGCTGCCACAGCACAAATGTAAACACAACCTAACAAGACTACAACTCGAAATTATTATGGAGATATCAAATGTTTGTCCCGCTGCTTCCGGGTTCATCGTTTCTGCTTGAGAGATCCCAGATGCAGGCAGGAGGAGGGAACTGGTGAACTCAATACTGCCGCAATCTGGCAAAGTCAGGTTACCAGGGACCCCCATAAGAGAAGATTTTTACGGCTCTATCAGAGATTCTCAACCCGTTTAATTTCAAGGACCCCCAGTTTTACATGCATTAGTCTACGGACCCCCATTGGGACCCCCAATTTATATTGTAAAATCAATGTTAATTTAACTCTGAGAGTGTATGGTTTCATTTGTACACTCTCGGCGTTACAGACCCATAAGGGTCCATTTGGTTCCAAACTATCATTTAGCTGAGGACCCCCTGGAACTCCATGAAGGACCCCTGGGGGTCCCCAGACCCCACTTTGGGAACCACTGTGTTATACAATATGCATGGCTGTGGGAATTGCTGCTTCCAATCCCCGGTGTGTAATATACACCCTTAGCCTGGCTCCAGTCTCTGAATCGCTAGCCACACCCATTAAAAAAAGTTCAGGCTGCGTGTCCAACTAATATATGCACATAATTATGCAGCACGTTAAGCGAACAAGATCAGCACAGTGAAAACCAATACAAAAACAAAACAAATTGTTACAATCAATAAGTAGTAAATTGATTTGATCCAATCAGAAAACACATTGAAGTTTCTCTCTGCTGCTCTCTCATCCTAGGTCTCCTTACAGTGTGTCAAGTGGAGGACTCCTCTGAACAGCAGAAGAGGACCCCCAGTGAGGTCCTGCTGCAACTAGAACCTCCACATATTAAAGAGGAACAGCAGGAGAGGAGCCCTAGTGAGGTCCAGGTGAAACTAGAACCACCACAGATTAAAGATGAACAGCAGGAGATGAGCCCTAGTGAGGTCCAGGTGAAACTAGAACCTCCACAGATTAATGTTGAACAGCAGAAGGGGAGCCCTAGTGAGGTCTATGTGAAATTCGAACCTCCACAGATTAAAGCGGTACAGGACGACCACGTTATAAGACCAGAGGAGGCCATTTGGTCAACATTGACACTACTAGCGGTGAAAGGTGACAACAATGATGAAAAAAGAGACACAAAGCCTCTAGCCAGCACCTCAACTGAACACATGGAAACACAAGCTGATTTAGAGGACAGTGGAACATCACAACCAACTGATATCCAGCCCCTCTCTTCACATTGTTCCGAATCTGACATCACTGAAGACAGTGATGATTGGCACGGGGAGGAGACAGAGGAAGGTCCACCGAATGACACACTGAAATCGCACAAGACACAAAATGGCCACACATGTGGTCAAAAAGATATAGAAAAAGACATGGGGACACATGCAGGAGAAACACCATTTGCTTGTAAAGTCTGTGAACAAAGATTCAGTCTAAATCGATGTCTGAAGAAACACATGAGGACTCATAAAAGGGAAAAAACATTTGTGTGTACAGTCTGTAAACAAAGATTCAGTAAGAATGGAAATCTGAAGACACACATGAGGACTCATACAGGGGAAAGACCTTTTGCGTGTACAATCTGTGAATTAAAATTCAGTCTAAATGCAAGTTTGAACACACACATGAGGACTCATACAGGGGAAAAACCCTTTGCTTGCAAAGTCTGTAAACAAAGATTCAGTCACAATGGAAGTCTGAAGAAACACATGAGGAGTCATACAGGGGAAAAACCCTTTGCTTGCAAAGACTGTAAACAAAGATTCAGTGACAATGGAAGTCTGAAGATGCACAGGAGGACTCATACAGGGGAAAAACCCTTTGCTTGCAAAGTCTGTAAACAAAGATTCAGTCAAAATGGAAGTCTAAACACACACATGAGGACTCATACAGGGGAAAAAGCCTTTGTTTGCAAAGTCTGTAAACAAAGATTCAGTCTAAATGCAACTCTGACGACGCACATGAGGACTCATACAGGGGAAAAACCCTTTACATGCGAAGTCTGTAAACAAAGATTCAGTAACAATGGAAGTCTGACGATGCACATGAGGACTCATACAGGGGAAAAACCCTTTGCTTGCAAAGTTTGTATACACAGATTCAGTAAGAATGGAAATCTGAAGGCACACATGAGGACTCATACAGGGGAAAGACCTTTTGCGTGTACAATCTGTGAATTAAAATTCAGTCAAAATGGAAGTCTGAACACACACATGAGAACTCATACAGGGGAAAAACCCTTTGCTTGCAAAGTCTGTAAACAAAGATTCAGTCACAATGGAAGTCTGAAGAAACACATGAGGACTCATACAGGGGAAAAACCCTTTGCTTGCAAAGACTGCAAACAAAGATTCAGTGACAAGGGAAGTCTGAAGATACACATGAGGACTCATACAGGGGAAAAACCCTTTGCTTGCAAAGCCTGTAAACAAAGATTCAGTCAAAATGGAAGTCTGAAGATACACATGAGCACTCATACGGGGGAAAAACCCTTTGCTTGTACAGTCTGCGAATTAAGATTCAGTCGAAATTTAAAGCTGAAGATGCACATGAGGACTCATCCAAGTGAAAAACCCTTTGCTTGCAAATTCTGTGAACAAAGATTCAGACAAAATGGACATTTGAAGAAGCACATGTTGACTCATACATTTGCGTGTACGGTATGTGAACAAAGATTCAGCCATGAAAATCTGAAGAACCACATGATGACCCATACAACGGAAACAACATTTGCGTGTACAGAATGTGAAAGCAACTTCAGCCAAAATGCTTCTCTGAAGACACACATGAAGACTCATCCAGGGGATAAACCCTTTCAGTGTACATTTTGTGAACGATCATTCAGTCAATATAAAGATCTGAAGTCACACATGAGGAGTCATTCATGGGTATAGAAAACGAATACATATAATAAAGAAACTCGTTCTTACCAAGAGTGTGTGATTCTACTCAAACTTTCATTGATCTCATTCTGACCTCGGACAAATCCAGAATCCCCAAGAAAGGTGTTATTGTATGTGGGCTTAGCGATCATTTTATGATTTTATGTACCCGCAAAAAACAAAAACTAAAGTCTGGCTGTCACAAAACAGTCATATCAAGGGACTTTAAAACCTATACTCTATAGCGAGGTCTGTAACCTTGAACTGGTGAATCTGGATTGGTCTGATGAGCTCAGGAGCACACTAGTCAAAGAAGCATGGCTTGGCTTCAAAACCAAATTTACATCAGTACTAAGAGAACCATCAGGGTCAAAACCCGCTCGGAGCCATGGATGAATTCGGACATACTGACTGCAATGAAAGCCAGAGACAAACAAATGCTCTGAACTTCTTAAAGGGGCATTCCACTCATTTTCACTTTTCATAATAATTACAGTATGCAGCATATAGTGAGTGCTGGTAATTCCTCTTTGTAGGTTCACCTGCTGCTGTTTTGCTCCTATATTGTTTTGTTTGAGTCGTCATTGTTTTGGTTGTAGCCTATTATAAAACTAAGCAGGACATTTATTGTTGTGATTGAAAACACATGACAGACTCTAATTTCACATTCAAATTAACTGCTAGAGGTTTGCATACTTTCGCTATACTCGCAGAAATGTAATATTGGCTTATTTTCCTCAATACATAAATTACCATATATAATGTTTTTGTCTTGTTTGTTTATTTGGGTTATCTTTATCTACCTTTAAGACATGTGTGAAAGTTTGATGTTTTAGGTCATATTTATGCATTAATATAGAACATTCACAAACTTTAAAGCACCACACACAAGTTAAAAGATAAAGTGTACGATACTTCATCGCACAAGAGTGTCACACATAAGTAGTGAAAATAGCAGATGGTGACACGTTGTGTTGCGAGCTTGTAAATTGGCTATTTAATTGGCTTAATAATAAAAATAGAACTGTCTTGGCTCTGTATGGCAGAATGGTCTAGAATCCTTGATGGTGACTGAACAAACTACTAAATAGGTAACAGGGGTGGTAATAATTGTAAAATAAAGGTTACAATTGTCCATATTTGTAAAATACATACTGTAGGGCAGGCTATGTCTAATTGATTTGTATCTTCAACAGTCCTTTGATCAGGCAGGGCCGTGCAGAGAGCATGAGGGGGCAGGTGCACGCGGCCTTTTGTGGGGGTTACTTTTCTGCCATTTCACACCAGAAGTTTAGTACATTGGATGTCTTATGCTAATTAGTCTAGTAGCCAGCCCATAGAGCCCCATTGTGAACCCGGACATGTTGAGTACATGTTCAGCATGTAGAAACTGCCGGATGCTAACTTGCATATGTTGAGCAATTTTCATAATTGGCATAATATGTGACAATTACAACCTATAGAAGGCAAAATGTTCAAAATGTCATCATGCTTTATGTAGCATGTGACATGTCAAACTAGGGGGTTTTCATGATGCTGAATCCATTCCAAGCATTAGTTTTGCAAAAAAAACACTCATTGGGCTAAAAAGTGGGCATGGCCGTTTTGGTATGGTCACATATTATGCCAATTATGAAAATTGCTCAACATATGCAAGTTAGCATCCGGCAGTTTCTACATGCTGGGGACCCATACTAATCCTTTCTAACATTGGTGTACTCAACATGTCCGGGTTCACTTTTTGGCTACTAGGCTAAATGGGGAAAGATGTTCCACAATAACTTAGCCCATGTCATTGCACAGTAAAATAAGCAATATTATATGTGATGTTATGTTATGTTATATTATATCACTGCTGTCGGGAAGAAACCTCTTAACTCAGCAGCTGATTGTTATGTTTTGATTAAATGTTCCATCATGCTCGTTTGAAGCACATCTAGATGGCTACTTCAACTAATCAGATTGCTTCCTTGAAATGTTGACCTGACCTGTTGTATAACAATCTGAGAATTCCAGACCCACAGGAACGCACCCAGGGTGCCGGCCCAATTCTGGCGAGCCGCCCGCGTCCGAAACGGTTGAGAAATGACAGTTACCGTGTGGGGGTCCCTCTACTGTACCCTCTACTGTACTGTACTGTACTGTACTGTACTGTACTGTACTGTACTGTACTGTACTGTACTGTACTGTACTGTACCACCCAAAATCACCATATATACAGTTAATATGTGCATGTGTTTGTGTGTGGGTTAGGTTGCGCACAGGTGGTGAACCACCTGTGCAGGTGGTTCACCACCTGCACACCCACCCAGCCAGCCAGCCACCCACCCAGAGACACACATAGTCACTTAAGGAAGTGGTTGCACCACTTAAAAACTCCATTAATACCACAAGCTAAATTATTCTTATTGAATTCTTTATCAGACTGACTGGGCAGTCTGGGCTGTGTCATACACAAGCGTGGTGAACGAGCGTGGCTAGCCCAGTTTGTACGCTAGACGGAACACTCGCCCCACATTAGATCAGTGGCGTCCTAATGGCCCCTGGATGTGACACGGCCATGGATGGCACTGTGTGCGACTTACAGACGAGCACTCACCTCTTTATACATTTCCTCCCTCTTTATCTCTCTCTCTCGCTCTCATTCTCTCTGTCCCCGCGGCTTATAAGCGCTTTTGTTAGCAGCTAACCTACATAATAGGCCGACCCTTTCCAATGATAGAGATATGATGAGGGAAAACACAGGGAACAATGGACGTTCAATCAATCCCGCTGGCCCTGGATCGTTACTGAAATATCACGCAGCCCCTTGAGTGAACTGCATTCAGTTTAGCCACTGAAGCACGTTGCGCTGCGCGGAAGAACGCAGCGGGCAGCGGCTCATCAAAACCAAATTATTTCCATATATATATAAGCAACGACTCCCAAGAGGTTAAGTAAGTCATACTCATTTCCTTTGGGATATTGTAATTTGGTAATTTATGTTGAAAGGCTTTTTCTTTTTCTTTGTTTGAAACATTTGCGCACCATGTGCGTGTTTCAATTTATGTTGAGCTTTCGGATCTTTCATCAGAGCATACGATGAAAGTTTGAAACTTTATTATTAAAAAATATTTTGTCAGTAGGGGGTTTCAGATGGAGATTAGACACACACGCACACACACACACACACACTCTCTCTACTTGTGGGAATGTAAAACAAATGTGGAAAAGCAGTTTTACAATGAAGATATTATTTGATCAAGTCATTTTAAGAAATGCCAAAAAGTTTACAAAGACATTCCAAAATGTTCCAGACATCTTCCTTGAAAAAAAGGCTAAGCGATAGGCCTAAAATAAAACACATTTTAATGGTAGATTTCTTATTTTAAATAGTAAATATAGATGTGACAGATTATAGATATGCTATTTATTTTCAATCTTATTCAATTAAAATAATAAAATAGGACTTAATTATTAGATATTATTAACAATAAATAATAATAATAATACAGTGGTGGTGCATGCTGTAACCCCACAGTCAGGGCCCTGTCCTGATCCCAACAGGACCACTTGGATCTGTTTTTGTCCTGATCCCAACAGGACCACTTGGATCTGTTTATGTCCTGATCCCAACAGGATCACTTGGATCTGTTTCTGTCCTGATCCCAACAGGACCACTTGGATCTGTTTCTGTCCTGATCCCAACAGGACCACTTGGATCTGTTTCTGTTAAACAGGGTTTGAATTGTAACTTCATAAATGTGCATGTTGACCTATGGCTGCCTAAAGGTTAATAGTTCCATGAATAGAGCGTCGCTGTCCCGCCCCCTCGAGAGACCCGGAAAATAATTCCCCGTTCATTTTCATTATAGACTTTTCAAAATAAAGACGTTTACGCCGCGGACAACGCCAACTCGAGTTGTGACACATCATGACAATAAACAATGTTTTGGGCCGAACAAATAATTAGAAAGACTTTTTGTTTTTGTTTTTCTTCTTTGTAATTATTTGTTTGGTCATGTGTGTTGTCATGATTTGTCCCAACTCGAGTTGCTTTGTACCTTAAAAGGTCTTTAAACAAATACTTTTTGAAATGTCTATGGGAAAAATGCATTGGGAATTATTTCCTGGGCCTGGCGTCGTCATGAAAGGGGGCGGGACAGCGAAACTGAAAGTAACACTTAAAGCTACACTGAAGAAAAACAAATCAGCAACTTAAGATAATGTTAAAGGGATCCCTGGCTAAGTAAGACCCTATTAACCCATTTAGACCTGGTGTTATAGGCCTACGTTGTTATACTTTCCATGCCACTGATGCCAGGAGCCACCTCCGTCTCCAGCATCATTATTTATTTATTGTTTTAATAATTTGAATGTTTTCAGAATACAGTCACATTTGTCACATTTAATGGAAGAAGCTGAAGTACTGCTATTTTGTGTGTGTGTGTGTGTGTGTGTGTGTGTGTGTGTGTGTGTGTGTGTGTGTGTGTGTGTGTGTGTGTGTGTGTATTTTGCTCTCGTGTGGTTATCTTGTAATGTTTACTGTTGTTTTGTGTATTGTAATGTCACTTATGTATGATAAGAGAATGAAGGGGATCTGTTTGGGTCGGCGCTGCCTTGCACATTGATTGATTGATTGATTGAAGAATTTATTAACAGTTTGCAGAATTACAGTACATTTCAAGCACAAACTCAATACAAAGGCTGTTAACTGTGAGTGGACGACCCAATTAAGCATTACACTTGTTTCCAACAGGGTCCACCATGTTCAAATCATCAAAACATTTAGAGACGTACAAATAGACACTTCTATAGACAGAACAGGAATTCATCAAAACATACCGCGTTGACGTCGTTCAGCATAGATGATGATCTGCATCCGCCCGTGTGGTCTGCTCTGGTCCGGTGTAGACTACTAGACCATAGTCCTGGTCCAGTGCTTACGGGCTAACTAGACCACCACAAGATCTGCTCGCCTGCAAGATCTTCACCGGTCCGCTCTGCTGTCCCCGGGAAGCACTCAGAGCCACAGTGTGTTATGTCTTGGTAACCTGAGACCTCTTGTGGCATATTGCTTTAATAACAGACCGCTCCGCTCTATAACAGAGGTCACCAGAGATTTCGACCCAGGACTATTCGACCCGGACCATTCGACCCGCTCTCGACCCGCTTGGACCTGACTTTTCGACCCGGACCGCGAGAGAGAGAGACAGAGAGAGACATAGAGAGAGAGAGAGAGACAGAGACATAATAATAATAATATGTACATTGATTTACCAAACAATTATTGTGTTGGTGTTTTTATTTACCAAACAATTACAAAGCTAATGGAGGCTAATGGAGGCTAAAGAGACACAGAGACACAGGCCATCAACGATCACATTCCTAAGGCTAGCAGCCACCATCCTCATCCCCATAGCAGAGTATGACGTTTTTTGCTAGTGGGGTTTTGTGAATAATCACATGAAGTATAAAAGTATGATATATAAGAAAAGTTATAGCTATAATGGTAATGCCTTTATTGATTGTATGCTGTGATTTGAATACACTATATTTTGTCATTCAGTCATAAAGTGACGTTCAGTCTACACATTAGCAGCAGCTCTGTGTTGTCTGACAATTATTCTTGCACTCATTTTATTCTCCCATATAGAACGACACAATGTAACATAGCTCTGTTTACACAATGCTGTACCCCCCTCCAACTGTATATCCCCATAGCAGAGTATGACGTTTTTTGCTAGTGGGGTTTTGTGAATAATCACATGAAGTATAAAAGTATGATATATAAGAAAAGTTATAGCTATAATGGTAATGCCTTTATTGATTGTATGCTGTGATTTGAATACACTATATTTTGTCATTCAGTCATAAAGTGACGTTCAGTCTACACATTAGCAGCAGCTCTGTGTTGTCTGACAATTATTCTTGCACTCATTTTATTCTCCCATATAGAACGACACAATGTAACATAGCTCTGTTTACACAATGCTGTACCCCCCTCCAACTGTATATCCCCATAGCAGAGTATGACGTTTTTTGCTAGTGGGGTTTTGTGAATAATCACATGAAGTATAAAAGTATGATATATAAGAAAAGTTATAGCTATAATGGTAATGCCTTTATTGATTGTATGCTGTGATTTGAATACACTATATTTTGTCATTCAGTCATAAAGTGACGTTCAGTCTACACATTAGCAGCAGCTCTGTGTTGTCTGACAATTATTCTTGCACTCATTTTATTCTCCCATATAGAACGACACAATGTAACATAGCTCTGTTTACACAATGCTGTACCCCCCTCCAACTGTATATGTTCCCCATCTTAAATCTTGAATATGGAGAATTAGGCATCATATATGAGTGGTAATGCCTTTATTGATTGTATGCTGTGATTTGAATACACTATATTTTGTCATTCAGTCATAAAGTGACGTTCAGTCTACACATTAGCAGCAGCTCTGTGTCTTTTTGTAATATACATTTTATTTCAATTGTTTTTGTATATACTACTATTTTTGACTTGAAATTGTTTTACACTGCCCTGTTTTGTCAAATAAAATAACAGTTACGTTAATTCATTTCACCTCTTGTGTTGTGTTTAATGATGGGGACTACTGTAGATCTGCTACTTTTCAAATGATTTTAGAGGAGAGAAGGACAAAACAGACAACATTACAATAAGGCATACATTATTATTTCATTTAGAAAAGAAGGTTTACAAAAAAACCTTCTTAAAAAAGTATGCAACTGGGGGAGCATGCTTACAATATTTACCTCAATCTTAATCACCACCGTCACCTTGTACTCTACTACCCTCTAGGGGTTACACCGTTTGTCACCGTTTGTCTGTTTTCTGTTTTTATGTTTTGTGTGAGGACTGCGGATGAAAATTAGCATCTTTGCTAATCCCGGTGTATTTACGTTCATGTGACGTTCATTAATATGCTCTGTCCTGTCTAAATAAACAAATAAAGTAAAGTAAAGTAAAGATAATTCGACCCGGTAAAAACGGGTCGAACGGACTCGAATTTGCGGTTGGTCGAATAGTCCTGGGTCGAAATCTCTGGTGACCATAACAGACAGGTCTGTGCTGTAGTTTGCTACTAAACAGACATTTGCATGCGCAAGGGCTGCCAAAGTTTGTTTTTCTTGTTTCTTCGCCCCCTCTCTTCGAAGTTAGACTGGGCCAGCTCTAAACTGACTAGGCCACGCACCACGTGAAATGAAATGAAATGAAATGAAATGAAATGAAATGAAATGAAATGAAATGAAATGAAATCTATATTTACCCAGGGTATCTGGGCTAAGCTCAATAACTTGTTTCCAGCCAGGCCCTGCTCATAGAACACATTTCATCGTAGTGGTTGATGCCTTGTTCAAGGGCATTTCAGCGGTGGTAATTTTAACGTGTCGGACGGCTGGTTCGAACTGGGAACCTTCCGGTATCTAGACCGCGCCGCTATCCGTTCGGCCACCGCTGCCAATGGACCCTACGCCGGTGATCTGAGCACCTGCTGCTGGCCTATACAGTGGTCTACAGTGTAGGCCTAGATCTCTGTAGGCTCAAAATAAAGCAGGACAGGAGTACCGTACGCTTGTAAGTAGCGGATCTGCTTACAATGTGCTAAACTGACTGACTGCACTCACAAGGCATGGGTAATTGTACAAACAAATTATACAAATAGTATACAGGTGAGCAACTAATTACACAGACTGAGCCAACATGCATCACCAAGTGGCACAGTGGTAGACTTAAAGTTACAACCACTTTTCGAAGTTTGAAAATACAAAAAATAAAATACCATCTATAGTTTTGCCAAATATTCGGTGGCACACTTGCCAGGTTGAGAATCACCATCATTGCAGTAGTAGTTGGGATCCGTCTCCATGTTAAATTTAGTTTTCATTTGGCTGTTGCCAACCCCCCCATCAGCCCTACCAAAATATGTTAACTGTTGTAACTTTTTATTGAATTATCCAATCTGAATACATGAGATATGTATGGATTCACAATCATTTGGTACCATATTACACATATTTCATGTTATGTTGTGATAAGATTGTGTGGCATGGGAATATATGTATGACGTTCTTTTTGTTGGAGCTAAATGGGATATTGAAAAGGACATTAATCTAGCCTGAATTGAAGTGAATTCATCACTGTAGAGTTAAGTCTCTGTGGACATAAGATTATCAAAAACCTCTGTTAACTGGCAGGCAGTGACCCCAGGTGGCAATAAGATGCCATTGCATTCCAGGAAATGGAATGTATTTGGCACAAATATTCATACATTCATAACCACTGCGGCTTCACATTTTGTTGAAGTGTAACAGGATAGGTGGCTGAAGTATATTTAATAACGGTTCTGTGTAGTTTGCAGTGGTGTGGTGTGTCAAGGAAGTCCAAACGGAGAGTTTCTCTTTGTCTTAAAAGTCGTATCCAAGTTTTATTGAAAGAGGTACGAATGCAGTTTTACAAGGCAGTTTTCGGGAACAAAGGCCCTTGGAGTCACACGCACACGCCTATTCAAATCAGCTTAGTACGAGTGAGCACACCATAAGAACGAAAACATGTAGTCTATATACTAATGCAAGTTTAAAACTCCCCCCCCTCTCATGAGGGTGGGACTCAGAATTGTCCTTACTTACTGGCCAATCAGTGAGCCAGGACTGTCATGCAAGGTTTTCCTATGAGAACTTAGCAACAGATGAAACTATACCAATAAAAATGAATGTACCATATAAAATATACAGAACATTATTTAACACCTGCAATGAAATAGTTAGACTGTATTCTTGACTCTAGATGCATATTTGACAAAGATACGTTGCATTCATGACAGACAGGACAGACAGATAGAGCAGAGCAGAGCTTGACCTAAGACATGCCATGCAGCTGTTATCTTATGGATGCATCTAGGGTAAGGAGTTCACGCAGACCCCTGTGGGGTTTAATTACCCCCTCTGTTTCTTCAAGCCTAGTTGTAAATAACTAAGCATAATCTCAAAGGATCTTACCGTGAGCCAGTTGCCACAGATTGCATTGTATAGAAAAACAGCTGTCTCAACTTACGCTCTCCTCTTGTGTGCAGTCTATGCACCTGGCTGTTTTATAATATATCAACTGATTGATATATATGTGTCCATGTCTATAATATATCCATCATGGCCACCAAGGAAGATTGGGGCCGGGCACTTCTGTGTTAAATTGGCTATTTTTTTCACAAAATGTTAAAAAAATATATACATTTGGAAAGTGTTTTTAAGCAAAGTTATTTTACATTACCAGTAAGACACCCTGAGGGCGAGAAGCGGGCGAGGTCGCGTGCACGCATCCGCCTGGGTGACGGCAGACTGCTGGACGAGCGCTGGCACTTTGGGATGGGGGGTCAGATATATGGAATAAATTATGTACTGGCCATATATGGAGCGTACAGGGTTTGATGAGGTCAGATCAACATATGGAATGTCAGAACAGGTCAGCTCCCTTAGTTACATCACCACCACGGCCAATCCCTGATTGGCCGACGGACACCACCGACATACGCAGCCGATTACAGTAGGCCAGTGGTTCCCAAAGTGGGGCCCAGGGACCCCTAGCCTAGGGGTCCTTGAGAGAGTTCCAGGGGGTCCCCAGGGCCCAACTGAATGATCGATTAGGAACCAAATGGATACCCTTAAAGGACTAACTCAGAGAGTGTACAAATGGACCCTAACGGGTCAATTTGGTTCCATTAGTACCCTCTGTGAGTTAAATTAACTTTGATTTTACAATATACATTGGGGTCCCAGAGATAGAAATGCCATTAAATGGGGGTCCGTATACTAATGCAAGTCAAACTGGGGGTCCTTGAAATTAAACAGGTTGAGAATGTGTTAGAGCCGTAAAATCCTCTCTTATGTGGGGTCCCCTGTCATATCTTTTCAAATGGTGGTCCGTTGGCCAATTAGTGTCCATTTGGGGGTCCATTTGGGAATCACTGCAGTAGGCTACTTGCGCGCTCTGCTTGCGCAAGTAATAACTTTGTGGCCCGTCTAGAGTCTGAATGGACAGGTAGGTATCAGTCAAAAGGGAGACATCGAAGACGAAGGACTGGTGGGGAAGGGATCCGATGGTTAGGGTTTGAGGTAGGTTAAAGGTCGACTGTCGGACCAATAATAGTGTCGGAACTAAAGGATCAACATATGGAATGTCATAACAGGTCAGCTCCATATGAGATCTAGGTGATGATTCAGTCTTCTCCATGTATGGCTATCCAGGGTTTGACGCCATCCAGGGTTTGACACTTCACGCCATATATGGTGGCGTGAAGTGTCACGAGGCGTGATGTCACGAGGTGTGACCTTATATGGAGGCGTGACATGAGACGTGACATGACTGACGGGAAATGCAGGTTTTCATAGTAAACTGCGACCTACAGTTGCAATTATAATGCTTAAACCTTCGACAATTAAGGTCAAATATTTCTACCACTTTCGTTTGTTTTTCTCCTTTTTTGGGCATCTCCTCTGTGTACCACCAGTGGTACTAGTGCCAGTGGTTGGGAGCCTCTGGTGTAGCCTATGTGGGTGAGGACTGGGGACACAAACATTGGTTATGGTTCTTGGGGCGGGCCGCTGTGTTGCATAGGCTGCCTACAGAGTACAGACCCCCTGGACCCCACTAGGATGGTTGATTTGATTGGCTGAGCAAAGTACATATTGAAGTTAAAAGTGAGGGCAGAAAATGAGATGATGTATGTCATGATAAGAGCAGTCCTCACTTCACACGGGCAATAGCATATGCTATTCTAATTTATTACTATTCTTGCATTACATAGCTGCAGTATGTTAATTGTGCACCATTGTTGATTCTGTGTAATTTTATAACTAATCATTTTATTGTATTTTTATTTCAATTCTAGAGGAAGCGTTATGCATGAGGATCTCACTTAGCCTGGCTAGATCTCACTGCCTGCAAAAGCTATGTATTGTAAGCATGACTGTGCTAAAACCTTCCAACTTTGATACAATGATGCCACCATGTGGACATTGTGGAGAAGGCAGCTCATTGTTACAACACGTTAATATATTATCCTCGCCAGGCGAATATACTATTCAGGTCTAATTCCTCATGGGGGCTCGAGCCCCGCCACCCCCACAGAGTCTACGTCACTGGGTCCCATAACAGAGTTCCACTTGCTCCACCCATTAACCTCCAGGATACTCAGCCGACAAGTTGTTATCTTGTTGTTAAGTTGAGTAGGTGACCATGAGTCCGTCATGTGACCTGAACATGATGTCCTGTTTTAATCATCTCAATCCTATTTGTCATAACATTGTCTAGACACCCCATAGAGTATAAAGAAGGATAGAGACTGAACTGGCACGAAGCTCCGCCCCTCCCTGCTATTCATGTCAGTGGAAGTTGCTCACTGGGCGTTTTGAAGCACCCGGAAGGACCGTCTCAGAACGTCCGCATTTCCGCATTTGCCAACCAATGCGGAAGTGCAACCCAGCGCTCAATGTTAAAGCCTAGCTAGTAGCTGCATGGGGTTTCCTCGTCATGAATCCACAGGTCCGTCTGCAGTCCTTCCTCTTACCACTAGGGCCCAGTGCTTCAACGTTGGAGCGCCTCACTGGCCCCTTGAGACACCCCCTCAGCATCGGTAGGCCTGGTGTAACACCCGCTTCGACTGTTATCAATGGACAAGACCGCAGTTATCAGTTCGGATCAGTACGATTGTTTTCGACGAGTATGGACATGCTCTGCCGACTGATAAAAAAAAAAACGACAGCATTAAGGTTGGCGAACATGCGTTAATATTAGGGCCGCGCTGCGACATGCTTGCGGTTACGTTTAGGGGAGGGTATGAGGAGGCTTGTCATTTTAGTAGGCAGTAGACCAAAACGACAGGATTAAGGTTGGCGAACATGCGTTAATATTAGGACCGCGCTGCGACATGCTTGCGGTTAAGTTTAGGGGAGGGTATGAGGAGGCTGTCATTTTCAGTAGGTTCTCAACCACTGAATGAAAAGTGTCGAGGGGCGACCAGATTTTGTTGATGTGCTCATGTCTGTGAAAAATTAAATACATATATTATAAGATGTATTTTTACTAGGCCTAGCAATAACTAGCATTTGTACAGTAAATCACACTTAAATCAATACTGGCTTTTGACCATGTAGATTGGGGTCCTAGAGGTGAAAAAGCCTAATTTTGATCAAATTGGGGGTCCATTAAAATGGTGCTGTTGGAGGAGCAAAAGGAGCTATTGCCCCCGCGACCCGACTACGGATAAGCGGTTGAAGATGGATGGATGGATGGATTTTAAAAAGGTAGAGCATCACTGGACAACAATATAAATTGAATGTCCATCCAGCTTCACAAAGGAAAAAACAGTGCCGTTTTTCATAACCCCAATTGTGCACAGGGGAACCATGTCGTTTCTTAAAGGACTACTTCACCACTTTTCAACCTATCTTTATATAATTTGTCCTCACTAATAGAGGGTATGTGACATCATCACCATACCCGGAAGTTATGCGGAAAGGCCTACTGAGTGGCAAAAAAACAACTTTCTGGCATACAGAGATCACTTTCTTCCATTCACTTTATGCATACCCTCTATAGTAATAATCATGATGAAATAGCACACATTTTTTTCTACTCAGTCTGTGTCTCAAGAGGGCTGTGGATTCTGGGGGAAAAAATCTGCCTAACGATGAAGTCATTAGCATGGTGGACGGGTTTCTGAACTTCCCACAGCCCTCCTTGTGAGACACAAAAAAATGGTGGTATTATCATGGACATTAGTGAGGACCAATTATATGAAGATAGGTTGAAGAGTGGTGAAGTGGTCCTTTAAGTAAGAAACAGGGCACATTATATCAGCGAGATGTCTCACGTTGTCATTTACTGCCCTAAACAACAAACAAAGTCCATAGACTTGGCATTAATTTCAGAAAGCCATGCATTGGTGGGGCTAGGGCTAGGCTTCCCGTTTATTAGATGTTTATAGTGGTGTGATGACTATTCTTTTATTTCATGTATTTGCTTATTGTAGCACTTTGAGATTTGCTATAAATAAAATCCACGCATTGTTCAGCTGAGGAGGCTGTCTGGGGGGGCTCCTTTCCTTCGGCTTTCTGTGATTTATCCTGGGTTGTTCTTTCGCTGTGGTTTCTCCCTGGTTCCCCTTGGTTTTTTCCCCCTCTTTGTGTCTCTCTTCGTCACTGCCAGATGCCATCTCTCAACGCTACTTGATTTCAGGAGCCTTTATGTGATGGAAAACACAGGTGGTTATTGCAATGTGGATGATCGGCACAGATATTTTTCTTTTCTTCATTTTACATAGTATACTGACGTGCAGTAGACAACATTTGTTGTGATTAACTTCCTTCAGGATCTAATATATAGTAGCCTACATCGGTCTACAAACCAGGTGATTATTCAGGTGAGGTTATTCTTATATTCATTTTGTGATGAGGAAACTGTGTTAATCAGAGAGTCGAGTATAGCCTACATGCAGTCCCATAACACAGTTCCACTTGCTCCACCCATTAACCTCAGGATAACCTCAGCTTAAGTTGTTATCTTGTTGTTAAGTTGAGTAGGTGACCATGAGGCCGTCATGTGACCTGAACATGATGGGCTGTTTTAATCATCTCAATCCTATTTGTCATAACATTGTCTAGACACCCCCTCAGCATCGGTAGGCCTGGTGTAATCATAGCAATCTTGTTCCAATTATTGTCTCCACCAGGCCGAAGGCATGGGGAGAGAGTATGTTTTGCACTCCGTCCGCGCGTGTGTGTGTGTCCGTCCTTCCTTCCTTCCTTCCGTCGATAAAGGCGCTATATAAATGCACCATTTACCATGAGGCCGATTTCTGCAAAAGATATTGCTTATGTTAGTCGCACAGATTTCATCCAAATCTCACGCAAATCGGTACACATGATCTCTGTAGTCATGTGATCAAGACGAGTCTGTTGGATTTCTCAGATTCTACACTGATTGGCTAAGATTGCCTTCCAAAGTTTTCAGGAGTGGCCCGTTTCGTTTAAAATGATGCACATGTCCTGCTCATCCAGAATTCCATCCTCATGCTATGAGTGATCTGGCTCTGCATTTCCTCAACAAAATGAAGAAAATTGTTGCAAAAAAACAAAACAAACAAAAAAACATTTTGCCAAACATCTCACACAGTCCTATCCTCCTGGTGGAGACCTGTGCCCAGACGGGCACTTTTTCTAGTTTGGATTTGAAAGTTCGAAGGGGCGTGGTTCAGCGGCGTCGAGTCCGGGGGTGCTTGAGGGCTGAAGCACCCACTGACACAATGGGCATGTCGGCCAGATTCACGGAAAAGCTGGCCCCAGCGGCATTCTGCCGCGTGGGTGGAGCTTCATTTCCATCCACCAGCTGTCTAAAAACCCGGAAATTACGCAAAAGACAGCTTCCTTTGGCCGCGCATGGAAGTTCAAGTGTGCCCAGGCTGTCTTGGAAACTGAAAGTAACACTTAAAGCTACACTGAAGAAAAACAAATCAGGAACTTAAGATAATGTTAAAGGGATTCCCTGGCTAAGTAAGACTAATACCTATTAACCTAGCCTTCAACATTTAAGTTCACCATTGTCATATACAAATAAGTTTGATTACGATTTACTTGTGTTTTGGCCCAAAACACAAGTACAATACAGACTTGATGTACAGCATAGGGATTCATTGTTGTGTAGATTGTTGTGTAGTTGGAGACCTTACCTCTGGAAAAGATTTAATACATGTATCCTTAAGGACAAAGAAGAAATGTATCATGAGGTGTGGGGTCGTTTTATATACTTTTGTTAAGAACATTAATTTGCTGAAGAGGAGTAGTGCTGTTTTGTGTGTGTTTATTTTGTTCTCTCGTGTGATTATCTTGTAGTGTTTACTGTTGTTTTTTGGATGTATTGTAATGTCACTTATTGTATGAAAAGAGAATGAAGGGGATCTGTTTGGGTCGGCGCTGCGTTGCACATACCGCGTTGACGTCGTTCAGCATAGATGATGATCTGCATCCGCCCGTGTGGTCTGCTCTGGTCCGGTGTAGACTACTAGACCATAGTCCTGGTCCAGTGCTTACGGGCTAACTAGACCACCACAAGATCTGCTCGCCTGCAAGATCTTCACCGGTCCGCTCTGCAGGCTGCTGTCCCCGGGAAGCACGTTTTTTTTCGCCCTCTCTTCGAAGTTAGACTGGGCCAGCTCTAAACTGACTAGGCCACGGCCCACGTGGCCCAATGGACCCTACGTTGGTGATCTGAGCACCTGCTGCTGGCCTATACAGTGGTCTACAGTGTAGGCCTACCTACTCACAGATATGATCTCTGTAGGCTCAAAAGAAAGCAGGACAGGAGTAAACTTGGAAGTAGCGGATCTGCTTACAATGTGCATCAAACTGACTGACTGCACTCACAAGGCATGGGTAATTGTACAAACAAATTATACAAATAGTATACAGGTGAGCAACTAATTACACAGACTGACAGATGCCAGTGAGCCAAGGCACAGTGGTAGACTAGTGTTAAAGTTACAACCACTTTCGAAGTTTGAAAATACAAAAAATAAATGTTTTGTGTAGGCTACATAGGCTATGTCTCATCTAGTTTTGCCAAATATTCGGTGGCACACTTGCCAGGTTGAGAATCACCATCATTGCAGTAGTAGTTGGGATCCGTCTGACCGTCTCCATGTTAAATTTAGTTTTCATTTGGCTGTTGCCAACCCCCCCCCCCCCCCCCCCCCCGTCAGCCCTACCAAAATATGTTAACTGTTTTAACTTTTTATTGAATTATCCAATCTGAACATATGAGATATGTATGGATTCACAATCAGGAGTAGCATTTGGTACTTAAACCATATTACACATATTTCATGTTATGTTGTGATAAGATTGTGTGGCATGGGAATTTATGTATGACGTTATTTTTGTTGGAGCTAAATGGGATATTGAAAAGGACATTCATCTAGCCTGAATTGAAGTGAATTCATCACTGTAGAGTTAAGTCTATGTGGACATAAGATTATCAAAAACCTCTGTAAACTGGCAGGCAGTGACCCCAGGTGGCAATAAGATGCCATTGCATTCCAAGAAATGGAATGTATTTGGCACAAATATTCACAATATCTCTTTTTTCTTTTCTTCATTTTACATAGTATACTGACGTGCAGTAGACAACATTTGTTGTGACTAACTTCCTTCAGGATCTAATATATAGTAGCCTACATCGGTCTTGCTCCACCCATTAACCTCAGGATAACCTCAGCCTTAAGTTGTTATCTTGTTGTTAAGTTGAGTACACAGTGACCATCATATGACCTGAACATGATAGGCTGTTTTAATCATCTCAATCCTATTTGTCATAACATTGTCTAGACACCCCGGGGTGCCAGCATATTTGGATTTGGATTTGAAAGTTCTAAGGGGCGTGGTGTCAGCGGCGTCGAGTCCGGGGGTGCTTGAGGGCTGAACTTAAGCACCCACTGACACAATGGGCGTGTTCGGAAATAGCGCACTGTGCAATGCAAACTGTGAGCTCCCGCACTGGGGGCGGGGCGGGGGGGTACCCACTGCCGTTATAAGAACTTTCCGCGCCTGGCGCCACTTTCTATGTCATAGTAGGCAGGCTAGTGCCAGAAGCAGATGGACTACTGGCCTGGACCCTCACCTGCCACCTGCTCAAGAAGACAAGAAGACCCCAAGAATGCCAACATGTTCCCGATGCAGGAACCACATCGTCGTGTCACTGTCGAAGGGACACACACATTGCTGCAGGTGGAGAGAATGCCAGTGTGTCAAATGCAACCTGCTTTCACAGCGATACAGAGTTATGGCAGAAAGGGTAATTAGGCTATTCTTTTTTTTGACACACACACACACACACACACACACACACACACACACACACACACACACACACACACACACACACACACACACTCTCTCTCTCTCCCTGTGTCTGTCCGTCTCTCTCTCAAGCCCAACACACACCGTCTGTGAAGCGGGTGCGCAGCGACGCGGCACAGTATTGCCGCGCGTGATAGCCGCACAGCAACACCCACAGGACGCGGCGCACTACCGCGCGGCAATGCCTGGAAAATAGAAGGCGGCGTATCGGAGCGTCAGGCAAGGCGTGAACGCGCGCCAGCGCGCGTCTGACGCCGCCGGTGTGGGATAGGTTCATTGAAAATAACGGAGGCGGCTGTTTTGACGCGCGGCGTTCACAGACGGTGTGTGTTGGGCTACACACACTCATGCGCGCGCAGCGGGAGTTGCGGGCCGGGGCCAACACAAACACGCGCGCGCACGCACACATCAGTTTTCCATCCCATCATTGATTGATTGATAATATTGTATTCAAATGAAATGCAAACAGTACAGGGGTACAGTCAAGCACAAAGGGTCCAAAAGGACAGCACCGAAGAAAGACCTTGTGGTCTTGTTTCCATTATACATTCATTCAAAACACAACAATGACACCAGCAATGATATATCTCTCAAACATAATCATTGCTGACTGTAGAAACACGATGTGGTGTGGGCGCCGCCATGACTGTCGTAGTAAACGCACATGCGTTAATTGCGATGCGTTAAAATATTTTAACGCAATTATTTAACAAGGCTGATGGCAGGCTGCGAGGACTTTCCATGCAGTGAAAGTGCTTGAGAAACAAAAATCATAAAATATACTGGTGTTATATTTAGGCTGATATTAGATTTTTTAAAAATGCCTTTTCACACCTACTTCAATTGACATTATGCACTTGCACACCGCTGCCATCTTGCCAACTAGGCACAACTTCCCATTGAAAGCCCATTCACCAAATAGAAAAGTCCTATCTAATTGTATTAAACAACGTCAAACTCACCAACATTGCAGCTGCACGGAAAGCTTGAATTATCCTCTTTCAATCTGTAAAGTTTTTGTTTCATAAAAATCCACCGTATACATGTTATGAGCTACTTCCTGTCAAGAAATTCTGTGCATGTTATTTTGTGTCAGAGTGTCAGAGTTTGGGAGTGCTCGTTGGATATCACTCAACAGCCCATGCGTACCACCCGTTTTGAATTTGCACATAATGCAGGGGGCAGCAGGAGAGGCTTTACTAAAAACGAGTGCTTCCAAACTACAATACTTAAAGGAAATCACCTGCAAGGAATTTCTTTCAGTAAGTAGCTCATAACAAGTCTACAGTGGATTTTTATATAAATACTAAATACTGTTGTACATTTGGGGGGCCTTGACATGAAAATGTGTGAGAACCATGCACTGCTGTACATCAGCATATCTAATGGGAAGTGAATGGGACTGTAGAAGAGTTTGTGTTGCTAAACATGATGTGTTGTCTTAATGTCTTGTGTTCAGGGTCCCTGACCTCCAGCCTCTCTACCGGCAGCCAGAGTCAAACTGAGTTATCTGCAGACCTGCTGATGATGGGTACCTCCTACAATAACTTATACCAGCCCTCCCACTCCTCTGCCTACTACACAAACATCTACAACTACCAACAGTACCAGGTAACCAAAAATATCCAGTCGGGGGATTAACTGTGATTGGTCCATGTCATTGCGTCTTTCAAAACGCTAATATGGTTGTGCCAAGACCCGCCCCCCCCGCCCCTGCCTGCCTCTCATTGCCCCCCCCCTCCTACTAGTAGTAGGGAGGGGTGAAGAGCCCCTACCTATAAAAAGTAGTAGGGTGCCTGCGGGGCGGGGGATTCTCAACAACCGCCGACTGTTTTTTTTTTGGTCGATAAAGTACAGTTTTAGACCACGACGGAGGGGCGCCGTGCCGCCGTCTCTAGCGAACTTGAGCCACGAGAGACTCCACCGAGCGCACTGAAATCCGCAAGTTGCTGTGTTGAACGTTGTGAAGTTCGCTAGAGCCGACTCAGCCCTGTTCGAGTTGCAACCCGATATGGACAGAATAGTAAATTATTAACCCCCCAATATTTGCAATATTTACGCGTCAGTGTCACCAGACTATCCACCTCGGAGGAAGGTCTGGTAACCACGGAGCAAAGACGGGCAGTGCCGGCAGGCCAGTCAGAGGCAGGCGGGTCTTGGCACAACCCTCTCGGGATCTTGAATGACGCGATTGGTCCATATATTCAGCTGTTTTAATGTAATTTATTCTCCCCCCCCCCATACTGGGTGATCCGGGGGTCTAACCAGCTACCATCTGATTCCCACATGGCTCAGCTACGGCCGCCTATTGAACTGTGTGTGTGTGTGTGTGTGTGTGTGTGTCTCAAAGCAGATTCCCAACAGTGACAGCCGTCTGTCCAGTCACTACATGACCGCTCAGGACCACATTCATTCCGATTACTCAGCAGCCCTGAGTCAGGAGCTGAACTCTGCTCTGCACCACCCATCCTCAATGCCCCTCTGCACCCTGGAGGACCACCCATTCTCAATGCACCTCTGCACCCTGGAGGACAGCCCATCCTCAATGCCCCTCTGCACCCTGGAGGACCACCCATCCTCAATGCACCTCTGCACCCTGGAAGACAGCCCATCCTCAATGCCCCTATGCACCCTGGAGGACCACCCATCCTCAATGCACCTCTGCACCCTGGAGGACAGCCCATCCTCAATGCCCCTCTGCACCCTGGAGGACCACCCATCCTCAATGCACCTCTGCACCCTGGAGGACAGCCCATCCTCAATGCCCCTCTGCACCCTGGAGGACCACCCATCCTCAATGCACCTCTGCACCCTGGAGGACAGCCCATCCTCAATGCCCCTCTGCACCCTGGAGGACAGCCCACCCTCAATGCCCCACTGCACCCTGGAGGACGACAACAAGCGCACTGAGAATAAGACCGGCTGTGAGTAGCCTAATGTGTACACACACACACACACACACACACACGCAAGCACGCACACGCGCACACACACCCCGTGCTAACTAGGATAGTGCAACGACGTATGTGGCTGTGGACATCAGCTTAGTGTGCGGTCATATGTTATACCAGTGGTTCCCAAACCTTTTCATGTCAAGGACCCCCAAATTGACACTAATTAGCACTGACACTAATTGGACCCCCATTTGAAGAGATATGCCAGGGACACCCATAAGAGAAGAATTTTACGGCTCTATCAGAGATTCTCAACCCGTTTAATTTCAAGGACGCCCACTTTGACATGCATTATTCTACGCACCCCCATTTAATGGCATTTCTATCTCTGGGACCCCCAATTAATATTGTAAAATCAATGTTAATTTAACTCTGAGAGTGTATGGTTTCATTTGTACACTCTCGGAGTTACAGACCCATAAGGGTCCATTTGGTTCCAAACTATCATTTAGCTGGGGACCCCCTGGAACTCCAAGGACCCCTGGGGGTCGCCGGACCCCACTTTGGGAACCACTGTGTTATACAATATTCATTGGCAATTGCTGCTTCCAATCCCCGGTGTGTAATATACACTCTTAGCCTGGCTCCAGTCTCTGAATCGCTAGCCACACCCATTAAAAAAGTTCAGGCTGCGTGTTACATAGATATATATAAACACTAGATGGCTCAAGGCGGAGTTTCTGACGTCGTTCACCCGGCAGCCATCTTACTTCGGGGCTACAGTACAGTATGTTCAATGGCAGCTCAAACAGAAACAGTCATAACTCGCTCAAATCTTGACGGATTTACAAACGGGTTGGTTTATTACAAACGTTGTCAACGTGGCTATGATTCAGGACACTTATCTGCTTAATTTATATGAACGTCGTATAAAAGCATATAAGTATGCGGACGTCTCTGACGTTTATAACAAACCAAACCGTTTGAAAATCGGTTGAAAATTGAGCAAGTTATGGTAATTTAAGAGTACATGCCCCATAGACACAATGTTATGTGTCCCGAGCTAAGATGGCCGCCACGTAACGACGTCACTCTCCAATGGCCAACAGCGCGGGTGAGCTATCTAGAGTTTATATATATATCTATGGCGTGTTAGACTAACATATGCGCATAATTATGCAGCACGTTGAGCGAACAAGATCAGCACAGTGAAAAAAAAGAAGTAGTAGTAAATTGATTTGATCCAATCAGAAAACACATTGAAGTTTCTCTCTGCTGATGTTTACCTCCTCTCTCATCCTAGGTCTCCTTACAGTGTGTCAAGTGGAGGACTCCTCTGAACAGCAGAAGAGGACCCCCAGTGAGGTCATGCTGCAACTAGAACCTCCACATATTAAAGGGGAACAGCAGGAGAGGAGCCCTAGTGAGGTCCAGGTGAAACTAGAACCTCCACATATTAAAGATGAACAGCAGGAGAGGAGCCCTAGTGAGGTCCACGTGAAATTCAAACCTCCACAGATTAAAGAGGTACAGGACGACGAACTTAAAAGACCAGAGGAGGCCATTTGGTCAACATTGACACTACTAGCGGTGAAAGGTGACAACAATGATGAAAATAGAGACACAAAGCCTCTAGCCAGCACCTCAACTGAACACATGGAAACACAAGCTGATTGTGGAACATCACAACCAACTGATATCCAGCCCCTCTCTTCACATTGTTCCGAATCTGACATCACTGAAGACAGTGATGATTGGCACGGGGAGGAGACAGAGGAAGGTCCACCGAATGACGAATCACTGAAATCGCACAAGACACAAAATGGCCACACATGTGGTCAAAAAGATATAGAAAAAGACATGGGGACACATGCAGGAGAAACACCATTTGCTTGTAAAGTCTGCGAACAACACAAGACACACATGAGGACTCATAAAAGGGAAAAAACATTTGCGTGTACAGTCTGTAAACAAAGATTCAGTAAGAATGGAAATCTGAAGACACACATGAGGACTCATACAGGGGAAAGACCTTTTGCGTGTACAATCTGTGAATTAAAATTCAGTGTAAATGCAAGTCTGAACACACACATGAGGACTCATACAGGGGAAAAACCCTTTGCTTGCAAAGTCTGTAAACAAAGATTCAGTCACAATGGAAGTCTGAAGAAACACATGAGGACTCATACAGGGGAAAAACCCTTTGCTTGCAAAGACTGTAAACAAAGATTCAGTGACAATGGAAGTCTGAAGATGCACAGGAGGACTCATACAGGGGAAAAACCCTTTGCTTGCACAGTCTGTAAACAAAGATTTAGTCAAAATGGAAGTCTGAAGATACACATGAGGACTCATACAGGGGAAAAAGCCTTTGCTTGCAAAGTCTGTAAACAAAGATTCAGTCTAAATGCAATTCTGACGACGCACATGAGAACTCATACAGGGGAAAAACCCTTTACATGCGAAGTCTGTAAACAAAGATTCAGTAACAATGGAAGTCTGACGGTGCACATGAGGACTCATACAGGGGACAAACCCTTTGCTTGCAAAGTCTGTAAACAAAGATTCAGTAAGAATGGAAATCTGAAGGCACACATGAGGACTCATACAGGGGAAAGACCTTTTGCGTGTACACTCTGTGAATTAAAATTCAGTCAAAATGGAAGTCTGAACACACACATGAGGACTCATACAGGGGAAAAACCCTTTGCTTGCAAAGTCTGTAAACAAAGATTCAGTCACAATGGAAGTCTTAAGAAACACATGAGGACTCATACAGGTGAAAAACCCTTTGCTTGCAAAGACTGCAAACAAAGATTCAGTGACAAGGGAAGTCTGAAGATACACATGAGGACTCATACAGGGGAAAAACCCTTTGCTTGCACAGTCTGTAAACAAAGATTCAGTCAAAATGGAAGTCTGAAGATACACATGAGCACTCATACGGGGGAAAAACCCTTTGCTTGTACAGTCTGCGAATTAAGATTCAGTCGAAATTCAAAGCTGAAGATGCACATGAGGACTCATCCAAGTGAAAAACCCTTTGCTTGCAAATTCTGTGAACAAAGATTCAGACAAAATGGACATTTGAAGAAGCACATGCTGACTCATACATTTGCGTGTACAGTATGTGAACAAAGATTCAGCCATGAAAATCTGAAGAACCACATGATGACCCATATGACCCAAAATGCTGCTCTGAAGACACACATGAAGACTCATCCAGGGGATGAGCTCAAAGTGAAACTTTGCTTCTCAAGATTCATGGATTTACAGACGTACATACAGAGTGCGACATACCAAAGCCTACACGGGTTGTGCAGTCAACGCGCTGTGATTGGCCAGTCGCTGTGATTGACAGCCTAAACCTAACCGTAACCTCAGTAAAACTATACCTAACCCTAACCTCAAGAAAACTATACCTAACCCTAACCTTAACCTCAGTAAACTTAACTTGCCCGGGGGCATGGTTAAACACAACCCGTTACGGTGTGACCAAAATGGCATGGTGTGTGTGTGCGTGTGAATCTGTTATTTGTTTTTTCGTTATCCGTTTTGTCTGTTGCCTGGTGTTCCCTCTTTTTCCCCTCTCCCACCATGTTATGTTATGTTATGTTGAAGAAAAACCCAATACAAAAATAAAAATAAACACAACCCGTGTAGGAATTAGTATGTAGCTGCATTTATTGTAAGATGATGATGATCACTAGCCTGGTAAACCACTCCCCCTTGAAATCATTTCTGTCTGGATTTTTGAGAAATTTGCATGAAATGTTCTACACACAATCTATTTCTTTCTTTCTTTCTTTCTTATGGTTAAATTAAGCCCCTAGTGGAGGTCAGGATATGACAAGTCACATAAACCTCCCATTAAATTGCCGTCAATTAATTAAGCAGAGACACCAGACTAGGAACGTTTGCAAGAAAACAAAAAGTTTTATTCCTCGTAAACCTCACAGAGAGCGAGAGAGAGCAGAGAGCGAGAGAGAGAGCGCGCAGCGGCGGCGGTCAGACCTGGGGAGGGGGGAGACAGAGAGAGCGCGCAGCGGCGGTCAGACCTGGGGGGGAGACGGGGGAGACAGCAGTGACCGTGGGCATAGAAAACTGTAAAGAAAAAGAAAAAACCCAAACGAAAACACTTTTCTATACTTTCAACATCAGCTGACCAAAACCAACCGACTAAAACTGTAATTGTCACAACATTTTCAAGAGCCAATGACATAGCGATCTGCGCAAAGGGAAAAAGAAAAAAAGAAGCTTCTCCATATACAGTAGGTGAAAACCGCACGAGCACGAAAAACAAAATGACCATTTCAAGATGAACCGCGTCAGACTCTAGCTCTGCGGGAAAAAATACAATAATACCAGAAAGAGGCGTATATAAACGGAAGGATTGACTGCTTTTTGAACACCCATTTCCCAGAACGGATGCAAAATACTGTAACATTCACAAAATAATTTACTATCGTCCCTTAACTTTCAGCTAAGTGAATAGTCTACTACAAACAGGTGACCCAATTTCTCTACCTGCTTCATACGCACTTCAATTAAAACTGCAATCCATAACTTTATTTTGTGAATAGACTTTTTTTTTTTTGCATGGTTTTACCAATCTGGATGATGTTAGTACAATATATAACTCAACTGCTGTGAAGCAGTGGTTGTAGCTGGTGTACCCGCTTATGATCCGCTGTTAATTTTGTCAGCAAAGTTTGATTAGTTTTAGTCTCTAGTCTTTCGAATAAAAATCCATCTAGCTTCAGTCATATTTTAGTTATCTGAAATGTTATAGTCTAGCTTTAGTCGACTGAATAACATAAGATTTTAGTCGACCAAATCTACAGTTGATTTAGTCGACAAAAAAGAAAATCCATTTTGGCGGGCCATGGGATGGCGTCGTGAATTGCAGATTTTACGCTTGGTTGCATGCTGAAAATGGCCGATCTACAAGCTCACAACGCGTCGCAGTGCGACGTGTTGTGAGCTTGTAGATCTGCTATTTCCAGAGCGCACCCAAACATACGTAAGATGACTCGTCATTTAGTTGTACCGGATCTCTAGTCTAGTTTTTATTGACGAAACTGTCAATAATAATAATAAAGTTCAGCGCTCATGCAGCGCTCCCCGGGTTCGAATCCACGGCGAGGACATGAAGGTTACGGATTGTCGCTTTAAGTGATATTCAAGGACATCTGCGTCCAATGTATCTGCTGTACATTCTCCGAGAGCACATAATTATTACCAGTATAAAAAAAGAACCATTCTATTCTTGGCACATGGACTGGAGTTAAATCTTCGTAAAAATAAATAGAATTATTTAAATTGCGGGAATTGAGTGGAACAATATTTCTGTTGTTTTTTTTTGGCATTTCCAAAGCCTCGTTTCTTCTTGTATACATTGCAAACTCAAAAGTCCCAACTTTACAGTTTTGTTTCCCCTCTTTCAAAACAGCATGTATCATTGTTTTTTTTTTCTACAGTGCAATTTTAAGTGAGAATTTAAGAAGGAAACATGGAGCTAGTAGCTGACCAGAGAGGGTTGTGAGATCGTGTTCTTCTGAGGGCTGCAGGGGGGTAGGGTGGGGTGGGAGGGGGTGAAACAACCATGCAGAGAGATTCACTCACACGCCTGTGTGCAGTGAGTAGACCACCCATTAACGTACTGCCACCTACTGGCAGTCAGTGTGTAACACACAAGCTGGAAAGGACACTGCTTTTCTCAAACTTTGTCATATCAAGGACCCCCAAAGTTAAGTATTTTTCGGATCCGCACATTTTGGAAAATAACGATATATAAAAAGGTTAAAAAAGGTTAAACTGACTTTGATGCGATATTAGCTAATTTAGCGGGGGGACCGCTGAAGACCACCATTGACAACTTTGCCCATTTTTATCCTGAATCCTATCATTATATTGTGGGGAGGACACGTGAGAATATATATATATATATATATATATATAAAGAAAAGAAAAACAAGTTTCTTCAGGGATTGTCAAAGTGAATTCCATCAGCGCTTGCTCTCGTCTCGACAGCCTGGAGCTTTGTTTTCCCCTCGTTGGCGACAACTACATTCTTGGCGATGCGCTGCATGAAATCAACAATGTGGTAAATAATAATAATTTATATATACGTCCCCTTTAGCTGCTGTTGGGGTATTGAGTTGAAATCAACAATGTGGTAAATAATAATAATGTATATATACGTCCCCTTTAGCTGCTGTTGGGGTATTGAGTTGAAATCAACAATGTGGTAAATAATAATAATTTATATATACGTCCCCTTTAGCTGCTGTTGGGGTATCGAGTTGAAATCAACAATGTGGTAAATAATAATAATTTTTATATACGTCCCCTTTAGCTGCTTTGTAATGAGTTGACGATGCACACGTCCTCTGCATTTATTCACTAGGTAATGGAGATTTCTCAATGCTCTCTCTTAACGCATTCTTACATCCTCCTCACATTAGAACTATAGGACTCAGGTTAAAACCCATTCTGGGCAGATCTACAAGCTCATAACGCGGCACCGAGTGCCGCGCTACAAGCTTGTAGATCTGCTATTTTTGAAAAATCGTGAAAATGTGGCACAAATTGACTATATGACTATATTGACTATATGTTCTTTCAGAGTTTTTAACTAAAATCTTGCTTGTCACTGGAAAAACATATTTTCAGACTGGGGCCGGCAGCCAATTTCTGGGGTCCTTGACATGAAATAGTTTGAGAACCACTGATATAGAAACATGAGTTTTTTTTTTTTTTTGTTTTTTTTTTAGAATCGGCCTCAGGTCTAAATGGGTTAAAAAAAACATCTCTTTAACCTCAGCTGGTCAATGTCATTGGTGGGAAGAAGAATGAAGTTGCCCCTGAGCACTGAACTGCGTGCGTTCAGAGGCAATTAGCTGGCATAATGTCATACAGACATTAGATAACCCTCTCAATGGTCGCTGCTAAATCGTTCCTTTCCAGCTTGGCCAAATGCTTGACATTCAGCAGAGAAGGGCTGAGATCAGGCTGGGTCGTATGGTCTCCATTAATCCTCTAATTAAAGTCCTGTCTCAAGGCACTGTGATCATGACAATGAGTGAAAACTATGCAGAACTTTGAGAAGGCATTATTATTAGACACTAATTCGTCTAAGTGACATCTTTGCACAACTTTAAAACTATTTTTGGACGTCATTGAGGGGAAGTACGGACCCCGGGAAACCGAATCGCCTTTGTCTTAATGCCGAACTTGCAGAGCCGACTGGGTTTGCGCACTCAAACTCTGGGCTAATTTAACTTAAA
Source organism: Electrona antarctica (assembly GCF_951216825.1). NCBI lineage: Eukaryota > Metazoa > Chordata > Actinopteri > Myctophiformes > Myctophidae > Electrona > Electrona antarctica. Next base: position 8,879,758 of record NC_136799.1, on the reverse strand, counting down.
ACCACTGCTCTATTTACATCTCGGTGCTGCCGTTTTCCAGATGACAGTGTTAACTGTGCGAAACTGAACACTGAAGATAGCAACAAAAAAATCCCTTTCCAAAAGGCAGAACGAACCATTGACCAGGAGCAGGATGCAATTTGGTCTCTGATTTTGGACAATTCAAAAAAAAAATCTAATGAACACATCAGGACGAGAGTCTGTGCCAACTTATGCACTACATTCCTCTGATTGTACACATGTTAACATCCTACCTTGAGGTGCCGGGATTGGGGGGGGGTATTATATCTGTCAGATCATCCGATGTATGGAGAGAATATGAGGGACACATTCGCAGTTAAATCAGAACTCCCGTGTTCCAACTTGATGAGAAGAAACCAAACCTAAGAAAGTAAGCTCGCCATTCATCCCGAGGCCATCGAGAGCAGGTGGTTGGTTAAGTGCTGGTGGGTGTGGTGGTTGTGTGTGTGTGTGTGTGTGTGGGGGGAGCAGTAACGCTCTTTAGATGAAGATAAAGGCCCGATTCTGTGAGGTTTCACTAGACACTTACAAGAAGAGAAGAAAAAAATAAAACCGAAGGGAGGGGCGACGGTCCCTAGTTGACGTAATGTCCCTTAAAAAGTCTTTTACATTTTTTTGTCTTTTGTTTTAACTACAACAAATACAGTCACACGATAACGACATCCTTCTGACCTGGTGAAGAGGAGGAGGAGGGGGGGGGGGCGAGGAGGGGGGGGGGGGGCGAGGAGGGGAAAGAAATGAAAACAAAAACCACCTTCTCGGCCGCCGCAGACCTTGCCGAGGGCGGCTCTTGGGAGGTGGCGGGTCGGTCGGTCGGTTGGGTGGGAGGTACTGCGGAAAAGACCGTTTGATTGGAGGATGGCTGGAGGGGAAGTAGTAGAGGGGGGGGGGTGGGGGGAGGGTTGGAGGGGGTCCGGCGGTGGCGGGTCACTTTTTGAGGGGCTGGTAGACGGAGGCGTTGGGGTCCAGGCCAGAGGGACTGGTGTCCATGAACTTGGAGGAGTAGTGGGGCGTCACAGGGCTCATGTTGCTGCTGTCGGCCGTGTAGGAGATGCTGGGCATGACGGCCATCACCTCGGCTATCTTCTGCTTCAGGTCTTTGATCTCCTGGTCCTTCTGCAGGATTTGACCTGCGGAGCGGACCACACACACACACCCAAAGACAGACAGACACACAGACACACACACACACAGACACACACACACACATACACACACACACACACACACACACACACACACACACAGTAGGTGAGTCTGTCACATCGAGATCAAATGTGTGAGCCGAGGATGGGAACAATGGTTCCCAAAACTTTTTCATGTCACTTTGAAGATATTTCTAAGTTGCTAAATTATAAATGTAGAGAATTCTTTAAGAAAGAAAAACAACAAAAAATCCAGTTGAGCTCTTTGGTCTACACACCATAACGGTTGTTACCAATAGGAATATTAGGAACAACTGTTGATTGTTAAATGATAACTTTATTAAAACGCAGAGACATAAGATTGAGCATGTTTCTCCACCAGTCACCCATGCAAGAGGCTGCTTAGTAGCACCACTGCCGGTGTCCCTATTTCGGAACGTTATTATAAGCAGAGATTTCCAAAAATAGTGACAGTAGCCCATCGACAAGCTCACAACATGGCATGATGCAACACGTTGTGAGCTTGCAGATCTTCTATTTTCACTGTGTGTCTATGACTAAGCAATAGCATACAGAGGGGCAACTCCTTCCCTGCCACCACTAGATGGCGCAAAATGGCTCAGGCTGACACAACGACAAAATTGATGCACTTCATAAATCAAAGTCAATGTAGTCCTTGGCAGGGAAATTAACTGGTTAACTTCCGTGTGCGGCACACGCACACACTTACAGCACGTTACGGGACACGAATAGAATATGGAATTGTGTGAAATTGATGACGTTTAAATGGGGCAGCAAGCAGCGATCCACCACAGAAAGGAGCTCTTGCCTCACTGGAGAAGATTAGCATTGAGAGAACTGGGGGAAGCACAGAACTCTCTTTTCAGAGCCATTAACCCAGGGGTTCCAAACTTCTTTGGACCAGGTACCCCTTTTGGGGTAGACATTTTTCCAGGTACCCCCTCATCTGAAGCGGCCGCAGAAACCTTTCAAGTGTCCTGAGTCTTTTTGTTGTTTCTGCAGCATGCGTCCTGCTGTTACTGTTTGGGGTCACGACAGGTTGACTGATGTTGTAGTTTTAGTAATCATGTCAGCCATTGGCCCAAAGCAAACATGGGAGAAACACAATGAACAACACAAAAAATACGTTTATTGCGCAACTTGGCAGAAATGACCACGTAGATAAACATACTTTTATTGTTAAAACTTTTTTTATATATATATTTTTTTTGTGAATTATGTCGGGTACCCCCTGGCTATGCTCGCGTACACCCCACTTTGGGAACCGCTGCATTAACTTATCAAGACTGGGACAGAGTAATAGAGTAAGAGAGTGGCGACAGTAGCGTTGACTCCCATTGTAACAATGGAATGCGGAAGTGCTCATTCTATCTCAACGGGATAGTTCCAGCCATAGGAGCAATGTTTGGGGCGGTTTTGGAAAATCGGAAAAAAACGCTGCTAAAAAAAAAAAGTGTGCAGGGACCTTAACTGTTATCTTATACATTGGCTATTCAAAAATAGCAGCTATACAAGCTCATTGAGCTTGTAGATCTGAAAAATCGTGTGCGAGTCTTTGAATACATACATTTTTGTAAAGCAAAAAAAATATTTTGAGATGGGGCTCGGCAGGCAAATACATATCATTTCGAGGGTTCTTGATACAACATTTGAGCACCACTGACATAGCAGCAACGTGAGTTTTTTTTATTTTCCCCAGGCATCTGTTAGGATTCAGGAGATATTTGTAGAATGGGCCTGAGGCCTTGATGGGTTAAAGCATGGGTGGGCAACTTTGACGATGGCGAGGGCCAAAATATTTCCACACACACTCCAGAGGGCCACAGTGCTGTCGTAGCAAAATAGCCAATCTACAAGCTCAAAACGCGTCGCACTGCGCCGCGTTTTGAGCTTGTAGGTCGGCTATTTTTGCTATATTTGAATTCAAAACCTGAATAATGTTTTTCTATTTTTTAATTGGAATCCTGAAAATTAACCGTTTTATTGAATTTCAAATGCATTTAGTTATAGTTAACCTTATGAACTGTTAACATAACTACATTGGACACAAAAAGACAATAACATTTTAATACTAGTCATTAAGTACTAGTCATTTAATACTAGTTATGAAGTAATTAAAGCGGGTTTGGAATTGTAACAGCTGAAATCAATACTATATCAGTATTCTGATATTAACATTCGGGCCCCATTAAGTGAAGGTGGGGGCCGCATGTGGCCCCCGGGCCGCCAGTTGCCCACCCCTGGGTTAAAGGAACTGGGGGAATTATTTTCATAGCCAGTGATCCAGCTGTATGACGTACATTCACTGCTGACTTTATGGATGAGGAGACAGGGCCTCCATCGGGTCATAAGATAAGTAGGATGGAACAGTAGGGTTGAGGAGACAGGGCCTCCATCGGGTCATAAGATAAGTAGGATGGAACAGTAGGGTTGAGGAGACAGGGCCTCCATCGGGTCATAAGATAAGTAGGATGGAACAGTAGGGTTGAGGAGACAGGGCCTCCATCGGGTCATAAGATAAGTAGGATGGAACAGTAGGGTTGAGGAGACAGGGCCTCCATCGGGTCATAAGATAAGTAGGATGGAACAGTAGGGTTGAGGAGACAGGGCCTCCATCGGGTCATAAGATAAGTAGGATGGAACAGTAGGGTTGAGGAGACAGGGCTTCCATCGGGTCATAAGATAAGTAGGATGGAACAGTAGGGTTGAGGAGACAGGGCCTCCATCGGGTCATAAGATAAGTAGGATGGAACAGTAGGGTTGAGGAGACAGGGCCTCCATCGGGTCATAAGATAAGTAGGATGGAACAGTAGGGTTGAGGAGACAGGGCCTCCATCGGGTCATAAGATAAGTAGGATGGAACAGTAGGGTTGAGGAGACAGGGCCTCCATCGGGTCATAAGATAAGTAGGATGGAACAGTAGGGTTGAGGAGACAGGACCTCCATCGGGTCATAAGATAAGTAGGATGGAACAGTAGGGTTGAGGAGACAGGGCTTCCATCGGGTCATAAGATAAGTAGGATGGAACAGTAGGGTTGAGGAGACAGGGCCTCCATCGGGTCATAAGATAAGTAGGATGGAACAGTAGGGTTGAGGAGACATAGCGCGCCACTCGGTGGCGCGCTATGAGCTTGTAGATCTGCTATTTTTCAATAGCTAAAGCATAACATAATGCTAACACCAAAAGGGGTTCCCGCCCAGAATGGGTTGAACGACACTAACACGAGCGTCCTTTTTCTGGGCCATCATGAGTCATCATGATAGGTTAACATTTGCCGAAAACATCCGTAGATAAGAGGTGCCCAAAAGGTATATCGCGAACAGATCACAAAGGGTGTGCAGGTAGACCACATGACTTGCCCCTAAAATATATAATTTAAATATGAAAAAAAGGCATCGGCCAATTGAATTAAGATGACTTAGTTGATTCATATAAAAAATGCCAGTAGCATTACAGTTATATAAAAAACAAAAAAAACCCTACCAATTCCATTTCCCCCCTCTCCATTTCCCATTTCAAGTGCGTTTGTCTTATACAGTATGTAACAGCGCCGCAATTCCAAAGCCCCCTCTGGTACATTTATAACTATTTTCAGCAATGGAATAATATTTATTTTGGGTGCGTAGATCTTGTTGAGCTGGTCAAAAAAGTGTGGGCAGCCCTGCTGTAGATCGTCCATTTCTGGTGAAGAGATATGGTGTAGAGGGGGAAAATACCAAGTATATAGCCATGGGGCACCTATATTAGCCAGGGTTTAATTGGTTAATGGCATAGTTCTGTGTGTTCTTATGATTATCAACTTGTACGAATATCAACTTGTACGGCTGTAGCTGTAAAAGTGCAGAGTCATATACTTTAGAAGCTTCTTTGTAAGTGCTTTGGACTTTTGTTTAGAGACAGAATATAGTGGCTGCAGAATTGCTGAGTGGACCGTTTCAAAAGGTCTTTACACGCCACGGAGTGTGACGACTAAACAGCACGAAGAAAAATCAACAGCAAGTATTTCGCATGAAAACGATTCATAGAAGTGATGCCTCATTCATACAGGTTGAAGTGATGCCTCATTCATACAGGTTGAAGTGATGCCTCATTCATACAGGTTGAAGTGATGCCTCATTCATACAGGTTGAAGTGATGCCTCATTCATACAGGTTGACACTGTGATGAAGTGATGCCTCATTCATACAGGTTGAAGTGATGCCTCATTCATACAGGTTGAAGTGATGCCTCATTCATACAGGTTGAAGTGATGCCTCATTCATACAGGTTGAAGTGATGCCTCATTCATACAGGTTGAAGTGATGCCTCATTCATACAGGTTGAAGTGATGCCTCATTCATACAGGTTGAAGTGATGCCTCATTCATACAGGTTGAAGTGATGCCTCATTCATACAGGTTGACACTGTGATGAAGTGATGCCTCATTCATACAGGTTGACACTGTGATGAAGTGATGCCTCATTCATACAGGTTGACACTGTGATGAAGTGATGCCTCATTCATACAGGTTGAAGTGATGCCTCATTCATACAGGTTGAAGTGATGCCTCATTCATACAGGTTGAAGTGATGCCTCATTCATACAGGTTGAAGTGATGCCTCATTCATACAGGTTGACACTGTGATGAAGTGATGCCTCATTCATACAGGTTGAAGTGATGCCTCATTCATACAGGTTGAAGTGATGCCTCATTCATACAGGTTGAAGTGATGCCTCATTCATACAGGTTGAAGTGATGCCTCATTCATACAGGTTGAAGTGATGCCTCATTCATACAGGTTGAAGTGATGCCTCATTCATTCAGGTTGACACTGTGATGAAGTGATGCCTCATTCATACAGGTTGACACTGTGATGCCTCATTCATACAGGTTGACACTGTGATGAAGTGATGCCTCATTCATACAGGTTGACACTTGTTTCAAATACAAACGGCATCACTTTATCACCTACTTCAGGGGTTCTCAACGTTTTTGGCCGGGGACCCCCGAAAATGCTTGGGCAACGTCTCGGGACCCCCGCCCCGCCCCCTCCCGACCCCCAATATAAATTGACTGCTACAATAACCTTAATAATAGAGACAATACACCATAAATAAATACTGAAACCAGATATAATCATTAGGGAAGGTGTATGCATGTACTATGTGTACTATATGTAAATTCTTCATTTCCATTTTCGAGCCATTCAGTTGCATTAAAAAATAAAATAAAAAAAGTTTTTTTTATTTTATTTTATTATTTGGGGACCCCCCCAAAATAATTTGGCGACCCCCCGAGGGGTCGCGACCCACGGGTTGAGAACCCCTGACCTACTTAACCCATTTTGACCTGAGATCAGATTCTAAAAATGTCTGTTTGAAAATGACAGTTTTCTGAAAAAGCTATGTCAGTCGTTCTTCGATTTTTCAAAAATAGCAGACCTACAAGCTCGTAGCGCGCCACTCGGTGGCGCGCTATGAGCTTGTAGATCTGCTATTTTTCAATAGCTAAAGCATAACATAATGCTAACACCAAAATGGGTTAATATTCATCTTCAGCGTGGATGTGCTCATGGAACTAAATTATTTCCTGGCGAGGTCAGCCGTCCTATTAGCATATGGTGAGATTCTGCTCAGTAATGGAGGAAGGGTGCCGAACAGAAAGGGGCCTGGACTGATGATTACCTAAGCAGCAGCAGGGTTATCAGCCCTCCTTGCACCAGTTGTGGTTATTTCAACATATTGACAAAAAGCCTTCTGCTGTAGCACAAATTACCTCCAAGTATTGGTTCTGTTGGTTCCAATTGGAACTATGGATGACATTTTGGAGCTTTTCTTTGTATTTGACTATATGTGTGTGCACTGTGCACTGTATATATAAGTGTGCACTGTGCAGAAGTGTGCACTGTGCAGCGATCTAGAAAAAAAATGAAAGATTAGATTGGGACTGGGGTGGGTGGAGCACAAGCTGTCTACTTATGCAATTGTATTCATGCAGAGGAAGTTAAAAATGAATAGACCATTAAAATAACTGGCTGTACTGTAAGGATCACATTCTTATACGCCTTATACGGTCTTATGGGACGTCACGCCCAAGGGACCACTTGACCTAGTTAGGACTCTTGGGGCAGTATTATGCTTGTCTTAAGTACCAGGTCTTATTACTTAACTTAAGACTGGAGGTGTGATCAATGCCATTTGGCCACTCAGAATAGCCAAATGGCATTGACCACGCCTCCAGGTCTTAAGTTAAGTCACCTGGTACTTAAGACACGCATAATACTGCCCTTGGTTTGGGGAGATTTCGAGGAAACGATCATGTTCTATGCTTCCTTCCGCCAGGAGACATTCTTAAGTGGTGATATTCCCTAAAAAAAGAACTGCTACCAAACAAGGAAGCTTCCTTGCAAGTTATAGCGTGCGCTTGCGGTGCGTGGTTGGGTGGACGGGACGCGTCGCTCACCTTGTGCGATCTCCAGCTGCCTCTTGGCGTCGCCCAGCGCTGAGAAGAGGTCCAGTTTGATCCTGGTCTCTGCACTCAGGCTGTTCTCCAGGTGCTGCGTTTTATCCTGCATGGCTGACAGCGCTGACATCAGCACCTCTGTGTCCTTCTCGTTCTCTTTATATTTATGGAGCTCCTGGACAACAGACAGACAGTCGGTTGGACAGTTAGATCACAGATGTTCAGCAGAGCAGTGGCACTGGCTAACATCCATCTACAGGTAGATCAGATGGTAGAAGACACAAGCTGTCTCTTGTGAGGACAAGGCTTTCCTAAATTAGTTTCAAATTAGTTTCATTTTAGTTCGGTACGAGGACTCCTTCGTTCCTGCAGCTATCCCCATTTTAAATATAGTGAGGAGGTAGTAGTCAGAGTAAGGCCGTCAGAACTAATTTCGGGAGTGGAATACTATTTGAACGTGAAAGAAATTAATAATCTTTGAATTTTGAAATTGCCATTTGTTGTCATGTTGAGTTTTTTATGTCGACTTTATACTAGCAATACACATTTTTACAGCAATAATATTACTAGCAATATTATAAGATAAAGTTGCGCCTGCCTAGAAAGAATGAACATACAAGTCCCAAAAATGTCGTTTTTGCTAAAAAATAAATGACGAATTTCCCTTGACACACAAACTACAGTCACGTCAGTGACTCAACAGACTGCATGTAATTCTCCACCAGCGAGAAGGACTTCACCTGCACTTTCATTTCCAGTTCTCGGATCTGGTCTTCTTTGAGCTTGATGTCCATTGTGAGTTTCTTACACTCCGTCTCTAACTCGGAGATCCTCCTCCTCAGCGTTTCTGTGCATTCCCCTCTGAGGACAAACAAAACCAGACACGTTATAATGGTTAATTTATACTCCACCGCGGGAAGGGGGTTGCGTGCCAAAGAGAACAGCCGTCACAGCGGGAAGTGGGTTGCGTGCCAAAGAGAACAGCCATCACAACGGGAAGTGGGTTGCGTGCCAAAGAGAACAGCCATCACAACGGGAAGTGGGTTGCGTGCCAAAGAGAACAGCCATCCACGGAGCATCAACTAAGGCTTAACGGTGTGGCTACCCTGTGCACTTTAAAAGTCTTTGAGACAGTTTGTTAAATAAATTAGCAGTTATCTTGGCTGACTGACTTGAATCTCCCTACTTACCGTATATTAGTCTACACTAAATTGAACACATTTCTTCAGTTCTGCTCTAGTGGGAGTATTATGGCCTTTGGTAACTTCTGGAGACCGAAGCCCTTACAGTGAATCATGGCTACTGTAGGGATCAGACAGTGACACCATTCAGTAAAGGCAGACAGAAGGAATTGGGTTTTTCTCAGCCAGCACTAAAATGTTTCAAATACGTCGCAAATTGTCTGAAGCGGTGGTTTTCAATCTGTGGCTCAGGTCACCCCTGTAAATAACCTTTTCACCCAAGGCACGCCCAAATCACATGGATGGATGCCACAGCCCTGGTGTAAAGTACTTTGATGTGTGTAGTGTGTACCTGGATGCCACAGCCCTGGTGTAAAGTACTTTGATGTGTGTAGTGTGTACTTGGATGCTACAGCCCTGGTGTAAAGTACTTTGATGTGTGTAGTGTGTGGATGCCACAGCCCTGGTGTAAAGTACTTTGATGTGTGTAGTGTGTGGATGCTACAGCCCTGGTGTAAAGTTCTTTGATGTGAGTAGTGTGTACCTGGATGCTACAGCCCTAAGTGTAAAGTTATTTTATGTGTGCAGTGTGTACCTGGATGCTACAGCCCTGGTGTAAAGTACTTTGATGTGTGTAGTGTGTGGATGCTACAGTCCTGGTGTAAAGTACTTTGATGAGTGTAGTGTGTACCTGGATGCTACAGCCCTGGTGTAAAGTACTTTTATGTGTGTAGTGTGTACCTGGATGCTACAGCCCTGGTGTAAAGTTATTTGATGTGTGTAGTGTGTACCTGGATGCCACAGCCCTGGTGTAAAGTACTTTGATGTGTGTAGTGTGTACCTGGATGCCACAGCCCTGGTGTAAAGTTATTTGATGTGTGTAGTGTGTACCTGGATGCCACAGCCCTGGTGTAAAGTTCTTTGATGTGTGCAGTGTGTACCTGGATGCTACAGCCCTGGTGTAAAGTTCTTTGATGTGTGTAGTGTGTACTGTACCTGGACGCTGCAGCCAGTGCCACAGCCCTGGCTGCCGTGGCCTCCTCCAGCTTCTTGCGTTTCTTCTCGTCTGCGAGCTGCTTCTCTGCGCTGGCGCGTGCATCCTGCTCGGCCTTCAGCCTCTTCTCCAGCTGGCCCACCGCCTGCTTGTCTTTCTGCTTGGCCTGCACGGCATTGTGGAGCCTGGGCGCACGCACGCACACACGCACGCACACATACACACTTGTTAGCTAGCGGACACTGACAGGAGCAAGGAGGATTTGTCACACTCGTCCGTCCGTCCGTCCGTCCGTCCGTCCGTCCGTCCGTCCGTCCGTCCGTCCGTCCGTCCGTCCGTGTGTGTGTGTGTGTGGCATTACTTCAGACAGACTACATGTTGAATGAAATGAGATCCGACTGTGATAGGATAGGAACACACACACCAAGAGGTTCTCAGTTTTGCTACAAAATGAGAAAACAGTCTTAAATGGCACGCCAAGCTTATTTATAGTAGTATCCAATACAGTACAGTACGGTGTTCCATTAGTCCAAGGATCTGGTCAACACAAAGCTAGGACAGTTACAGAAACAATCGTCGTTCATTTAGCTAAATGTCTCACAAACAGCTGAGGAAAGGTTGTACAGCAAGGTTGTACAGCACTAACTTTCCTCTCAAATTCAATATATTTCATAGAATCCATTGCCTTTTCAGTAAACAAAATCCTAACCACCTTCAACCTGGCGCCCTATTTTGGGCAGTATAGGCAAAAGAAAAACAAAACTTTGAACTTCTACAAGTTCGACTTGTAGAAGTTCTTGCAGAAGTTCACAAGCTTGGCGACGAGATTTGGTGTATGCGACACGTTGAGCTCGTAGCTCTACTATGTTCGCCTATGAAAATGTTCGCCTACGACATGCCAAAAATAGGGAGACTAGGTTGACATTTGTAAAAGAAATCGGGACGTTACGGATAACGGGTTTGGCCGATACAAATATCTGGGTTGGGTCTGACAGAGTTGGCTTGCAGAATACCAAACAACTCGCCCCTTTACCAACTCAGCCGGCGGAACTGCGCGGCCTGGTATTCCTAAAGTAACCCAAGTAAATGATGCTTAAACGGTTAAACCTAACCTTATTCCTAACCGTAACCTCAGTAAAACTATGCCTAAAGGTGGCCTTACACTAGCCGATAATCGGGCATTTTTTGACGCTCGGGGGGTGCCCGACTCAATCGATCTGCTCGGGGCCGCTCAAAGCGCGATCGGGATCGGCCCGATCAACATCAAGAATGTTTGATATTTGCTCTGCCCCGCTCCGATTATCCTGTAGTGTGTGGTGCTATCAGATTTCAGATTGAAAAAAATCGGCTAGTGTAAGGCCACCTTAAACCTAACCCTATACCTAAACTTAACCCCAGTAAATCTATGCCTAACCCTAAACTTATTTCTAACCTTATTCTCTGTAAAACAAAATAAAGAATATAAGAACTGTTGGACGGTCGGCGTGAGGTCGGCGGAAAAATCGAGGGGCGAGATGATTTAGAGCGACCGTACCTGATACCGGCTTGCAGACACCACCAGCACTCACTTGTTTTGTAGGAGCTCGTTCTCCTGGCGCAGCTGTCCCAGCTCGGAGCGGACGGAGCGCTCTGCGCTGCCCAGCGAGCCCATCTGACTGCGCAGATCCTGCTCCACCTGCCGGCTGGCCTGCAGGTCCGCCTTCAGCTTCTTCACGTCCTGCTCCAGCCTGGAGACACACACACACACAGACACACAACACACAAGGATGTGATGCAACTTTTCATGTCAAAGACCCCCCAAAATGTACATGCATGGCTGCGGTTCCCCATTTGAAAAGGATGTTGGGCCAGGGAGGGACCCCCATAAGAGTTTGAAAATGTCAACATTATTACTCCCAAGTCCTTCCAAGCCAAAGTATGAAATGTTTAAACTGTTCATGAATTTGGAACTCCCCTAAGAACCACTTGGGGTCAGAATATCAGTCAAACACCGCTTAAAGAGAACATACGGGTGGAACCATTTTCCAAAATATGCCCATCCATTACATCCATTTCAGCGCAGTATGCAAATCAACTTGCAGAGACTTTCTTGAGATGGGTAATCCAACTTTTCATCTAAGTTACATCCTAGCTGCATTTCAATGCATTTTCTAACAACACAAACAACATTTTCAAACATTGCTCACTTATTAATCAGGCAGCAACATCGCCTCAATTATTAGTCAGGTAAATTCAGTAATGTTTGATCACGATGATGAAAAAACAAATGGAAAATCAAAAACATTACTTAAATCAAAAAGTACTCTGTGGTAAAATGGTCTAGGTTTATGTATCAGAACGAAAATACATCGCTTGGATGCACCTGGGACGTATCCTCAGTGACGTATCCCAAGGTCATCGCCTGGGACGTATCCTCAGTGATGTATCCCAAGGTCATCACATGGGACGTATCCTCAGTGATGTATCCCAAGGTCATCGGGGTTTCGGGTCTCGCGAACATCATACCCCTCACTCGGGTGACCCAGCCGGGGTGATCAAGTCCCGGTAGCTACCCTCGATCAGACCCAATAGGGAAAAACCAGGGCCACACAATCCGCTGGATCCACTCCGGAACTACTCTGCCGGGACTGGGAGGTACAATTCTGGCATGTGGAGTGACTAGACACAAAAAAATATTGAAATAGACATGCTAAACTAAAGAGCATGCTTGACCTGTTAAAGTGTCAACAAATAATAATAATAATAAAGTACTTCCCTCATATTGATTCATGCTCTGAACGGCATGGTGCAACCAGTCATGCCTGATTGACACATAGTTTGCACCGTGTCACAACAAACAAATTGTAAATAGTTGATCTAGGAGCTCATGATGTGTCACATTGTTGTGAGCTTGTTGATCTGCCATTTGTGTTGTGCGACGCCAGCGTGAAACTACTATACTATGAATCAGCAAAGCCATCTCGCAACTCCAGGCAGGAAGTCTGGGCGTGTAGTGTTCACACGGGTCTGTATTAAGCCCAAATTGGGTAACAGGTTTAGTCAGCCAGCCTTGCTTGAAATATTATGCCAAAACGGAACTCAGATCCTCAAACTCAGACTTGGGCTGGTCTTCATCACGGGGTCACCCGTTTAGTTTAGTTTTTTTTGTATGATTTATTTGGGGAATTTGTATGCATTATGTTGGTTGTTTTTGTGCAGTTGTTCGAGTGTTGAATCTGTAATGGGCCACAGTGGAAACAAGTCTTCTAGGCTTTTTTGTTGTTGTGCCTTATCCACTCGTCGTTTGGATAACAAATGAATTCAATCAATGAAAACGAACTGGCTGAGCCAACAGGCAGGTACCCGTGTTACGGGTCACTTTTTAATCCCATCGTTTCAACACCAAATACTCCTCCTTGTTCATTTGAGAAAAGAAGATAAGTGTCTGGTGAAACATCTTATGAGACTTTAAGTCACTTCAAGGAATGGTGACTTTTTGACACGCAAAAAGAGCTTGTGGGTTAAAGTTTAACCCATTAAGACCTGAGGCCGTTTCTATATCAGTGATCTGCTCAAACTTTTTCATGTCAAGGACCCCCAAAATGGTATGCATTTGGGGGACCAACCCCCATCTCCACCAGGAGCAAAGATTTCTGTTAACATTTTAAAGATATATATATTCAAAGATTAGCACACATTTTCACGATTTCTCAATAGCAGATCTACAAGCTCATCGAGCGCCACAAACTGGAGCGATATAAGCTTGTAGATCGGCTACTTTTGAATAGCCAAAGGATAAAATAATGGCTCAAGTGGTTAAGAAATCTAAAGTAATTAGCCTCGTTAGTTGTAGGTTATGAGCACCAGCGTGCAGAAAGCATCACGGTCAGCCAATTAGATTCAGTCCATCATCAGCTTGATCAAATTGATGCTACCCAGGTCCTTCACACAGCCTTTTAACACCCAGCCACAACAAAGCATCCCGTCTGTGGCAGCAGCTACTGACACAACTCAGCTGTAATGGAAGATCAAATGTGTGAACAACAGAAAGTGGTCCAGGAATTAAAGAGTTAACGTCTAAAAAGAAACGCTTTGGAAGAGAATATTGGTATAACTTGGCTACAGGTAAAACACATTTTGAACACCCAAAGTGTATCAAATGTTACAGTACGTATTAAAAATCACACTCCTGTGAAGTGAGGGGCACTGTTATCATCATACATCACATTCCGTGCTCAGCCAATCAAATCATCGCTATGGGGTACACACATACTCAGCCAATCAAATCATCGCTATGGGTATGAATACACACACATTGCCCAGCCGGCAGCCAATCATATCATCGTTATGGGGTACACTACACACAAACACACTAAGCTGGGCATAGGAGGGGCTAGCGCCTCCAAAAACAGCTTTACTGGTGTGATCTGTTAACCCATTTAGACCTGAAGACGATTCTAAAACATTATTCTAAATCCTGACAGTTTTCTGAAAAAAAAACATGTTTCTATGTCAGTCGCTCTCAAACATTTTCATGTCAAGGACCCCCAAAAATATATGCTCCACACATCCCAAACTCTTCTCCCTTCTGGCCCCAAAACTGTGGAATGTACTTCCCGTTGCAATCAGAACTGCAGCATCACTCCCAATCCTCCGCCGTAGTCTGAAAACCCACTTTTTCAGACTCCATCATGGCCCATAGCACTTACCCTACCCCCTTAGATAGCACTTTTTAGACTTAATGCATGGTTTACGGGCCGTCTCGTCTGCAACATGCACTGAATGCATGGTTTACAGGCCGTCTGCAACATGCACTGAATGCATGGTTTACAGGGCCGTCTGCAACATGCACTGAATGCATGGTTTACAGGGCCGTCTGCAACATGCACTGAATGCATGGTTTACAGGGCCGTCTGCAACATGCACTGAATGCATGGTTTACAGGGCCGTCTGCAACATGCACTGAATGCATGGTTTACAGGGCCGTCTGCAACATGCACTGAATGCATGGTTTACGGGGCCGTCTGCAACATGCACTGAATGCATGGTTTACAGGCCGTCTGCAACATGCACTGAATGCATGGTTTACAGGCCGTCTGCAACATGCACTGAATGCATGGTTTACAGGCCGTCTGCAACATGCACTGAATGCATGGTTTACAGGGCCGTCTGCAACATGCACTGAATGCATGGTTTACGGGGCCGTCTGCAACATGCACTGAATGCATGGTTTACAGGGCCGTCTGCAACATGCACTGAATGCATGGTTTACAGGCCGTCTGCAACATGCACTGAATGCATGGTTTACAGGGCCGTCTGCAACATGCACTGAATGCATGGTTTACAGGGCCGTCTGCAACATGCACTGAATGCATGGTTTACGGGGCCGTCTGCAACATTCACTGAATGCATGGTTTACAGGGCCGTCTGCAACATGCACTGAATGCATGGTTTACAGGCCGTCTGCAACATGCACTGAATGCATGCATGTTGTTCGCCTAACATAGCCGATCTACAAGCTCACAGCCTGTGAGCTTGTAGGTCGGCTATTTGGCACACAAACCAAGTAACTATGAAGCAGGCGTTAGGCCGCGACACCGCGTCACGGGTGGCCTCCCTCCACACATATCTCGCAGAACTACATTTCACGCAGCCATCGTGCTCCAGCCAAGTAGGCCAACTGACACTCGAGCATAGCTTGAGAATATGATCGGCGTGAACTGACAGCCAAGCTTGAAGCTCTGTCTGTCTTGACATGTTCTGTGTGTGAAGAAGTTCTGTGAGCTTTTGGGGGACGAACAAAGGCCTGGAGCGTGGATGCCTGTTGTCAGTGGAACTCATCGGTCTCCCTTGTGTGTGTGACTGTGTGTGTGTGTGTGTGTGTGTGTGTGTGTGTGTAGTTAAAAATAAAAATCACAGCCGTGTGAAGTGAGGGGCACTCTTCCGGCCAATCACGTACAATTTGTGTTTGTGTTACTTTACGCAATGTATGTGACTATGTGTTTGCGCAAACACTCAAAACTGGCCATTCATTGTCAATGGCATTCAATGTTTGTGTTTACACAAACCCACAAAGCTAGCGCCCCTCAAAAAACAGCTTGTGTCAGTGTGTTTATGTGTGCGTACAGTTGTTTGTTAGCACGCACTGCGTTTCAACGCGTAACTAACTATTGTTGCTAGGAGACCGGTGAAGCCCCCGTCAACATCCACTACTGCTAAAATAGACTTACGGTGCAAGCTGCAATCGCTAGGTCTGCTACTTATGCTTGATGAATCTCGTTTTATGCTCCCTACCATAGCATATATCATCTTTTCAAATGGGGGTCCGTGGCCAAATCCATATCAGTCCCAGGGGTCCCTGACATGAACATGTTTGAGAAGAACTGGTTCACAGAACGAAACCATCTATAGGCTTTTGTTCGTTGGTTCTGACCGTGCTGCTGACTCAGCGTTGTTCGTGTGTGTGTGTGTGTGTGTGTGTGTGTGTGTGTGTGTGTGTGTGTGCTTGTCACAATTATTACATAATTGCCCAATCACAATTCTTTGAGATAATCGCAATTATTTTGCATAATCGTCATAAATCGTTTCCATGTTTGAAGTTTTTTCCATACCATTCCAAAAATATCAGAAAAAGCTGATCTACAAGCTTATAATATGTCAAGTGTTGTAGAACTGGTCAGGGCAAGTGTATAACACGTCACGTGTTATACGCTTGTAGATCAGCTATTTCCGCTATTTAAAAAGTTATTTGTCATATCTGCCCTGTGCAATTCGTGATTATGAAGCCTAAAAACCAAATGGAAATAAGAATTGTATTCATATGTTCCAATGTCCAATGCCAAAAACACATTGATTTAAATCACTGATAAAAACACATTTCAATCACTAATCGCAGTTATTTGTGTGACAATTAATGGTCAACTTAAATGTGTAATCGTGACAGACAGCTATGTGTGCGCACGCCTGTGTGTGCACGCCTGTGTGCATGTGCGCATGCGTGCGTGCGTGCGTGCGACAGCGCTCTCACCGTACGAGCGCCTCAGGCTTGCTCAGCTGGTTGTTGGGGATACAGTTCTCCGTGGGGTCCCTGCCGTGGGCGGAGCCCCCAGACGACGCCCCCTTCCCCGCCGCCACCTTCTGCTTCTTCTCGTTCTTCCCCGACGAGGTCGACGAGGGCTGCGGCGGCGGCGCGGCCGAGGACGGCACGCTGCCGTTGGTGGCGCTGTGGCCGCGTGGCGACGAGTTGAGCGCAGCGGCGGAGGCCACCGCGTTGTTACCGCTACCGCCGCCGCTAGCGTTATTGTAGTTTTTGGAGGAGGTGCAGGAGGACAACGACGAGGAGGAGCAGGAGGAGTTGTTGTCCTCCTTCAGCAGCAGGTTCTCCATGCTGCCCAGCTGCTCTGAGGTCAGTCTCTGTTTGCTGCTGCTGCTGCTGCTGTTCACATGGTTTTCCATGTACTCCATTTCCTGGAGTTTAGAGTCCCCCACCGACGGCAGGATGCTGTTGCCGTTGTTGTTGTGTTGCTTCTTGGCGTCGCCTCCTCCTCCTCCTCCTCCGCGGCTCTCTTTCCCTTTTTCTCTGTATTCCAGCTCCGGCAACGAGGCGGCCGACGCCTTTTTATTAGCCAGGGCGCCGTTCTGCGAGGCCGGCGGCGGTACGTCCACCTCCGATATCCCTTTAGCTGCTGCTGCTGAAAGAGAAGAGGAAGAGATACAGTGTGCATGATGCATATATATATATATATATATATATATATATATATATATATATATATATATATATATATATATATATATGCAGGTACAGGAAGTAGGTTAGGGTCACAGTTTGTCTGGGTAATTCATGTTACAGCAGATAATAAACTATCAAAGCACAGTAAACATACATAAATGTAAGTGTATTGTTTAAATATAAGTGCAACTACAACCACCCACCCACCTCAGAGACCTCCTCCTGCTTCCATCATTGATAGCACCAATGGACGTAGGTATAAATGAGAGAAGTTATACCTAATGTCTTTAGTCGCAGGGGGGCCTCTAACCGTTGGCCGGAAGCCAAGAATTGAAATTCCGGATTTAGGGGGTGAGAGCTGTCCGCTCTGATAGATGATGCTTTCTTGAGCTCGTCATTCAAATAACTGCATTGCGGAACCAATCCAAAGACTTTCATATTGGGACTGTGATATGATTTGTTTCTAACGGCCAAGCTACACCAGGCTTTTCTCACGCGTTTACCCTAAACGCGCGGCCCGTTTAGGGTAAACGTGCGCGTTTTGTGCGCGAAAAGCCTGGTGTAGCTTGGCCGTAAAGCAGCGGGTGTACGTTTGGTTAGCGGCTGTTCTCGCCACTGTTCCAACTCATATATTACATTTAGATGTCACCAGACCAGATGTCACCGTCAGTACGTGGAGATCTCTGATTGTCTGGTCTGGCTACACGGGACTAACACGCATGTAACAAGGAAGGAATTACCCCTGCATAGTTGGTGCCAGTACATCATATGCATGGTTGGTGCTAGTACACCAAGGGCTGCCCTTTCAGAGTCCACAATTCAAATCATCTGTCAGAGACTGAGAGACCCCTCGTGGACTGAGAGATTCTTTGAGTCTATCAGGCCTGATAGCTCTGATGAAGAGTAAGCTTGGCTTTCTCTGACATCTTATTTAATGCTTCAGTGACGTTGAAACGAGAGCTGTCACCAACCAAACTCTTGCAATTCTTTATAGAATAGAGTTCAGTGTGTGTGTGTGTGTGTGTGTGTGTGTGTGTGTGTGTGTGTGTGTGTGTGTGTGTGTGTGTGTGTGTGTGTGTCGGTCCTTTAACGCTAGTGACTTGGCTAAATGTTTTGGGTTATCACCGTTGGTCCGCATTGATCTGTAGAGTCACTTCTATAGGTGCTTGCTAGTACGTATCTTTGCCTTCTGAAACATGTTGAAATGTGAAACGACTGCAAAAGAGCATTTCAGTCCAAACTGGTCATGGAAGCTTTTTTACTATGAATCAAGCGAACACTGTGACAAATATCTGCACGCTATTTTTTTAGTGAAGTGGAGGAGAGGAGCAGAGAGCGGAGCGCGGGGAGTGAGAGGAGGAGAGGAGCAGAGAGCGGGGAGTGAGAGGAGGAGAGGAGCAGAGAGCGGGGAGTGAGAGGAGGAGAGGAGCAGAGAGCGGAGCGCGGGGAGTGAGAGGAGGAGAGGAGCAGAGAGCGGGGAGTGAGAGGAGGAGAGGAGCAGAGAGCGGGGAGTGAGAGGAGGAGAGGAGCAGAGAGCGGAGCGCGGGGAGTGAGAGGAGGAGAGGAGCAGAGAGCGGGGAGTGAGAGGAGGAGAGGAGCAGAGAGCGGGGAGTGAGAGGAGGAGAGGAGCAGAGAGCGGGGAGTGAGAGGAGGAGAGGAGCAGAGAGCGGAGCGCGGGGAGTGAGAGGAGCAAAGTGTGCAGAGCTTAGTGTACGTCACTGTAGTGTTAGCCTGGAACTCACCTATGCTTTTTATGGCATAGGCAGCTCCCGGCAGGATCCGCCGGGAGAAACTATGCGCAGCTGCGTGACATGAGACTAATTACTTAGAGCGACAGAGAGAGAGAGAGGAGTGTGTGTGTGTGTACATGTGTACATGTGTGTAAATGTAACAAAGGTCAGAAATCAGCAGAGAGTGAGAGATGTTTGCGCTTGTCGAATTGAAGTGGACTCGGACCCAGACTTTTTTTTTCTCCCTGGGAAATAAAAACGTCTGGGTTTCCGAGGCTACTGTAGTGTAGACCTTTATGTGTAAATATAGAACACATCATCATATTGGACCGCAGAATCCCATGCAACTACTAGCAGGATCCCTACTCGGGGCTCGGCCCTATATAGGATGCAGTTACAAAACAACCCACACACACCCTCGGGAACTATGGAATAAGTGGTGCGGTCTAGCATGGGTGTATGCTGACGACCGTTAATAGCGTACATTCCACATATGTGGGTCACATATTTCCCAGAGAGGGTGTGTCACTTGGACGCGCGCGTGTGTGTGTGTGTGTGTGCGCACTGTATATCAGGGTTTCTCAAAGTGGGTGCCGTGGCACCCTAGGGTGCCCTGAAGCAGGGGTGTCTCAGAATACTTGGAATAATATTAGGAGTTTATCAATGTCACTTCAGTTTAACCACTTAGACCCATTACACAAGTGGTTCCCAAACTTTTTCCCGTCAAGGACCCCCAAATTGACACAAAATAATCCCCGCGGACCCCCATTCGGCTCTAGCAGTGATTCTCCACCATTTTAATTTCAAGGACCCTCAGTTTGACATGCAATAGGCTACAGACCCCCATTTAATGGCATTTCTATCTCTGAGACCCCCAATTTGTATTGTAAAATCAATGTTAATTTAACTCTGAGAGTGTACAAATGGAACCAAATGGACCATTTTGGTTCCATTTGTACACTTTCAGAGTTACAGACCACACTTTGGGAACCACTGCATTATACCTTGTGAAACGGACATACAGTGCGCCAAAAATAGCAGATCTACAAGCTCACAACGTAGCTTGTAGATCTGCTATTTTTGGCAAATGTTCCCAAGAACAGGGATGCTGGGGTTTAAGTGTTTAAATGCCAAGTATAAAAGTTATTATTTTCAGTCTGTCTGTCTAATAAATAGTAAACTATACTGTGTCTGAGGGGAGAAAGATTTACATATTGACATACCATTGACACATTTAAAGCCAGGCGTGCAGCCTGTCTCTTACCTTCCTCTGCCTCTCTCTCCTGCCGCTGCAGCATCTGTTGCTCTGGGGGCAGAGCCTGCTGCAGGAGCTGCATGTAGAACTCATTCTCCTTCTGCACCTCCTTCTGTTTTCGGAGGCGCATCTTGTAGCTGACATAACTCTTGAAGCCGAAGCCCAGCGTCACCACTGGATAGCCGATGCTGGTGGGGGGAGGGGAGAACATAAATATGCATTACGCGTTTACACAAAGCTTACGTTCAATAAAATACACATTACTGAAAAATCTAACGATTACTCATAACATTACACTCAATTTCAGGTTAGATTAGGCTGAGGGTTTTCAACATCCGATACGGTTTATGACAAGTGTCAGACGTCCCCATGTGTATTTAAATGGACTATGTTACCCAAATGTAAGGAATGTATGTAACTACCAAGGTATGTAACTACCAAGATGCAGGAAGCTACCGTTCAGCATTAATTTAAGACCTGAGGCAGAGTCTACAAATGCCTTCTAAATCGGTACTTTTTCCAAGATATTTTTCAAAAAGTGTTCAAAAACAGCATGTGTACAAGCTCGCAGCGCGGAACAAAGTGACACGCTGTGAACTTGTAGATCTGGTATTTTCCAATAGCCAAAGCTAAATAAAAAAAAATCACACCCGTGTGAACTGAGTGGTGTAAGGTCTTATATAGACTGATCAGCTGTGGTCTGACGTAATGTCTGACGTAATGAAATCACACCCGTGTGAACTGGGTGACCATAGCAACCATGCTCATTTTTTGGTACGAACAGACAGACATACGGACAGACAGACACGTAAACTAACAAAGCCAGTTGTAGGAGTGGTTTACACAAGTAAGACGCGCGAACGCGGGAAGCGAACGCAGCTCGTAAATTGCAAAAACAATTAGAATAAATTACGTATTTTTTTTTTAATTCTCTTTTTTTGTGTTTTTTAAGATTTTTTTTTAAGTTAAGTTTTTTTTTGTGTGTGTGTGTGCGTTTTTCCTTTTTAAGTTTTTTTTTTAAGTTAAGATATGCCAGGGACCCCCATAAGAGAAGATTTTTACGTTAAGTTAAGTTACGTTTTTAAGTTAAGTTGTGTGTGTGTGTGTGTGTGTGTGTGTGTGTGTGTGTGTGTGTGTGTGTGTGTGCGTGCGTGCGTGTGTGTGCGTGCATGTGTGTGTGTGTTTTTGTGTGTGATACAGTTGCGCCCTCTGGTGGTGGGCGGGTGGTGTTACAGCGTGACACACACACAGACACACAGACACACAGACACACAGACATGATCTGCTGGGTCTCATAGTAAATGCTCACTGCGTTCGCAACCACTCAAAAAAGAGAGAGAGAGAGAGAGGTAGAAAGAGAGAAAGAAAGAAAGAGAGAAAGAAAGAAAGAAAGAAAGATCCACCAAGGTCTCTTCCCCATGAACAGACAGTTGCTACTTCACTTTCAATTGATAATTCAAGTAATAGTTTGCTATGCTGCACAGAGTTGTACCACAGCCAAGTTCAAGTTTACGCACGCATGACGCGGCAGATTAATGCGTGCCAACTTAAGGCCTGCAGTGGGGAACTGGTAATAGTAAGTAATAAGCTACTATCACCTTGGGGAAATTTGACAACTTAGTTTAGTTGTAATGCCACATGACGCCAGTATC
The DNA here is from genome assembly GCF_951216825.1 of Electrona antarctica. NCBI lineage: Eukaryota > Metazoa > Chordata > Actinopteri > Myctophiformes > Myctophidae > Electrona > Electrona antarctica. The sequence goes on along the minus strand of NC_136799.1, from coordinate 8,857,605 downwards.
TTGGTCAAGGGCAGTGACAGGAGCAGAGTATGTACAGTACATAGATATAACATGCATGTCTTTGGGGCAGTACAGTACATGCCCAGGGCCACCACCGTGGAGTCTAGGGGTTCAAGTCCGCCGTGGTGTGTCCGGTGGTCGAGGGTTCAGCTACAGCACTGTAGCTGTAGCTGGGTCCCAAACACTGGGTCGGGACCCATTTGTGGGTCACGGACACATTTTTTTTGTGGGTCCCTTTATTTTTGTTGTTTTTCATATTTAAAAATATTTTCAAAAAACATTCCCCAACAAATGTATTAAAAACTAAATTTATATTTTGCAGTAATTTCACGAAGAAAGAAAGAAAAGACATTTACATAAATTAGAAAACAAATGTTTAGGAAGTAGTGAAAACTACTTCGCGCCACGTTGTGAGCTTGTAGATCTGCTATTCTCACTAGTTTGGGTCCCGGGAGAATGTCTTAATTTCTCTTTTGGGTGTTGAGCTAAAACGCTTGGGAACCACTGCCCTACTGTAGACGAACACAACACAACCGCCCGTGCTCCGGGGAGGAGGGAAGCCGGGTCGGGATGGTGTAATTTGTAATCCTATGGGCTGGGGTGGTGGTGGCACCTGTCAGCAGGGAGTGTTGGATGTTGTGGAGCGAGCAGGGCGGTGGGTGGCGCTGGCTGCGTCCTCCCGGTGGGAACTCCTCATTGGTGGGAGAGCCAATAGGATATAACCAGCAGTGACAGGGACGGTGAATAGAAACTGACAGTACGAATTGTTCCTTGTTCCTTGTTTCACAATTTGTATGATGGATTTAGAACAGATGGATTTAGAACAGCTTAGATCACACCAAATGTTGCAACCTTTGTTGCGTACATCCGTGGGCAGAACTACAGTAACTTCATGTTGATCATCCTGATCATCCTGAACAGCTGTTCTTTTCAGATCACTTCTTCAGTGGCCTGTATTGTATACTGGAAACATGCCTTCGCCGCAGAGAGCAACCAGTGTTTTGAAACTGTACCACTACTGTTACCATCTGAGAGAGAGAGAGAGAGAGAGAGAGAGAGAGAGAGAGAGAGAGAGAGACAGAGAGACAGAGAGAGAGAGAGAGAGAGAGAGAGAGAGAGAGAGGCGTGAGCTCACCAGTGTGCAGCGAAAGGGCGACACAAATCCACATGGAAGTTCTTCAGGTCTTTGAATCTGATGGCTGCCTCTATGTACACAAACAGTATCCATAGCGACACCGTGGGTAGACACACCCCTCGCTCTGTGGACACAGTAGGAAGGCACACAGCAGTTAGGAGACAACACACAGACACACACCACAAAAGACAACACACAACAGCTCTTAAGTTTTTACCCTGCCCACATGCATGTGTGTGGCAGGGAATTGCAATCGGACCCTGCGTCTGATTGCCTGTATGTTATGCAGGGGGTTGACGCTAAGGTCTCAGAGGCACATGCCCGTCGGGCAGGGCAAGTACAGGTCATGTTCTACTTGCCCAAAGGTTATGCCCACTTCCCCCGAAAAGTAAATTGTCCATTATAAAATGTGCGCTTGTAGAAAATATTGATGTTAAATCCAATCGATATCCAATCGATGACTGCAGAGTGGCGACAGTCACTTTGAAAAAACAGAATGAGTGCAACTGCTAGTTGTAAAAAGGCTGCAAATTGTTCTTCATGAATCAAATAGCCAATAATATGTAATGAAGACCGAATGCACTTGCCTGTCGGGCAACCTGAAAGCAGGATCCACTTATCCGAACATATAACTTTCGACTCGAGCAACCGTTGGGGTATGAACAAAATTACTTGAGAACAGAACAGATGGTCAGAATGTAATGAAACTTGGTGGGAATGATTGATCAGCAGGCTGCCCTGAACAAATACTACATTTTAGGTCAAAGAGGTTGACGATCAAGGTCACAGTGTAAATGACAATCACTCATATCTTAAGAATGGAGAGACATAAAACAAGATGTTGGTTCGGCAGGGTTGGGTTCGCATCCAAAATGACAATTACACACCCCATGAAGCCTTGAATTCATGGATTTATTCTGTGTTTTTGTCACATGCCTATAATTTGATAACCGGCTATGCAGAGGCTGCACTTCCAGTAGGGAAGCACTGCTGGTCATCAAATGATTGGCGTAGAAATGCGACAAAAACCAAAAATATCTATGAAGTCTCCATGGGGTGAGTAATCAATAGAACAAAAGTAATTTTGGGAACTAACCCTTAAATGTCAGTTATGACAGACAAGCAGGAGTAAACCAATTAACAATAATCAATTAGTCGATCGGACTAAGACCAAAACCACAATGTGATAGTTAAAATAACATCATATGAATTATAATATTAAGTTCCACATTGCAGATTTACTTGAAGAAGAAGAATACGAAACAATATTTATCTATTTATTACAGGTCCACATCCAAAGCATAAGCTACATTTTATGCTGTGATAAGCATGATGTACTTGCAAGAAAAGTTGACTGACAGACTTCTTTCTAGCTCTCAATGACTCTCGCAACACAAGCAAAATGTGAATTCCAGTTGTACATTCATTCTGTACAATCTCTAAATGAGAGTCAGAAGTTGAACACAGACTCTGACCCTGTCCATTGTCGAAATAATCTCTCACACATTCACCAGCAGGCTGCGTGGAGTAATGAGAGATATTAATACTCTCATGACATGCCACGGATGTGAAGGCTTCCAGGCGTCAGGGAGATGCTGGGATCTCCTCAGTGCCACTGGGAACTCAATCTGCCTCCTGGCCTTTGGTCAACTGGGGCCTACCTCGAAATTATCCTGACACCTGATCCATACGGCGCTGCTCGCTCCGCTCGCTTAATGTACTGACGCCACGTGGAATTCTGAGAAGTCAAGTTTGCTCTTTGTAAATAGCATGACACAATGAGTGACGCGTGGACATTGCTCAATACTTCCAGCACCTGCTCGGACCCAGTAAGAGTGCTGCCTTTTCATACGTGGTGTTGCCACTCAACCTTATCAATGAAAGCAAACAAGGGATCGCTTTCTCCCACTCACTTACTAATGTGCTCGCTGTGCGTGAGCTGAAATGTTCACACTCCCCGCGCCTGCGCGTCGATAGTCCCCCTCATCAGGAGTTTCGCTGTGACGCAAATAGAAATAAAAAACGTGCCAAAAGACAAACCAAACCGATTTCCAGTTCAGCAACAGCGCTTTTCTCCGGAAGGAGACATTTGTGGTTTGCCATTAAAGTACAAAGAAACATAAACTATGATACACAAAAGCAACTGAGTGAATTGTCTTTGCTCGAGTGTGTGTCTCTCTATAAGGACACGCTGTGCGCTGTTCCATTCACATAATTTGTGATTGCAGCATTGATGTAAATGAAGCACAAGGGTGGCTGGATGGTAACCGTAACGTTGCCAGTTCGAACCCGGGCTCCCCCAGAGTCACTGTCGAAAGTGTCCTTGAGCAAGACACTGAAGCCCTAATTGCTCCCGATGTGCTGGTTGGTGCCTTGCATGGTTTCCGCTGCCATCGGTGTATGAATGTGTGTGTGAATGGGTGAATGTAATGCACAATCTCTGTAAAGCGCCTTGGATAAAGGCGCTATATAAATGCACCATTTACCATTTTAAGCACAGTGATTTCCTCTAATTTCTCCATTTTAAAATACATCCACTGAATAATAATAATATACAACTACAATGTATATCTTTTCTTTCAGCCAATCATTGCCAAGCCATTGCCACTTTGTTGAGCCGATCATAGGCGGGCACTTGTTGACGTCGCTAATGGGGGTGTCACGAGAATCAATCAAAAACAATCGATCAAAATGAGTGAAATTTGAATTGTGACCGCATAAAAGATATCCAATTGCTATCAAGAGCTTGAATGGCACCTGCACACTGCAGTCAAAAAGACTGTGACCTTAAAATCAAAAGTGAAACAAAACCATGGATTTGGAGAATCGTGACACCCCTAGCCAGCACACCTCCTATCACCCAGGCTCGTTGATTGGCCAAGCGGCCAAAGAGGACGTGGATGAAGTCGCACGCTGTGGTGAAAGCAAGCGCGCGGCGCAGGGAAGCGTGACTCAGGGCTTACCTGTGTGCCAGACATACTGCACCCACACGTAGGTACTGGCAGCAAAGAACAGCCATTGCACAGGGATGAAGAGCAGGCATATGATGTCAGAGGTGAACGCCACACACACAAAGAACACCGAGAACGCCTGTAGGGGGGGAAGAGGTAACGTACATTAAATGTGGTTGCTTGTGAAAGCAAACATGGACATACAACAAAAACACATTCGGCAAAACAAGCTGCTGGCTGTTACCATTTCATTTTCCTATGCTGATCACATGTTCAGTGCAACAAAGTCAACAGCAGACATCAAAGACGATCAGTGATTTACTAGTCTGCTCTAGAGAATTACAAGCTGGGAAGGCTGGGATAAACACTAAACAGAATGTAAAAGACCCAAGATACTACACTGCTTGAAACATAACAAACCCTCAAATAGTTTTGATTAAAAGCAGTCTAATTCCCTTCATCTTTTTTAGCAGTCAACATAAATGTATTCTCAGCAAAACCCCTACTGACCATTAGATCAGTGACCCCTACTGACCATTAGATCAGTGCAATGACTTCAACAGATACAGCAGTATGGATGGCAGCAGAGCATGTTCAAGGAAGATATAAGAGCAACCGCTAACGAATACAATAATACATTATGCAAAATGTTAGTAATAATATGGATACGGATATCATAATGCAATTCCCTAAATCATAGAGTGCATTTGCTGGAGCTCAGCTAAGTTAACTACACGGGCAAAAGGTTACAAATGTAGACGAAACAAAATAGTACAGTAGTCATATTATCACCGAGGTGAAGTTTCGAGGATCTCATCTCATCTCATCTTAGCTCATCCTCAAATGAGGAAGAGCTAAGACACTCAAAAGGTCAATGTGGTATTAATCCTATTCCTATGTTAAAACTACCTATTGAGTGGCCAGGCGGACGGTGGACGTTGTAACATGCGGACCTGCGAGGCGAACTGTTGTTCCGACCCGCATCAAACGGGCCATCAGAATAGCTACACCGGGGGCCGCGTTGGGGGACCCCCGGAGGTGCTGTTCAGGTGTCTGTCATGAAAATAGTCATTACATATGGGGCAACTAAGGCAGTGCTTAACACGTAAAATGGTCATAACTCAGTGACTATTACTCTGATCAGAGCAACATTTTAGCGGTTTTAGCAGTCTGAAAATCTAGTATACTAAAATTAACTACGGGAGCCTGATTCAGTTCGCAAACTTCTATTCTTCTACATCAATATGATCTTGGATTTTATCTTTTGGAAGTGCATGCTTTGTAAACTTTTTGAAGGACCACATTTCGCCCTGCTTTTTAAAAAGGGGAACAGTGGTGCAGCATTATCAGACAGACACTCACCAGGCCTTGGTATCTGAAGGAGTCGTACACACTCCGGATGAAGAGCCAGAACGGCCAGAGATACTCGAACCTGAACTCCAGCACGAAGTCTGCCAGCAACACCAGTGCCCAGACCACCAGGAACTTCAGGTAAAGGAAGGTACTGGACAGAACACACACACACACACGCACGCACCATCAGAACACAGAACATAATGTTTTGGAACACAAATTACTCTTCAACCACTTGTAACCTTGGCATCCCTCTTTTGAGAATGTCATAGGTGAATTTTTTTCCAGAAATTGCCAACATTCTCCAAATTAGCAGATCTACAAGCTCTCACCGCATCGCACAGAAAAAAAAAAGGAAAAAAAAACATTGCATGGATACACCTGGGACGTATCCTCAGTGATGTATCCCAAGGTCATCAGGGTTTCTGGTCTCTCGAACATCATACCCCTCACTCAAGTGACCCAGCCGGGGTGAACAAGTCCCAGTCGCTACCCTCGATCAGTCCCATTAGGCCAGGGCCACACAATCCATTCCCCCAGAACTACTCTACCGGGACTGGGAGGTAGATCAATCTGGCACGTGGAAGGACTAGACTCTGTGGGTTGACTCCTGTCCGGGCTCCTCCTAGGTCTCACCAGGTCCAGGACCTGTGCGCTGCACCAGACTCCCAGCACCAGGCACTTCATTCAGGAGTGGTGGATTATTGAGCCGCAATTGTTCTGCAGGCTCCGCTTGTGGCTTGAATGGCCCTCCTAAAGGCCTCACCAAGGGTTTGTTGGGCTTCCTCCTCACGGAAGACACAGGCTGGGTCACCAACCCATTCCCGGCTCTCACCCGTCTCTCTGGTGGTCACCAGACTATTCCTGGTTGTCACGTAGTCTATTCCTATGAGTCACTATAAATAGGACAATGCATTGTGAGCTTGTAGATCTGATATTTTCACTTAGTTTGTTGTACAATACAGAACAATTCATTCTCACCCAATTAACCTCTGAACCAACATAAGTGGATAATTAAATCAATGAATGTGTGGAGACATTGACAGTGTGATCATGAGGATGTATTTGCAGCAGCCTAGCACTGCTGTTAGGAGATTAGATGTGTGTATGCACCTTGTTTGTCTAAGCAGCTTACGCTAGAAGACGCAACTGTACTGTAGTGGACACCTGTACTGTACACATTGAGGGTATATATTTTAGAAAGCTGGCATCTTAAATGAGAGTGAGATACCATAAACACACTGGGCACTGGGCTAAGCTACAACATTGTGGCATCTAAATCATTTGGGCCCAAGTTTCGGTGTGTCGAGTGTGTACTTGATTGCAAAGCAAAACAGCAAAGTGAAAACATGGTGATGCCTTGATAATTTGAGGGGGGATTTCTATGCATTTTGCTTGTGACATGATTGCAAATAAACCAGTGTTGTTGTTTTTTAAACATTCTATAAAAACGTCTGAAATCCAGCAGTACTCTCTTACAGGGCTTGAAAAGCCATCTTTCAGCAGGCCAAAGAAAGGGAGAGAAAATGACCACTTATTTTCTTACACTCGTGTTTTATATTTTGTGATATTGAATTTTGTTGTTATTTTTCATGTCATGTTTATGAACTGAATGCATAGGACCCGAATGGAAACAAGATCGCAAAGACATTTTTTTTTTATCCTACCAAGTGTTTGACTGTAATCTGTTGCGGTTTACATATCTGTCTAATAAAAGTATTCATTCAATCAATCAATCAATCAATCAATCATAGACACAGGTTACAGTGCTGAGCTCAGTTTGCCTTAGAGTTGACAACACTGCAGCATGTGACTTGTGGACAATGAATGAAGTAGTCGTTTTAGTCATCATTCCAAACTAAACGAGCAAATATTATACACTAGGATGTCATCTTGATCTCAAGAGGTATTTGTGATTGTTGGCAGCATCAGGTAGATACTCCGCCGCTTGCCTCACTCTCACATCTAGTATTAGATGCCGTGTGTGTGTGTGTGTGTGCACGTGCGTGTGTGTGTGTGTGTGTGTGTGTGTGTGTGTGTGTGTGTGTGTGTGTGTGTGTGTGTGTGTGTGTGTGTGTGTGTACAGTGTATGTGTGTATGTGTGCATGTGTGCGTGTGTGTGAGAGAGAGAAGGTAGCTGTTTTGCATGATGTGCAGTAGCTGGCATGTAGGAAGTCAAATGCAGGTGACAGCCAGCCCGCCAGTCTGACTTCCACGCTGCAAAATGCAAAACGGCAGCAGCACTGCAGCTGCATGTCGACTGTCTCTAGCATTAACCTGTGCTGTTGTTGGCAGTATTTTCAGCTTGGAATGTGCAGTGGTTCTCAAAGTGCCATGGGGTCCACTCCAGGTCGGGGCTACCAGGGTTCCCTAGGGGGGGGATCTTCTAAATTGACTCATACATACAGGTCTGTAGTAACTCTGACAGACAGTATAAAAATAGAACAGTTAAGAGTTAATTTGGTTCCATTTGTATACTGTCAGAGTTGAGGAGGGAGGTCCTTGACACCTAAACAACTATAGCTAGCATACCATTTGCTTACAAAAAAGTACCAATTGGAAATTGTGACGAGCACAACAATGACAGCTGACTGACACAGCTGAACCAGTCAGTGTCTATCAGAACCCATTCAAGCATCTATAGATCGATCTACCAGGGCAATGATTGATTGATAGACAGCAGCACATGAAGTGATTTCAACAACAGGCTGTCATGAGGCCTATAGGCAGCTAACTGCTCTGAGTGACAGACAGTTGAGCTAACATTAACTTGCTAAAAGAAAAGATGCGTCAGTCTGCCTAAAACCACGTTAACCCCGGAAACCCCGTTGTGTTTCAAAATGCACGTTGTGTTTCACATCTGGCACAGTTTTGTTTTAAACTTTCAATTGCATTTCCCCGTACATAAGAAAAAAAATCAGACTCTAGTCTACACAATGCTATGGGGTTGTTGTTTACGTTTGACGTTGGTTGGGTCTAAACAAAAAACAAATCTATAGAACATAAGTGCAGAAGCACTGTCATATTTTGAAGCCCACCTATATAATAAACCTAATTACGGAAGACCCCCCCCCCCCGTGTTTTATTTACGTTAACTTGACACCATGGTACACAACACAGAGCTAATGGAAATATGGAAATCTATGATATGATGTGTGTACTGAATGTCAGTAGCTACTGGTAATGCTCGTAAAAAAGGCTAGTAGGGTAGCTAAGAAGGCTAACGGGCTAGCTGGTACTTCCATCCAGCCAGGTGACACACACACTGGGCAGTATGTGTGTGTGCGTGTGTCTGTGTACTGTGTGTGTGTGGCTCTCAGAGCTCCGGGCCCCGAGTGAGTGAGCGGCGGACCACCGGGTCCGGTCCCGTCCCAGGCCGGGCCGGTGGGCCAGGCCAGGCCGGGCCGGGGGTCCCTCTCCTCTCCTCCCGGGGCTCCCTCCCCCGCTTCGCCGTTACCTGCCGTAGATGCCCTCGGTGATTCGGTTCCGTTTTAACGGCCGTCGGAGTTTGCTGCAGTCCGCATTGCGCCGCTTCATCCTCCTCCCCTTCGCAACGCTGGCCTCTGAATAATACCCTGCACACAGTGCACAGTAATCTGATCCAGTTTCCCTGCCGTGGTGCGTGTCCTCCCAGCCAGGAACAAACAAACAGATATATAATATATAATATATGTATGATGATGATATAGTAATAAATGAAGTGGGGTGGGTGGGTGGGGGGGCCGGGGCTTCTTCTTCTTCTTCTTCTGCTTGGGATAAATGTCGCTGCTGTTATTGTTATTATTATTTTTTCGTCCCCCCGCCGCCAGCAAACAAAGAAATAAATAAAGGGGGACTCTCTCTCTCTCACTCTCTCTCTCTCTGCGTGTGTGTGTGTGTGTGTGCAGGATGGATCCTCCTCTTTCCCTCTCGGCGCAGCCTCACTGAGGACGCGCTGTGTGTGAGCTTGCAGATCTGTTCTTTTTCCGCCGCGCCACACCGTCGTACGGGCGAGGTGTGAACATCTTGCACCGGCGTGTCGTCGTACGTGATTGACGGACGAGCGCGCGGGCGCTGGCCAATCGGACGGGGCTTTTCCACTTTGATGGTCGCGCGCAGGAGCCAGTCGTGACCGAGAGGGGCGGGAGGGGAAAACACGACGAGTTGCTCGTCGACCAATCAGCTCCTTTGTGGACAAATTCGGGCATTGCTCTTTTGTCCAATGGTGGGCCGCAGGGGGCGGGCTAATATGTGGACAAAAACATTGTGCTGTTTATTCCTATTTGCAGAAGATAATATAAAATAATATGCAGATTCCTTTTGGGTTGGATGAAAAAACAAAACAGCTTAAATCTAATTACGGTAGTTAAAATATCTGGAATCTGGATGTAGAGTGAGTGAGTGTGTAGTGTGTGTAGTGTGTGTGTGTGTGTGTGTGTGTGTGTGTGTGTGTGTGTGTGTGTGTGTGTGTGTGTGTGTGTGTAGTGTGTGTGTGTGTGTGTGTGTGTGTGTGTGTGTGTGTGTGTGTGTGTGTGTGTGTGTGTGTGTGTGTGTGTGTGTGTGTGTGTGTGTGTAAGTATATTGAAGCAAAATTGAAAATATTATTAGGTTAATAATAATAATATGTTCTATTAAATGGCCAAAGCCAGCATGGAAAGAGAGGGTTCAGGGTTGAGTACAACTACATCAACTAATGATAATAATAATATTAATTAATTGATTTATTTTTACATTGACCATGACCATTCTTAACGTAATAAAAGTAGAATAAAGCCGTTAAAGCTACAATCCTGGGCTTACATTTTTTAAACTAAATTTAAAAAAAAATCTTCCATGCAGTTCCATAGAGTTCTGGTTCGTAAAATGTCTTGTATTTCTGGCAGCAACAGGATCAGATAAGAGCAGGCCTTGCAGTGGGTTGCGCTCCCTTTTTCAAAGGACTTCGGTGTGAGAAACTGTGTCGAAAAGTACATTTATGTCATGGCTCCTCAGTATGCACCGAGTCTGCGTTCGCGTCTGGCTCCCATCCTCTTGTTTCTGCAGACAGGATTAATTGTGATATACGCCTTTTGCGCTGAGCTCGAGCACATCGACAAGAAAGATGAGACTTTCAGCGACCTTTACCCAGGTGAGAAGAAGTTTAGAGGAATTGGTCAGATAGAGCTAACAAATTGTATGAATATTTTTTATTTGCTGGGCTTCTCTTGTGTCCTATATCCTTTTGACAGATATAAACACATGTATGCAATTTTGGCAATAAAAACATGAATCAATCAATCCAAAAACATTATCTGATGCATCTATAGTGAGATCCTCAGTGTCAGTCCTTCACTCAATAAGCATTTCACATTCTGAATTAAATGGGGTCTTTAAAAAATTAAAATGCAGACCTTGCAGTGGAACGGGGAGGGGCCGCTGTTACTGTTTGCTGATGATAAGCTTGTGGTCGGTTGACTTGGACTGGACACTGAGAGAGTAGAGTCATCAAAGGCCCCAGTTGAAATGCATAAGGCTTCCCAAGCCTCTTTTCTATAGCAGTCCGAGCCAACGTTTAGAACTGTTCCATTAACTATACCTGTTTTGTCTGTGTTTGTGACTCCCAGTGTTCCAGGATGTGAACGTGGCAGTGATTTTAGGTTTTGGGTTCCTCGGCACGTTTCTGGTGAGGTATGGCTTCAGCAGCTCCGGGTTCAACCTCCTTGTGGCGGTCATAGCCACTCAGTGGGCAGTGGTCCTCAACGGCCTGCAGTCCTGGTCCTCCCTCAGGGGAAAGTTCACCGTCGGTCTGAGAAGGTATACGGATATTGTCCAAATAACAAGCATCAAAAACTGATAAAATATTCAAAATATATGTAGGCCTACCTCTGTCTTGTTGGACCTAACTGGACTCCTCCGAACTAGATCCACCTGTGCTCAACTTTAATGTCACACATAGACACACTACTGTAAGTAAATGTCTGAATAATTACAGACATAATACTAATTACATGATAAGTAAACTAGTGGTTCTCAAACATTTTCATGTCAATGACCACCAAATGGATATATATTTGGCCGTGGACAAAGAGTTTGTGACAGGGATCCCCCATAAGAGAAGGCTGTTGAAGATAAAACATTAGGAAATTATTCCAAAATGACCACTATTTTTTCTTGATTTATCAAGATTTTTCAAAACTAGCAGATTTACAAGCTCACACGCTCATTGTGTTTCTCCATAGCTTGGTTGTTGCCGAGATATGCGCCGCTTCCGCCCTCATTTCGATGGGCGCGGTGCTTGGTAAGACCAACCCTGTGCAGCTTCTGCTTGTTGCACTGCTAGAGGTGTCAGGGTTCATCCTCAATGGATGGCTCCTCCAGGCCTTCCTGAAGGTGAGAGCTTCCTGTTCTCATTTCTGCCTTCTTCATGATAAATGGTGCATTTATATAGCGCCTTTATCCAAGGCGCTTTACAAAGATTGTGCATTACATTCACCCATTCACACACATTCATACACCGATGGTGGCGGAAACCATGCAAGGCACCAACCAACACATCAGGAGCAATTAGCAATTAGGGGTTCAGTGTCTTGCTCAACGACACTTCGACACTAACTCTGGGATAGGCCTGTCACAATGATTACATAATCGCCATTATTTGAGATGATTGCAATTCTTTTTTGCATAATCGGCAATCGTTTCCATGTCGAAAAATGTAAATGTTTTCAAAAATAGCTAAGCTTGTAGATAGGCCTAAACAATTTCTGCTATTTTGTACATTTTTTGGAAAAGAAAAACATTATTAAAACAAAGTGATTTCTTTGTATATTTAAGTGATTTCTTCGTAAATTTAACTTATTTGTCATATCTGTCCTGTGCAATTTGTGATTACGATGCCTAAAAGGCAAACAGAAATACAAATTGTATCATTCCAATGTTCAATGCAAAAAAAACACAATTCAATTGTTCATCACAATTCTTTGTGAGACAATTAATCGTCAACTTCAATTTGTAATGGTGACAGCCCTATGTGTGCATCGTGTGGTGTGCATACTATAGCATTATTATCACACAGGTAAAATCCTCAGTGTTAATTATACATTTGTGACGAGTGAAGAGCGCTTTACGGTCTAATGTCAACGTGTGGACAGTCGGTGACGCATGTTCAACGTCAAGCCAAATTCCCCACACATTCTTATGTCCTAGGACCTAGGGGAAAGACCTATACAGTGCAAGTTTATTGTCTGTCATTGTGTCTGGAAAAAAATATGCCCATATATGGACCAGAGTCTGAACATTCAAATTGCAGGCAACGGTTTCTGTTGTGTGTGTAGTCAGACCAGAGCTTGGTCGGAGAAGGGATGGGGGAGAGAGAGAGATGGGGAAGGAGGGAGAGAGAGAGAGCCTATAAAACCAATGCAATAGCCTGGCCAATGCCTTTCTCTGTAAATATACCATATGCTACTGAGTTTTCTTACGTATTATTATTTGTATTGTATGTTTTATATGTATTACTGATGAATTGAGTAAAATGGATCACAATGGGAACAATTCCCCTGGGGAAGCATAACCTTTGACTGTACTTCCTACCTGCACTGTGTACTGTTAACCTGTACTGCTGGGTACCAAAACCTGAACACGCTGATTGACATTGTTAACACAATGACATCGGCCATGCTGATATATGTTTTTGCTTTCATACGAATACTGATGTATTGTAACTGCAGCTCCCTTGTATACCAAAATGAATTTAAGTTTACATGAACAAATCTTAGCTGATGATGATGTTTTGTGACTGTAGCTCCGGCATCTGAACACCATGATGATGCTTCACGTCTTCGGGTCCTTCTTTGGACTGATGCTGACACGGACCCTGTACCGCAAAGAATCACAGCATCCACACGAGAAGGAGAAGTTTGACCGTAAAACAGGATTGTTCTCCATGATGGGTGTGTACCACCAGACCGGGGAGGCTTTTTGGGGGGGTGGGGTTTGGGGTAACCAGTGTTGATTTCGTCTTCTAAAACTGTCGAAAAATGTTTGTCGACTACCTTTTTTCACTGACGAACACTAGATAAAAACTAAGCTATGACGACTTAAACTAAGACTAAATACATTGACAATTTCATCAACAAATAAAAACTAGACTAAGGGAGGGACTAGTGGAGAAGAGATCCAGTAGAACTAAAAGATTAGTCATTTTATGTTTGGTTGCGCTCTGAAAATAGCAGATCTACGAGCTTGTAGACAGATTGGCTATTTTCAGCATGCAAAAAACCTAAAACTTTTCAGACAACTAAAATATGACTAAAACTAAATGTAAAAATTAACACCGTCGCCAACAGGTGAGCTGGCGTCCCATTAGAATTCATCCCATCTGCTCTGCTGCCTCCACTCCACTCTCTCCATGCAGGGACACTGTTTCTGTGGATGTTCTGGCCCAGTTTTAACTCTGAGTTGGTGGAGCTGGACCGTCCTGGAGGGAAGATGGCAGCGGTGTGCAGCACCTACCTGGCCCTGGCGGTCAGCGCACTGACGGCAGCCGCCGTGTCTGTGCTCACAAGCCCCGAAGGACGACTCCATCCGGTATGATCAGAGATTAGTACACTTTATGTTCAATTATATATTTTCTATTTCAATGGCCCAAAGCTAACATGGAAAGGGCATCAGTCAGAAGTGGTTATTAGTGGGTTGAGCGGATATACAGTACTACTACTAGTAGTACTATTATTACTACTAGCACTAATAAAGTGATGCTGTGATGTTATTACACTACTACTAATAATGATAATAATAAACTATCATAAATAAAGCGCTCGTCAAAATAAAGCTAAAACATGAGTTCTTTACACAAAACTGAAGATTCAATGACCAACAGAATAAAAACCTGAGTGTGTAAATGTGTAAAATATAAAGCAGCCCAGTGAGAAATAAAAACTTCTAATTCTAATCCAATTTGACATTTTAAAAGTTTAATTGCGGCCTTTTGAGAAGTTTGAGAAGATTTTAAGAAGTGATTTAAAAGATGACAGGTGATTTATCAAGCCCTGAGCTGAGCTCTGTCTACACTCTACACTACAGGCCGGTTGTTCCAGAGTCGAGGAGCACCTGGCAGCAAGGAAACGGCCACCAGGTGTCACCCTTTGTCTTCAGCCTCCACTCAGGAACAGCCAGTGTGTTGCATTGGCTCATAAGGGCTAAATGTAATTCGAGGCCAGTCCATGAAGGGCCATAACTCATTGAGACTTAATGCCTTCTAAATCAGTAGGCTATAGTTCTCACAAAAATCAAAAATTGCAGATGTAGGCTACAAGCTTGCTTGAGCTTGTATATCTGCTATTTTTTGAATAGCCAGCGCAAAAATCTAAAATGACTGATTTGAATGGTTAGTACAAATATAAATTTATACTAAAACAGGTGGACAACCAGTTTAGGGAAGTTAAAATAGTTGTGATTATGTTCTCTTATGTTTCAGTTTGGTGTCATATTAGTGTCATTACAATGCATTTACGGTAGTCTATTGGGTGACTGCGAGGCTTCAAATCCTGGTTCATATATTTTTTTAAACTCAAAATTCCACTGGAACTAGGGTTGCCACCTTTGAGATCTTGAAATAAGGGACACTCTTTACGCCTGCCACGGCCTTGCGGCGCAGGCGTGTGCGGCAAGGCCGGCAATAGGTTGAAGCAATAAGTTGAAGCAATAGGTTGAAGCAATAAGTTGAAGCAATAGGTTGAAGCAATAGGTTGAAGCAATAGGTTGAAGCAATAGGTTGAAGCAATAAGTTGAAGCAATAGGTTGAAGCAATAGGTTGAAGCAATAGGTTGAAGCAATAAGTTGAAGCAATAGGTTGAAGCAATAGGTTGAAGCAATAGGTTGAAGCAATAAGTTGAAGCAATACGTTGAAGTTTCCCTTCAACTTATTGTTAATGCTATCCACAACTTTTGAAGTAGAATTTTGTTTTCCAAATGAGCATAACAACATAAAGAGTTCTGATTGTGAATCCGAGTGGTTCTTTAAATGGGCACAATATTTAATTATATTGATTTATATTTATATTAGACTTTAAAACTCAACATTATTAAACAATCAACTATAATAGTCTACTGAAATAGCAGGCTAACCTATCCCCAGAGCAGCCAAGATGTGGGCTATTGGGCAGGTATTAGAAATACTACTGACATGACATCTTGTAAAAACACGGATAAATAAGATGATAAATAATATAAGGTCCCATACCGAATCGATCTCAGGAGATGTTTGTCAAATGTCAAATGGATTTCGCCCTTACTGGATGTTTGGGTCATGAAGAACTGAAAATTAACTGAACATGAAGAACACGAAAAGATGAAATTACCTACCTAGGTTCCATCATGAAGTCAAATCTTTCCGGTGATAAAATGGCCACCAACGTAATAAAAAAAGTCAACCAAAAGTCAACCAAAGACACCTTGAAGACCCTAACAGGAGCCCTCGTACAAGGTTTCCTCGACTATGCATGCACCTCCTGGACGGTACCACAGCACCTCAAAGGCCCTTAAAACAAGGCTCCAGACTTCCCAAAACAAACTGGTCAGGCTACTACTTGGCCTCACTCCCCGAACCCACCTGGCTGGAATGGCTACAGGACTCTATACTAGGAGCCCGCGGACCCCCATTACAAAATATATGCCAGCAACCCCCATAAGAGAGGATTTTTACGCAGTGATTCTCAACCCATTTAATTTCAAGTACCAGTTTGACATGCATTAGTCTACGGACCCCCATTTAATGGCATTTCTATCTCTGGGCCCCCAATTCATATTGTAAAATCAATGTTAATTTAACTCTGAGGGTCCATTTGGTTCCATTTGTACACTCTCAGAGTTACAGACCCATAAGGGTCCATTTGGTTCCAAACTATCATTTAGCTGGGGACCCCCTGGAACTCCCTCAAAGACCCCTGGGGGTCCCCGGACCCCACTTTGGGGACCACTGGTTTAGGCTACTTTAGGTACTGTGTGCCTCCTGCTAGAACAATTGTGCTGACTTTAATATTTCGTGTGTTTTGTTTTGTTCATTATTGTTAAATTCAGTGTTTACGTGTAGAGGCTATTTAGGAAAATAAGGAACAAACTGTGTTCCTTATTGGTTCAATAAGGGACGCATCATTTAATTCTCCAATAAGGGATGATTCTGTATTTTAAGGGACGGGTGGCAACCCTAACTGGAACTCTTCAGAAAAGGTTTGAGGGAGGAGAGGACTACAATACACACATGATGTATGACACATTCATATCATTGAGGATTCGGTGCTAAATTGTCTCCATTTCCCCATCAGGGCCACTTACAGAGGTGCACGCTTGCCGGTGGGGTTGCTATCGGGGTTTCCATGTCTGTGGTTCATCTACCGTGGGTCGCCATGGCAATCGGCTTTGCTGCCGCAGTAATATCAACCCTGGGATTCCGTTACTTAAAGGTTTGGAATCAGGAGATGAACACATTCCCCTGAATTTAATTTATCCGCACCAGCCTGGCATCCCTATATTTTGGGCACATTTAAAAATCAAGTTTGTCATCTTCTTTAAAAATAGCAGATGTACAAGCTCACGAGGGATTGTAGATCTGCTATGCTTGGTTAAATTACAAGTTGTAATCAAATAAAAACTCCCTCCTGCCACTGTGTGCGACCCAGTACCTTTGTTTTATAAATTATGCTGATGTGAGAGGATAGCGCACCAGAGAAGTCAGAGTGCGGTGGCTACAAGAATAGTCATTTTATATTGTTAAGTTGACATAGCTCTGTGTCACCTCCTGTGTCTCGTAGCTCCACATGCTGCTTGGCTTCGAGTGCCATGACACCTGTGGTGTCCTGTGTACACACGGACTGCCTGGACTGCTGGGATGGCTAGCTCATCTCATCCTGCAGCTGGCCGATTCTGAAGACCTGACAACGTAGGAGAATATGTATTTATATCTAAACACACCAGTGGTGGAAACAGTACTACCATTTTTCCCTTACGTAAAAGTATACTGCAATGTTACAAGGAAAACCTGGAATTTAAAATGTACTTGAATATAAACTAAGTACAAATGTATTGGTATGAAAAGTGCCAAAAGTATAATTATGCAGGAAGTCCCATTTCACCAAGTTGTCAAATGTATACAAATCATTTGATAATAGATACAGATGTACAAGCTCATAATGTGTTGCATCGTGACACATTGTGTGCTTGTAGAGTGGCTATTTTTCTACAAAGTAATATAGTAGTAGTAGTGTCAAATAATTGTAGTGGAGTAAAAAGTAAAGTAAAAGTAAGTCTCAGGCAAAGTTTGCCTGAGAATCGGAAATACTCCAGTAAAGTAAAAACATCTCAAAATTGTACAGTAAATATAGTACTTAGTTACTTTACACAGATTACACCACTGAAACACACACACACACACACACACACACACACATAGATATGGTCTGACATAATATAATGCATGTCCTTCTCTCAGGGCAATCCGGTTTGCTGTGTTTCATATTTGCACTCTCCTCATCACCTTAAGTCTAAGTATGACCATGGGAATCCTAACAGGTGAGCTTTTCTTTTCTTCTTTGTCATTTTTCAATTAAGAAGAAGGCATGCAGGAAGTACATTAAGTTGAATATTGTTGTTTTGATGTTTTCACTTGCATGCATTAAAACAAAAGTTTCCGAGAGCTCACCTCAGGCGAGTTCACAGCATCAGTGTCACAGCGTGGTAACTAACTGCAGCTCTGTTTTAATATTGTGAAGGGCTTCTACTCAAATGGAACTTCTGGCGACCAACACAAAACAATAAATGTTTCGATGACCAGGCGTTCTGGGAGGTAAATAAAAAGCATTGAGTGGACTGAACATCTGATGATAGAATTGACCCATAAGGTGGCAACGGAAATATCGCAACAAGCAAAACATATAGCAGTTAAAGTTGTTAAACTCAGCTGTTGAAAATCAGTGATCTTTTAAAACAACTTCAGTGTTGATTCCTATTTCATCATGTAAAGAACTTTACTGCTTTCAAAACCTACTATTACTACTACTGCTATGAGGAGAAATAAATAGTAATAATAGTCATAAACACTTGTTCACTTTTTTTGTTACTATTCAATTACTAATGTAAAAGGGGGAAAAAATCCTACAATGTAGCAAAAAATACAACAAAATGTATTGATGACATGATAATCAGCGCTTTCGTGTTTTGCAGTTCCCCCATCTTGCAGTGCGGAAGTAAGAAGCAGGTGATGGGAGGCTCACATTGGAAGCAAGCTTTGTATGAAATTGCATACAATTGTTACCTTTCGTGAATAGTAATTTCATTTTTATAGTTGATGAGGACGATTAATAAACTGTAAGTGTGCAAAAGCCCTATACACTTTTGTTGAACTGTGAAAATAGCAGATTTAAAAGCTTGGAGCGTGTAGCGTTCTTGTAGATCTGCCAATTTCACGTTTCATTTTTTTGTGAACATTTTGAAATCTTTGGAAATACATCAATGGTTATTAATCCATTGAGAAACGCATCCATGTCACGTTAGCGTTTAACCACAATAACCATTAACCCATTTTGGGCGGGAACCCCTTTTGGTGTTTTAAACATTATGTTATAATTTAGCTATTGAAAAATCGTTAAAATGTGCCTCAAATCTTTCCGAAAATTGTCATGATTTAGAAAACTTTTTTTTTTTAGGCCTGAATGGGTTAATGTTGCCATGACTGTTAATACCTTGTTGTCCGTGTGTGATAGGCACATGTACAGTATTGTAGAAGCATTGCAGACGTACTGTATGCCTGGAGGATACACTCAAATAATGTAGCACAACTGTCAAACATTCCTTTTATCTCAGTTCATCAGTACATGTTAGATCAACCATCAACAATACATCTTCATGACTGCCAGGTTGAAGATCCCACACTGTTATCTCAGAGAGAGAAATAAAAACAGCCTCATCCCATATCGTTACATTCAGTAAATATATCATTTTCATACAGTATTATTCATGACACGTTGCTCTCACTGAAAGCTTGTACTGTTACTGTACCTCAACGACTTAGAGTCTTAGACAATTCCCATCCAAGCGCAGTTTCAACTGATGGAGTAACATTACTCAGTATTCATTACGCACTATGTATGGACAAAAAAAGGGTGAACAGTTCACGGTATATGCCAGAGTTGAAACGTGTTGAACTTTTCTTCTGCACAGCGTGTAGAAATGTGTCTATTCAAACGAGGAGCATGTTAGCGCGATCCCTGCGGATCCAATCGAGTATGCAGACATACTCTCCATAGGAAAGACCTTTAGACTCCCAAGACACACGATTTCAAAGATGTAATTGTAAACCATTCTAAGCAGATATTACAGATACACTTATTTGGAGTGGTTAACTCTGGACTGCAGAGAGACATACGGCAAGCTATGTCATATTTGGAAAGGTACATAAAAAAGGAACGGTGGCTTTCAAGGTATCAATCATGGTAAATTGTGCTTCGAATGTTCTGAATTAAGCCTTTGTACAGCGAGATATATAAATTATAATGTACATATGTTAATCTGAAAGCTAAAAAAATGTCTTTATATATAAACAAACACTAAAGCATATTGTCTTTTACAATATAGAAAGCAGAGAGTATAACAACGGACAGGCAAACACACACACAAAGTCCATCACTGCCACAGGTCCTCTGTCCTTCCAAACTTGAACACCAAACCCCTAAAGGAGAAAAGTGGATGTGCTGTTACATAATATAATGAAGCACCATACAGGTTTTAATTACAGCAACAACTTGATCAGTGGCAAATATAAACTGTTTGCGAACCATCAACTTACCCGAAGAAAATGAAAGCATTTTGGAAGAAAATAGCAATACCAGGGTACACGACAGGCTTTTCTGTAAGAGATGGAGAAAGGGATCTGCACATGACTGTGTATTACATTCAATTGTGTAAAATCTCTAACCACATGAAACCTAGCATCTCTAGTATGGGGTAAAATTGAGGCGACAACAGCAGATCTACAAGCTAAAATGAATCACGTAGATTAATTGAACATATGAATTGACTATGTAAACTAAAATAGACATGCAGGACTTACGAGGCACTACGAAGCCTCCAAACAGGATCCACATGGAGGCGATGAGGGAGCCGAAAGCCAGCATGAAGCCGATGAACAGCCAAATGCGAGCACCTGCACACATACAAACGTAAAATGCTATAATTAAAGGATTCCTTATTGATGCAGTATCCATTCACGTCTACCTAAACATCTCTCATAGCTTATTAAATCTAATGTATTCAATGTTAACGTTCCTATATTTGTGCATGAGCTCGACAACAAAGTTGACTGTAGTGTAGACACATACCTGTCTGCCCTATGCAGCCTTCGCTGTAGCTGTCTCCTCTTACTTGGCCATTCGAAACAGCATTTATCCTAGACAGAAACACAAAAGAACAATTTATACAAAACCATAAAAACGTTATAAGTGACTCTGGTGAAGACCAAGAATGCCTAGATTGTAAATGTAAGTGCAATTGTCTGACTGTCTATATAAGGGAAGAACAAGTTGAGTTACAAAACTCAATGGAAACTTTCAATTTGATTATAAAATAAAGCTTGAGAGAAGCTGCTACAATTTTGCGAAGTTAAAAAGAGATGGAGATTTTGCATCTGTAGGAGAGCTGTGTTATAAATATACCGTGATTTTCTCTTGAACACCTGAAGCACCCCTTTCTAGTCTAAACAACAGTAACATCATCACTTTGCAATGGTGCGTCAGTGTAAATAGCCTAAACATGGGCCAGGTTGCTGGTTAACTTGTGGTGTCACACTGGGAGAGAAACTTGTTTCTATTATTTTAAACCCAAAATGTAACATTTCAATAACCTTTACACATTCACAGATCTGGTATTCTACTTAAAGGGGAAAACCACCCATTTTCAACATTTTACTATGTCATTAATGTACCTTAGAGCTGTTGTGTGGAAATAATAAAAAAGTCCCCCCATTTTGTGTTTCCTAGAACTGTAATTATGAAAAAGATCATTAACATGGTGAAACACATCTTTATGACATCATCAAGATGTGTTTCACCATTTTAATGATTTTTTTCAGATCTCCAGTTCTAGGAAACACAGAATGGGGGGACTTTTTTTAAAATTTCCACACAACAGCTCTAAGGTACATTAATGACATAGTAAAATGTTGAAAATGAGTGGAATGCCCCTTTAAGGAGGGTGTCAAATCCCAAGAATGTTCTTTAAATGCCCAGAAACTAATAATTTCCCGTAAAAAAATGCACTTGCTTTGGCTCATTCATTTTTCAACCACTCCTCTCTGGTATCTCTGTCCGCAGCGCGTAGCAGGCTAGCAGCTACACACGGACGAGTTGATGCAAGTCAGTGTCTATGCAAAACGGGTAGTTTCTCTTCTATTGTTCTAGCACACCAAGCAGTTTATGGGTTTCACCTGGTGTTGCATTCAGTGCAAAAAGGCCATTCACACACGTCGGGCACAGAGCAGACAGACAGAGTAGAGAGGCGGTGCTCATAGAGAGGCCAATACACAAATGTGTAGGCTAGGGTACTCAGACTGAATCATGGTGGGTGGTGGGCGGGGGGGGGGGGGGGGGGCATTTTCGCCAGTAGTGCCTTGTCAAAAATAGGGACGGTTAAAGGATATTCATACTGTAAAATGACTCACATGAGAAAGGCCACCGTAGCGATGACTCCGCACGTGTGATAAGCATGATGGAATTGCGTCTCATCCGGATACTTCACCGCTGCGTCGATGATGATCCACCACCCGGTGAAGAACTGAAATGACATGAATGAATCGATGTTGATCGACGGTCGTCACTCCTGATACCGCTAGTTTACATGAGGTGAAAACATCTATTGTTTATGAAGTACCATGCCCGGGGAGTGGGACCGCGCCCAGTGTATTTGTCACCTGGATACTAGATCGACTCATAGTAGCTATTCATTACCTGAGAACCAGCACTCTGGAGATCCGACAACTCCATTGTATTGCTAAATGCGAATTTGAATTTTATTTACATAAATAAATGTAATAACTTCGTAATACTGTATTGTGCCGAATATAAGACGACCCCCATTTTTCAAGACTCATTTGCGGAAAAAGATTGTAATACGACCCAGTTTTTTAGGATATATCCATTGAAAAAAACGTAGTCTTGTATTCAGCACAATAGGGTAATTGAATACTATCGTGGACACCCTGTACTTCAACAAGTAGTCAACAGGTAAACAAGCAGTCTGAAAACAACCATATTCAGTCTCCACCTCACCCCTAGCTCTCCACTTTGAATCATTTCTTGTCCTATTGTTTCATTGATGTACTTTTCTGTGCTACGGAATTACTAAATATGTTGTGTTCTTCTTGAGCTATTAATTTGATCTCTTTACCTTTAGCCTCACTGTTTTTATTTAGAAATTCTAGAAATCTCTTAATTTCAGAAAAGCCCTTCTAGATTCCACTTAAACACTATGAAACATGCATTGGATATCTGTTCTCAGAATGTACATGTAAGCACTATATCTGTCCCTATCTGAAGTTGAAGCCAGCTCAACTTATTTGTAGAGCTCTATTGTAGCTATTGTAGGACTTGTAGCCTTTGTAGCAGCTGGCTTCCATTGAAAATGAATAGAATGAGTAGACCGTTATTGTTGTAGCTGCCAGTGAGAACGTAACATGATTCTCTCTGGATAAGCACAGCTGTTAAATTCCCAAATTGTACATCTAAATAGCTGGAATTGGTTACTTAATAAATTACCCTCAAATAGGACTTTGACATGTTGTCAGTCTGTTGTATTGATTAGTATGATGATTACAAACAATGGCAAACCACCACAGACTATAATTGGGGTAAAATTATAATTAAAAAAATTGACAACATACCAGAACTCCAGCTGCTATCGATGCGATGGTGTTCCTCCTCTCGCCCCAGTCCACATTGCACTCACAGTCTCCACACCGTATTCCGTCCAGGAATCCTGACATGACTGATGAAAGAGGACAGAGGCTAGGGTTCAAGTTAAAATGCCCGTGGTCTCTGAGGTTAGGGTTCAAGTTAACTGTCTTAAACACGCTGACACACAAAAGCCATCTTTCAGGAGGGTTTAAACTAAACTCACCTCCCCCATAGAGTAGAGGTGATGGCATTCACTCACTCATACATTGTTGTCCCCTCCCCCCCTCGCTACTCTGTACATAGTGTTTTATATGTGTTGATAATATTGTATTTTGGTGTTATTTTTTATGCTATGTTGATGAATTGAATACACAGGACCACAATGGAAACAACAAGTCCCCAGGACTTTTTGTGTTATCCTTCCTTAGGCTTTAGCCCTAAATGTCTGACTGTACCTCTGGCTTGTGATGTTTACATTTCTGTATAATAAAGTATTCAACCAAATTAACCAATCAATAAAAGACAGTATGAAAAAAGATTATGCAAATACTAAAATGTAATATCTGTTGGTCATAGATAATTCACCATATTATATATTCCATATTCCAACACCAGCAAATAGCAAATGATGGAAATTAACACGAGACAGCCAAATAAAAACCTGTTTCGATTTAGCCCTAGAATGTCTCCTGTTGTTTCGATTTCGCTGTATCCTTATGCGTAAATGCGGTGCAATAACGACGCCGATGAAACAATCTCTGGCTTATACACAAACCAACAATCGTGTAAAAATCACAATTTTCATAATAAATAACACCCCTATTGAACTTTCATTTCATACCAAAGACTTTAAAGTGTTCATCTTATAAGTGTCACAACAAACGACGAAGTGACGCCTGATAAAAGAGGGCTTCAACGTCGGAGTCTTTTGTTCAGGGCTCTGGCATTAAAAGCATTTCCTTGGAGGTTCCTTCATGTTGTTGCGTATCGCATCGAATCACGGTTTAACTCAAAAGACAACCTCGTTAACACACCAAAATGTCCACCTGGACATTATTACAGTAATGACATTTCATATTGTATGGTAATATTACCTTTTCTGTGCGGTTTTTTGATGTAGACCCCCTGGACGCTCTACTTTGCTTCCGAGAGAGCTCTATTCGGTCATGCACATGCGCAGTCCCTCCACACCCAGTTGATGTTGGGAGGTCTGTTGCAACGATATCAGTGGCCTATCGATTTCAGTAACTCCAATAATTGTCAAAATGA
This sequence comes from Electrona antarctica, assembly GCF_951216825.1. Classification (NCBI taxonomy): domain Eukaryota; kingdom Metazoa; phylum Chordata; class Actinopteri; order Myctophiformes; family Myctophidae; genus Electrona; species Electrona antarctica. Next base: position 8,833,006 of record NC_136799.1, on the reverse strand, counting down.
GGGTTATTTTTCCGCAACAACTACATTCCAGATCTATGCGAAGGCTGGTATTGTAAACAAAGCAGACCAAAACAATCTTTTCAGAGGGAACCAGCGTGAAAATAGCAAAACTGCATCATCTGGCGTCAAATAAATCGACGAGCCACGAATTCCGGCGTAACAGCTTTTGTGGTTGAACAATGAAAGCAAAATAGATGGATATACGCATTGAAGTTCAATATAGTTCAATAATTGAACTATGTTAACACTAGAGTGACAAAAGTGACTATAACAACAGCCACTCTTTATTTTTATTTTACATTCCCTTATTTCTTTTTACAAACATGCATAAACATAATTCCAAGGTTATGACCATTTATAATCAGGTCAGGTTGTACATAAAATATTAGTCGTTTGGAAGATATCAGTCAAGATTTAGTTTATTGTATTTTTTTGTACATATTGAACAAGCCATTTGGTATAGGCTTAACTAACAGATTTGCCAGAGCTCATGTGTGAGTCACATGGTAGCCTACTTGATGCTGCTGCTGGAATGCTTACAATCACTCTATATAGCTCTGTTACAAAGAAAGATTATAAATGTGAACATACATTCAATTGGTTATATAGGTAAATGCTCGCTCAATGCCTTGTTTATTGCAATTCATGTGTTGTTTAATAACTGAAATGGACATTGTAAAAACAGAAAGACACATCAAAGTTAGTGGTCATCAACAAAGCAAGAGTAGCAACTCACTAAATACATTTTGCTTCACATTTGATTTTGTATGATATAAAAAAGCATTTACAGCATTTGTACATCTCCAGTGGTTCAATGTTTTGGCATATCTGCCAAAACAGATCAAATTCCTCAATGTTATTACCATATAGCATTATACCTTCACTTGGGCATTATTAGCACGCCCTGATGGAGTCTACCTCAACATTTCACTTGCACATACATGTAAGAGCATGTCACAAATACCATCTAAAAATCTCAATTTTGTCTCAAATACCATCCAAAAAAATCTCAATTTTGTAGCAAAACCAGATTTCAATCAATTTAACACATGAACCTTATAGCTTGCCTATTCCTGGGAGGGAATATTCAGCAATAATAAAAGATACAACTACATGTAGAATGTTTATTTTCTGCGAAGATATTTGGTTTTTAGAGGGGTAAAAGAGATAAGACCAAAGCCAGAACCCCGCCAACTAATAGGGTTTAAACTTTGAGTGGTTAACCCATTAAAACAGGGAAAGCATTCGTGTCATTTTAGCTACGTTTTTTTCCAGAAAAACCTTAGCATTTAGAACGTTGCCGTTGGGAAGAAATCTCTTCTAACTTTTCTTTTTTGTAAATGAATGCCCTACTTGTAGTACTTGCTCATACAGCGTCACACAAAATCATCAAAAGTAGCGGATCCACAAGCTTGAAATGCAGCACTTTTGCTGCTGTTGAATTTGAATCCTGAAAAGTAACAGTTTTCTACCCAACAGAGACGATTATGTGGAATGGGCCTCGGGTTTTAAGTGGTTAAAAGACTCCAAGCAACTGCAGGGCCACGCGTATGGAGACGCCGATGACTCCCAAGTATCCAATGTAGCCGTAGGCACCGTTCATCCTCTTGGCTGGATCTGGGAATCAAAACGAAACAAAAAACTGAATAATAAGACTAACTTCCAACAAAACACAATATCAGCCATGCTGTATTCACTCACAAAAAATAACTGTTTATTATTATTAATCTAAAGTGTGAATTATATTCTATATTCCATGAAAAAAGGTGATAAAGCATTATTACATCACAAATAAAAGTGCTGATGTTTGAGTAATGAACTTACCTCCTGTATAGTAGCCCCAGGCATATGAGAACCTGCTGGTCACCCAGATGGCCCCCAGCACAGCTGCTGTTAACTGAGACGGTCAAAACATTAAATTAATTCAAGTTAAATATTTCAAAAAGTATAAACAAATATATAGCCTATATGGGAACACATTTGTGGAAGTACTTCTGTAGCCTACTGGCAGTGTGTACAAGAAATGCTCTTCACACTGCTGCGTTCACAGTCACTTGATAGCGACAAAGACACAGGCTACCATTCATTTTCAATGGAAGCTAGTGACATGATTTTTTATTTTATTTTGAAAAGAACAGAATAGAATACTTTATTGGCTAGATGATTTATGTCATAAAATAAAGATGAAAGACACAGACATGACAACTGAAAGACAAATGATGAAGTATAGGGCATCATTGTTCACACATCTGCATCAAAAGCGCTGTAGCCAACGCATGCCGAGATTTACAGATTGTTTCGCGTTGTGACCGGTGACGAATTCCTGAAGGGTAGCTTGTTTGACTTAGGTTGGAGTGGTTGACTGACTCTCTGACTGTAACTAACGTTAGTAAAGCAACTCTAATTTATTTTTTTGGCTTTTTTTAATAGACCTGGTTGCTTGTTTTTAGACCTGGTTGCTTGTTTTTCCTCTTGAAATCTGGCAACACTGGCTGTACCACATAGCAGCCCTGTACTTCCTGTAAGAATAGTTCTCATAGGTTTATGTCCTCATGACTGAGATGAAGATAAAACCTGGAACGAGGTTACCATTTACTGTGATCTTGATCTTGATCTCTGGATGCGAGCATTTCATCTGTAAAATTCTTAAATTGGCTGAAAAGATGCCATGTCACTGTGACAACTAGTGCTTTCCGAGCTTGACCCTTAGCCTTGATTATCTGTTATCTGTTCAGTATTTATGCCAAAGATCATGGCTTACCGTCCGCTCCCTCATCGCTCACATTCTTTAAGATATCGCCAGTGTCGGGAAGAAACATGCAACTATCTCTTTCAACTTATTACTATTTAAATTATGTTTTATAAATCAGTGCTATTGAACACCCTTTAAGTCTGTGTGTGGATTTTACAAATATTGAACAAATGAAATGTATTAATGTATTAAAAAGCGCTTCTGACTAAACCCTAACTCAATATATGACTAAACCTTCAAAACCTTCTAAAGTCAGTCACCAATACCAACTTTGATGAGGCAGTATTGATGTTTTTCTTTCTCTTTTTCCACCCACTCTCCATTTCCCGAAAAGTTAATATTTTGGAACTGGTTTCTGCTGGTTTCTGCCCGACAGCAGAGATTATTTAACATGTATGAAAACAACAAACTTGATGATTTGAAATGACTATAGAAACCAAGAGGTAGCCTACACAGCAAAAATGGTACACTCTCAGAATTAAAATTAACACTTAAGATTTGACTGTGTTTATCTCGTGCATATTTTACATACCGGATAGGCAAGAGCTGCAATGGTTTGGAAGACCAGCCACTGTGGGTAGACCTCCAGGGTGTTCTGGTGTGCTCTCTGGATGCAGTTGAACACCTGATCCTTGTCACTGTACATTGTGGGATACTACAAAGATAACGGACACATAAAAAGCAATTAATATATAAGCTGTTCCTGTATTCTGAATTGGCAGCCATAGATACATTAAAATCCGACTGCAAACCAGCAAAACGAGCAAACTTTAGTCGAGCTGAATAGGAAAACTGATGGCTTACCTGGACATTGTACTTCTTTCTGGCACCCCCGACCTTAATCCCAAGATAGCTCAACATGACCCAACTGTATAGATACGTTAATATGACATATCCGTAGCTGGGAGGCAAATCTGCTAGAAGATCCATCGCAATTCGACGTGGAGGAATGTACAAACAGAGAAGAAATGTGAATTTCAGAAGCTTCCTCAAGTGCAGCAGCAAACTATTGACAGGGGGCAGGGGACAGCGATTACATACGATCTCGCGATAAGGCTCCCGACAGTTTTTAAAGGGCAACACCACTACATATCATCTACTTCAGTTCGTCATACGTTCATTATAGGGTTGATTACAATTAATTATTATAGGCTATATGTCTTTAAATGTCTCACTCTCACAAGACAATGGAAACAATAAGACCTCGGGATTTTTGTGTTATTTTTAACAGTCATTGTAAAATCGTAGCTCTGTACTATTTGCAAACTGTCAATAAAGTATGCACTCAATCAATAAATGAATGGAACAATCCAATCTCAAAATAATAGTGTAGCTGTTTTTTGGGTATCATATATAACATTTGCATTTTTTCATAATCTGATGTAATTTTTCATGGTACAAAATGTCGAATAAAAACAGTATTAAAAAAGATATATACAAATAATAGTAAAATATAAAAGCAGAACTCTCTAATCTTATAACAAAAAACGACACAGACCGAAGTGATAACGGTTTATTTTAACAAAAGACAACGTAACTCTATCCATATGTATCTTTACTATCGTATCACAATAATTGTATTTTCGCATTAAATGAATGTCCATAGAATAGAATACAAAAACTATCCCAGAAAAAAATACTTAATAAATAAATTAATTAATTAATTCATTTAAAATAAATTAATTTCATCTACGAAATATAACATAGGGATTTGAATCAGAATAAGGCTGTATAATGATGCGACGTTATCTGTTAAATTACATGTATTTTCCTGCCAATTGTCACATATGTGTTGACTAATAACAGTAGGCTAATTACACAATTATTACACCTAACAAACACGACGCTATCGCCACCCAGCAACAAGTGGCATGCGCAAATGTCGCGCCAGTGTGAACCTCGCGAACAGCCGGGTTGTTTTTTAAGCCAGTGGAATTTTCCACAGTGACGATAAAGCAACGTCCGCCTCGAGTGACTTCATCATTTCCACGACGACCACACAACGGAGAACAACGGACAACAATAGCACAGCCGCATTTCGAAGAACATTTAGCTGTAAACCTAAACAACTATAACTTAACGCTCGATTTTTGTTGATCCGTCTTTCGATTGTACTCGTTCTGATTATACATCGCTCTTTCAGAAGAATTCGAATATATCTCTTTTACTAGCCATCTGAATCAACCGTTGATTACACTGGTGAGTAAACGTTATTACGTAATTATTATTTGCAAAGTAACAGTTATAGGAAAACAGTCGGTTGTTTAATAATGTAGGCTAATCTATATCCGTGTGATTTGTATGTATCGTATTAAGTGGTGTTTTTCCTGGCAAATAATGCAGTGTTTATCATAGTTTTCTACTCGTCGAACGTGTTTTTTGAACTGAGGCCTACTTCCTCGTTCAGCCTCAGACGGTCCTCGTTCTGGAAATTTCCACTCCAGTCTGACCAGTCAGCAAGCTGTAGTTACACACTGTTGCCACCGACTGGGGGCAGCATGCCTTATGTATTAAGGCCAGGCCGTTATCTCATGCTTGATTGATTGAAGTTTTTATTTCACAAATTCACAGTATGCAGACTGGGTACATTTATTCAGACGAAAGCACAAGTCAAAACGGTCAAACTACGCTATGCTGGCTTTTATATGTAGCTTTTATATTTAGCTGTGAGCTTGTCATTTAATACAAGGCTCTGAGCCTCTGATGTAGATCAGCTATTTTCACTACTTAAACGTATTGCTTTTTCGAAAAACTTTTGAATTGGTTTGTAACTAAATTGGTCAGCGACCCACAAATGGGTCCCGGCCAACCCATTGTTTGGGAAGCGGTCTGCTGTCACGGAAACGGTCAGTGGCGTGACGTCAGGCCACGACGTCATGTCACCACAGTATATAAAAGGAGCATGTCACCCTATAAAGTGTGGCACAGATCTACCAGTCACAAGACAGACTAAGTGTCAGTCAGAGTAAGAAGAAGAAGAAGCAATAGAAAGAAGCTCAATAATATAATATACTTCAAGCAATATAAAACCCGAACTAAGATACCGGACTCAAGCCATTCGACTCCCTCCCCTAAACTACACCATCAAGGAGCCTCTTTGCACCAGCCCTTTGACAGCTCCCTGCTGATACAAGAAATCGTCATTACACGGTCCTATAGAAGAATATGACTAAATAAAACCTCACTACATTGTGAGCAAATTATATTGTAGTGATGACTATAATTTAGGCTTTCACTGTGGTAATATCTCCTGGCATTTAACTCGACTTCATGCCGTAACATGATTTATCTCCCCCCACCTTTAGTCGACCAAGATGACGACCGCCATGGCCCGTGCTCGTCTGACCGATGGCATCGAGGTGATCTTTGACCAGGACTCGCGCTCCAGCTTCCAGGAGGACACCACCAGGTCAACTGGCTCCGGGGAGATTAAAGCTCGCTCCTCGCGCCGGGCCGCCCACCACAGGAGGCACCACAGGTCCTCTTCGTCTTCATCTTCCTCGGCCAGCAGCAACGGCGTCTCCCGTGCAGACCGCCCCAGGTCAGTGTAAATTTCGTCTATGGCACAAAAAAAAGTTGACTACCGTTTTTTTTTCACCGATGGAAGCTAAATAAACTATGCTATGATGACTAAATATATTTTGTCAACGAATAAAAACTAGACTAAAATGTTAGGAATTGACTACATCAACTGTAGATTTAGTCGACTAACCTAACACTAAAACATTCCAGGTGACTAAAATGTGACATATTTGCAGGTCCCGCTCTCACCCGCGCTGCCACAGGCCGGCCGACCGTTGCCGCTGCGACGACCACTACAGCAGGCACAGCCGGCGCCACGGAGGAGGACACCGCCGGCGCTCCCCGCCGCGCCACTACAGGGCCCGCTCTCGCTCCTACAGCCCTTCGACTGACCGGTCCACGCGCCGCCGGTCCGACAGCCAGAAGAGACACCACCACCACCACCACAGCAGCAGCAGCAGCAGGAGGTTGGTGGTCGTCAAGACATCCCAGTCTCCTTCCAGAAGCAACCGCTCCAGGTCCAGGTCTTCAGGCCGCTCCGTCCGCTTGAGTGTAGATGGTAAGAAGTGATGGGATTAATCATTAATCCACGGTGTCAATGACTGACCGCTGAAGTCTGTCGACTCGGCTGTTTACAGGTTTTATTATCGGGATTGAAAGCATTAACCCGTTGAGACCTAAGACTCAGTGGTGCTCAAATGTGAAAGACCCCCAGAATTATCTGTATTTTGCTGCGGACCCCCATCTGAAAATATTTTGTTCCAGGGACCTCCCAGAAGCAAATAATTGAGTTAAAAAAGTTTGCTGTGAAAGAATATATATATATATTCAAGGATTTGTGCCACATTTTCAAAAGCTGATCTACAAGTTGCTATGAGCTTGATCTACAAGCTATTGTAGATCTGCTATTTTTTTCAACAACTAAGTTTAAAATAATGGTTAAAAGTGGTTAAAAGCTATTCTGTGACACTGATGCGTCCTCAGTTCTCAATGGATTAAAAGACCTTAGGAGGAATGTGGTGACTGATTTCCTTTTATTTATTTTTTTATGCCTTCTTCTTCAGCAAAGAGAGAACTCCTCAGAAGTGCGTCAGCCAACGCCGTAGAGATCCTCAGGGTGGAGACGTTGGAGCTCCCAGAGAGCGTCAGGCCCATCCTGGAGGACCGGGACTCCCGCTCGTCCACGCCAGAACCTGAACGTGAGGAACGGGTGAGACCAGAACCTGTCCATGAAAGGACTCGCTCACAGGTGGGTTTCATTAGAGTCACAGAATATTAACACAGCACCACACAGACACACCCGCTCTTCTTCTAATCATATACAATGCCTTTTTTTTGTTTTTGTTTTTTTAAGGACTGGAAGTAAGTACATTTTTGTTTTGGGGGAAGTTTACTTACACCATCAGATTCAGGTTATTTTGAAGTGATTTCAGGAAGTACTTTTTAGTTTTTGGGGAGCTTACTTGAAATACACCATCAAATTATATTGAAGTGATTTCAGCAACAAACTGCAGTTTCATTTTAATGATAGATTTCCATTTAAAAAATAAATGGGCCTAAAATTCTTATTTTGACTTCTATATATTTTAGTATAAGCTATACAGTTTTTTCTTTTTTTTTAAAGCAGGTTTGTAATTGGTTTGTTTTACACAACCATAACACTCCGTAGCACTTTTTAGAATTTAATGAAAAGTACATTTCGGTCCTATAACCAAAGTGGCTCCCAGCTGTCAGGACTATTGTTGAACTAGAAACCGAAGCCAACACAATCTAGGCCACCACACATACCCCTGCTGTCTGTAACTGTCTGCTGATAAGGTCTTGCGTTCTCTGTATGCATTTGCTTGTGATGAGTGAACCCTTGGACCCGCGAGGGAACACACATGCTCTGTTTTGTATCTATATCTTGTCTTCTTAGATCGCTCATCAGCACCTGGGATTAGGAGAATAAGAGTGCCAGTCATGTGACATGGGTGAAGCCATTGTTTGCGTGAAAGGTCAATTATTGATGATGTTGTCACTGTTCACAATGCCCTTTTAGTATTCATAAGGTAGAAGATTGCTTTTCAAACACTAGAACATGTATCAACATTTCTCACAATTTCACACATTTCTTGTTATCAATGCTAATTCCTCTTATAGATGTAGGCCACATGTTTGCAATTCATATTATATTCTGTATCACATTGGTAACACACCAGTCTCTTGACCAATTCATATATTTTGTATTACATTGGTACACACTTCACATAGTCTTTTGACAAGTTGACATGCATAGGCAAGGCATAATTGATACATTTGACAAATGGGAAAATGTGTGCTTGCCGTTGAAAATGGATCGTTGTTATTTAGCAGAATCTTCCACTTGCTGAAGGATCGCAGGGCGTGTGGACTGCATTATAGTGACTGAGAGCTAAAACAGATGAAGAAGTCCCTGAGTCTCTCCGTCCGTATGCCAAGATAAGTTGGTACACAAGGCGTGTGCTGCTGAAAACCAGCATCAACATCACCAGAGAAGAGATAATCTTTTTTTATTTTAATACTTTTGGTTGTTCCAAAGTTGTATCCCTCATGTTATGTGTGAGCTTAAACTTTGGCTGCCATCATATAATGGTTGGGGGGGATTGGGGTTGTATGCATGAGAGCTGCAGTTTGTGGAAGCTAACACTTGTAGAGAACAATGGATTGACATAGACATACATATTAGTCTAACCACGCTTCACAAACTGCTAACGCTCAATCCGTCTTTAGTTTTCTGCTCCCCTCTAACTGGTTTTGGTCTCTGTCTTTTTTTTAAACAGAGCACTGACGAGTCCGACGAGGACGATGCCAGCCCAAGAATGTCCCCAAAACGGAGGATCATCTCTTTCAGCGTTAATGTGAGTACCAGTGCTGTGGAAGACAACGTTCAGAATGTTGGGCATTTTTGTTAAATGTTTGATTCTCATACGTGATTCTCTTGTTTCCTCAGAACTCTGTGGCTAAGCCAACCGTAGCTCCAAACTGCCCTAAGGTAACGTCCCGAATGGATATCGTCGGCAGCAGGAAGCCTTACGGACACTGGGTCCAAGTCAGAGCGACAGGCAAAATCTCCCTGTCGCACACACTCACTAGATAGTGTAGCAAGATGGTAATGCTTGTTCTGCAGTTCAACAGCGCCTTTATCCAAAGCGCTTTACAATGTGCGTTACTACATTCACAGATTCACACACACAGACACAGCCGGCACGCTGCTCATCGGGGCCCAACCTGCCCCCCCGGGGACCAAAACCTGCACTCCTGGAGCAGTTCCAGGTTCAGTTAAGTTAGGGTTTCTGGGAAGGGGTTTTTGAAGAAGAGTTCAACATGAAGCTAGGAGGAGCCGGGCATCGAACGCCCAGGCAACCACTCTACCTCCCAAACCACTGCTAAGATCATATGGAGTATGGACCCTAAATATTGTAACATAGCTTGTGTATATACTGTATATATACCAGAGATTGTCTCGATTTCAGGGTAGGTGTTTATTTTCAGACGTAAAAGACTTAGGTGAGAAGAAGACTTGAAGGTTTTACTCAGGTGGGATGTTTTTTTTTTTTTTTTTTTCTCTCTTGGTGTATCATCGTCTTGTGCCTGAGATTTTAATAAAGATATTTATATGAAGCTTGTTTCTGTCCTATTTGTAACCTGCTGAACAAACGATACTAAGGAGAATTGTGTTGGCATGATGCAATGTATGTGCTAAATACCAAATACATGTGTTGTACTGCAATGCAGTTTACTCAAGACAATTAACATTTCTAGAAATATTTTGGAAAGGTTTGGAATGTTTTTTTTTTTTTACTCATTCCAAAACGTAAATATACGAAATGTAACCAGTCGTTATTATCCAGCGTGATTGCAGCCTAATGTGTGACAAATAACAACTACAAGCTCACAGCGTGCTGCAGCGTGATCCTATGCCCTGGGATGGGTGTAGCTAAACATTTGGCTCAACTTTTGGAATAGAATAGCATTCTATGCTTTATTTTTGCTACACTGCCTGTCTGTGGGCATTGCACATTTATGAGGAAGATTGCGGCATGATTGTTATATGCCTCAACATTGGGTTAATATTCTGGAAGTTTTGGAAATTCATTGGTAAAAATGTGTGGGAACCCTGATAGTATGAAGTATTGCAATTTCATCCCATGAAACATGAAATTCATCTATTATTGTTGAGCTATATTTGGCAATTAGACAAGACAACCCATCTTACCAGTGACATGTCAGAATACATGAACTTTCTCAGGTTAAATGTACTTGCCATAAACCTATAAATCAGTAGACTACACTATTGATATCAGCCATTATGTTCATGGGACACTACTAGCAAATGGAATCAGGATTCTAAATGAGGATCTAAACTTATTAAAGATAAGCCAATACACTTCATACCTGTAAACTACAGGCAGAGTAACGTGTTGACAATGAGCTGCCTTCTCCACAATGTCCACATGGTGGCATCATTGTATCAAAGTTGGAAGGTTTTAGCACAGTCATGCTTACAATACATAGCTATTGCAGGCAGTGAGATCTAGCCAGGCTAAGTGAGATCCTCATGCGTAACACTTCCTCTAGAATTGAAGTGAGGGGCGCTCTTATCATGACATACATCATCTCATTTTCTGCCCTCACTTTTAGCTTCAATATGTACTTTGCTCAGCCAATCAAATCACCCATCCTAGTGGGGTCCAGGGGGTCTGTACTCTGTAGGCAGCCTATGCAACACAACGGCCCGCCCCAAGAACCATAACCAATGTTTGTGTCCCCAGTCCTCACCCACATAGGCTACACCAGAGGCTCCCAACCACTGGTACTAGTGCCACTGGTGGTACACAGAGGAGACGCCCCAAAAAAGAACAGAAGTGGAATGAAATATTTAAATTACTACAGGTAGTTCTTAAGTTCTGACCAAGCAATTGGTTGAAATAGGCTATCCAGCCATGCTGGAATGAGCATGACAGCATAGCCGTAGCATAGCCGTTAATAGAAGATTTGAGAACAGATTAATCACATTCGGAATATCAGTTGTGCAGAGTTATCAGCTGTGCAGAGTTATCAGCTGTGCAGAGTTTTGTCAGAGCAGCAGCATTTTTTCTCCCTGGAAATAAAAACGTCTGGGTTTCCGAGGCTACAGCATTATTGACTTAGGAATGGAACAAAAGGGGCAGGTCTACGCTCCTGTATTTTAACATCAGTTATTATGGTGGTACTTGGAGAGCCAAATATCTTCTGAGCTGGTACTTCAGTATAAAAAGGTTGGGAACCAATGGGCTACACAACACAAATATGCACCCACACACCTACTGTAACATTATCTACATACACTTTCACACACACATGCTCTCCAACTGAGGCTAATAGTGTTGAGACCAAATGAAGGGACTGTCAGAGTCTAATTATCCTACAACTAGGCCTGGAAGTTCCATTTCTGAGGGTACAAAGGCCAAATGACAGGGCAGGAAGGGCCCATCAAATAAAACTAATACAATATTTTAGTCCATTGAAAGAATTAATTACCGGTATGTTATTTACAATTTGATCCATGCTCAGCCCTGTACCAATGAAAGTCACTGGATTGCTTTACAGATGGGGACTCACGGGAGTCAAGAATTCAGAATCTCAACAAGACACTGGTGTGTCTACATATTGACAAGAAAGATAGGAGAAAGTGGTACAGTCGGCTGGGGAATGTCATTTTTCTTGAGGGGCACAAGGCCAAACTGAGGGGCAACGACGGCCATGACCTTTGTGGCCTCCCTGAAATTCCTGCCCTGCCTGCAAAGTAAAAATGATTTCTAAATAATACAAATAACAAAACAACTCGTTAATACTCATGAGGGGTACTGTCGTAGAAGTTTTCCCACCACCAATTCTATCACACAATACAATCCACTGTTTGATTTAACCGAGAGTTTACACATGGAACCAAATGGACCCTGGGCCTGTCCCACATGATTATGTCATCATCATAACACCTCAAACGCCACAAACAGTGGTGCAACAAGGTTCCTCGTGTTCTGTGGTTTTAAACGAGCTATTTACTCCACTCCTTGTATCATATTTCATGCTGGTTAACAAACACACCATACATCATCGTCGCACTAACTCTTTTCAGGCAGCCAGCGGGTCGGCAGGTGCACTGAAAACTGCCTTTGTTCCGAGAGTAAACTCAGACGAAAGCCAAGGGCCTGCCAACAGAGGAGACTAGGATTCTTTTGAACATGTTTTTTCCTGAGTCACCCGATATAACCCGATAGGTGCCATCAAGGCTGCTTCTGGTACCGTTCACCAGCGCTCACTTTGACAGTGACACCTTCTTGGCCTCCGACATAAAATGCTGATGATTGATTGCGCTCGATTGATTTGCATCCCTCCGATGAGAGTAATAAATTATTCTATTCCCAAGTTGTTTGTGTGCGATACTTAAATGCCATGTCACGGGGGAAAAGTATCAAATGACACCGTTTCAAAACACATGCTAGACTCTGTGTCTCCAAGATGTAAATCACAAAAAAAAAACAATTAATCAGATTGATGAGACTAGTACAGCCACGTTTACTGAAATTACATTGTAGTTGCTTTCATACACATCCATAACTACTGTGAAATAACTCAAACACTTCCCAGCACTGTCTTAAAGCACTCATTGTAGTTCCATCAGAACATCCAGTCGTCGCTCTCACATGAGACAAACATGTAATATAATGCTATGACAAATGGGAATCCTATTGCAGAAATGATTTTCTTGTTCAAATTGCTTTCATAAGCATTCATTAGTGCATCATCCCCAGCAGGCATTTTGGGGAAGGCGTAATGTAATCAGTCACACCTCGGGCCACACATTCTCACTCTGGAGTCTTGCCTCTACATGGTGTGATAGCATTTCCCTCCCATGATGTGTAATTTTATCAGAAGGGGGAAGAGTGTGCGCGCAGCCCCTTAAAAAAAGGACAGTTCTGGAAATAACACACAAGGGATTCCATTGTTTAAAGACACAAAACGTCTTTTCAGATTGACTTGAGAAAAATGCAACAAGTCGCCCCTCAGAGGCAAACTTTATTTGATGTTTTATTCTCCCCTTATGCCATGGAGACCATCTATTTGAGCTCATCACATGAATTGTATTTCAAAATCAAAGGGCCTGACCTTTACAATTTAACAACAATAATTGTGTCTATCAGAGGAAGAGGCTGCATGTTGACATGTTCTTATCAAATCATCATTATTTCTTTTAAGGTGCAACATGCCTGAGAACCAGTAATCTGGTTAACTGATCAGTTTCTCATCAACTTTATCGAGTAAAAAAGCAGCTCTTTCATGTGTATTTTTAACGAGGCAAACAGTAGCAAGCAAGTGAAGCAACTACAGTAGAAAAACACTCTGTGGTGAGAAGTACCAGGCGCCCTATAGGGTGTTCTGGCTCTAATAATGAAAGCCAACATGCCAAAACCCCCAGGCTCATGAGATAAAAGTACAAAAGCAAACAATCAGGAACCTGAAAAATTAATCCACTCATCTGCCAACAGTGCCAGAGAAGAGTCATATATCAAAAGGCATTATTTGACACGCTACCCCTCCACCATATCAGGAAAACACAAACAACTTGTTTCACCACCACCACTAGCCTTTGAAGTTAAGCTGTCCCAACTCATTACCATATTGACATATTCCATAACACATTCTTTAATCTAGACAAACAATAACAGGTCCAATTCAAATTGGGACACCGTCATTCAGTGTGCACATTCACACACACACACACACACACACACACACCATAATTATTTGTTGCTTGGAAGATTCCCACCACCCCCACGTTATGAGAAAAAAGGTGTCTATGCCACACTCCATCCTGTAGAGGGAAGCATACTGCTGTAGTAATGGACCGCTAGTAGTACTACTGTAAGTGAGTATAAAAAGATGGCATGGGAATCTGTTGTCTCTGCCTTTGATCTGTCTCTCAGGTCACAAGCCTCCCCTGCTCATGTTAGCAGCTCGGGGCATGTTGGCTGAAGACAGATGCGCCGGGCGATAACAAATAAATTGAATTGCTTAATTGTTGCGTCTTATCTCCGCATGCGCCCACACTAATCCATTCTTCGGTTGGTATTTTCTCTGCTCCACATGCCCTGGAGGGTAATGATAGCTGTGTGTTTTATTCTCACGCTTGGCGTGTCGGGCCGCACGCAGCGATCCCACAGCAACGTCAATAAGTCTGCGAGATAACCACATTGGTTAAAGCGGTTTTATTTGAGAGGGGGGAGGGGGTCTTGAACTCGTATCAAGGATGTTTGGGGTGACTGCTGTTTTGGTACACACATCTTGGGACAGTAAAGGAAGGGCCACCAATCTATGGCCATCTTCAAACAGCTCTGCGCACACGAATGCTAACCTCTGCATTGATCAAAGTGTCAAAACCATATTCAAAATATAGAAAATACAATAATCACTTGAAGCCTGGGCGTCCATAATTTGACATGAATCACGACGCACTGAGCTTGCAGGTCTATTTTCAAAAGTCTTTTGAAGATGTTTGAAAATAGGTCTCAAGTGGTTTAAGACCTCATAACAAGTCCTATGATACGGTTGTTGTCACAGAACCATATCCATGTCACAAAACGTGTTACTCTGCCAAGTATCATAATGAGGAACTGTATACTAAAAATCACACCCGTGTGAACTGAGTGGTGTAAGGTTTTATATAGCATGATCAGCTGTGGTCTGACGTAATGAAATCACACCCGGGTGAACTGATGTGATGATTTGTGACCATGAAGTTGATTCAGCTGGAGTTTTTGTCCGATGTGAGGTATTATATAAGGTAAGGTATTATATAGCCTGATCAGCTCTGATCTGACGTAATGAAATCACACCCGGATGTGATTTCACAACTGGCTTTTTTTGTGCAGAAAAAATGACCATGGTTGCTACGGTCATCCAGTTCACCCGGGTGTGATTTAATTACGTCAGAAATTATTTTGAACATAGCAACCATGCTCATTTTTTTCTGCACACAAAAGCCAGTTGTAGGAGTGGTTTACACCACTCAAAAAATAAAAACAGATATATCTACATGAAATCCACTGTTTGTCCGAATGAGAGCCACTGAATTGACCAGAGTGGTGGTTAACCTTTTAGCTCGAGACACAAAAGAAAATTGATAGTGAAAATAACCAATCTACAAGCTCACAACACGTTGCGATGTACCCGATGTGAGCTTGTAGATTTGCTATCTTCTTGTGAGCTTGTAGATCTTCTATTTTCACTACTTTGTAAGTATTCCCCCTCCCCCAATGAATGGATTAAAATGTTAAAAATGCTTTAATGGAATTATTTTGAGAAACACATTTGAATTTGTTTTTAACAAATTTGTAGGGATTTATTTGAAAATCTTTTGAAATAATTAAAACCAAAATGTAGGAAACAAAAAATAAATGACCCATTAAAATTGACCCACACTGGGTGAAAACAAATGGGGTTACAAAAATGATATATATAAAAAAGAAGAAATGGATTGAGTTCTAACACGCTCTAGTCATGTACATAGAACACATGGCTACAAGTACAGTAGCATGCTCTAGTCATGCATATACAATACATAACCCATATACGGTACAGTAGAACGCATGACCGGAGCAACACGTTTAATGCCGAGACAGAACACATATAGTTTACATTGAGAGTGTCCACTGAGACGGCCGGTCCCACTAGACAGCCGTGCCTCTCTCCAGGTTCTGCTTGATCTCGGCGGTGTATTTGCCGTAGAAGCGCTCCGCTTTCTTGTTGAACTTGGCGTTCCTCTCGTTGATGTAGTCGATGTCGGAGTCGTCGTTGTAGGCCCTGCGGCGGCTGTACTTGGCGCGCTTCTCAATCCTGCAAAAAAACGGCAAAAACACCACAGATCGGCTTAGGGAGGATTTTACAGAACGATAAGCCTAGTTGGCCCCGGCTTATCCAATCAAAAATCAGCACAGGCAATCATTTTGTGGTAGTCGTTTTAATTGGAACAGCAGGCGTGGCAATGAAAGAACTAATGGGGAAACTAACGGCAGAATGAACACACACAGAGGGAAACTAGTTAATCTGTGAGCTCCCAGTCTCAATTCACTGCGTCTTCAAAGCAGTGTTGTGCGTCATTCCCTGGCACGCAGAAGGAGCCTTTACTAATATCCTAGAGTCACATCTCAACACACATCTTAAGACTGTCTCAAATATAACAAATCTCACAGGAACTAAGGCGAGGGGAAATCAAAGGTGCTAGCCACGACAAATGCTTCTGTACAATCGCTGCGTGCTATTCTTTTACTACGGCATAATGATTTTGGAACACAAGCCAATTTGCTTTGTGGTAAGACGTGTAGGAATACAACAAGGCATCATTTACTCAATGAAGCGTCCCGTTAAGGCAGCAGAGACAGTGTTATGGCACCACTAGATGCTCGCGGATCCTTTATCATCCAGCTCCATCTGGGCTTCCATATACCGGGAGACGTAATTAGTGGGATCAGATCAGGCCTTGTCGCCAAAGTGCACAAAACGTCTGCCTGTCACCGTCTGTGGTCCAGACTCCACTGTACCATTAATGGAAGCCATTTAGGACTGGGGGATGAATGGAACGGGAGGTGGTGAGAGAAGAAGATCTATGTCCCTCTCTGTCTCTTTGTGTGTGTGTGTATGTGTGTCTCTGTTGGTGCTAGTGTATACTTACTGTTTCTCTACGTCTTCCACCATGCGGTCGATGCCCTCCTTGGTGGGGACGTGACTGCCGTGGATCAGGGTGTTGGATGTGGGGTGGAAGTCTTCCCCGCTGTGGTGTTTCAAAAGAAATTAGAGGAGTCAATAAATCACCGGTTTCGATCGCCATCATTCACATTTTGGTCGGACATCCGATCCCGCCGCTGGGGCCCACGGTCATTGTGACGAGAGAGAGAGGGTGGGGGGGTTTAGGGGGCAGGATTGTGGGTGCTTTCACAGTTTCGACGTATGGCATCCATTAAATGCTCAAAACCTGCGGGCTCAAAACCCGTCTTTGGCTGATGTGGGCCTAACCGCTGTAACTATGACCATCTTTTGCTCATCTGAGCGCATGCCTTGCATTAACGCTCTGGAAAACATGAAATGATCTTGGGGACCGGGGGGGGGGGGGGGGGGCAACGATGTCCAAACCTCAGCCAGGGGCAGGGCAAGGGATGGGGGGGGGGGGGCAGCACACCACTAAAAACTCATAGGGAACGCTTTGTACGCATGTGATGGGCGATTACAGCAAGCCAAGGCTCACAGCTCATTTGACTCAATTAAAAATGTCACGGTAATATGCTTAATGGCACCAACGTCTACACAAATCATCTTTAAAGGCCTCTTTGCTTTTTGAGGATTCACAAGTTTCTACAAATGCCCGCAGGGGAACATTAGTTCCTCCTGTTTGGTAAGTGTTGTGACCCGGCTAAAGAGAACATCAAAGAGAGGGTGATACTGATACTGTACAGTCATGGAAGCGAAATTATGGACCGCCCCGCAGCTCTAGGCAAACCCTGCTGTGGCCAGTAGTCGGTGCGATTGACAGTTCTCTTTTTTGCATCTATGCCTAAACCTAACCTCAGTAAAAACTATTCTAAACCTAACCTCAGTAAAACTATGCCTAAACCTAACCTTAGTAAAACTATGCCTAAACCTAACCTTAACAGAACCTCATTAGAACTATACCTAAACCTAAGCTCAATACAACTATGCCTAAACCTAACCTTAACAGAACCTCATTAGAACTATACCTAAACCTAAGCTCAATACAACTATGCCTAAACCTAACCTTAACAGAACCTCATTAGAACTATACCTAAACCTAAGCTCAATACAACTATGCCTAAACTAACGTTAACCTAACCTAACTTCAGTAAAACTATGCCTGCCCGGGAGCAATTAGACGGGTCTATCCTAGAGCTGAGGTGGGATTCATAATCACGTGTCATGGAGGAGTTGGACGGTCTTTCTCTTTATATTGGGGGGGCTCGTCACTCACCACAACTCTCTCTCTCTTTATATTGGGGGGCTCGTCACTCACCACAACTCTCTCTGCTTTGGAGGAGTTGGACGGTCTCTCTCTTTATATTGGGGGCTCGTCACTCACCACAACTCTCTCTGCTTTTCGTAGCCATCCATGTCGGGTTTGATCTGCTTGGTGAGTCTCTGGTACTGTCTCAGCTGGGCCTCGGCGTAACCTGCAGAGGAGACCGGCGGTGGAGGGAGGAGAGAGAGAGAGAGAGAGGGGTTGTAATTAGCGGAACAAACATCGAGCAGACACAAGGCTCTGCCCCGCTGGAACCTGCGTCTGGTTAGGAGTTAGGACGGAGGGGATGAAGAGAAGAGCACCCCACCACCACCACCACCCCTCTCTCCTCAAGCCGCTCTGGTGATAATTTTCTCCCCAGAGGGTTAAATCCACAGAGGGGTTTTGATTCAACAGATGGGAGCCATATTTAGGGAAACGCTGCAATCCCTTTTTTTTTTTTTTTTAGCAGATTAAATTGGCGGTGGTTGAAAATGAATTAATATCCCTAGGGCTTCTTACACGCAACCCGTATTGTTCTGTTCTGTGCATGGCTGCTTTTGAGGAAAGTGACGGTACCAGTATTGTTCTGTGCATGGCTGCTTTTGGAGGAAAAAGCGCCGTTCTTCCCACTGTGTACTGCCATGGCAGGCCTTCAAGCGCCCCATTAACCAATCAGGTACCAAAGGCATGGCATAATCCAATCACTTTACACCACTCGTTTCCTCAAAACCTAAATTGTATTAGGATTACAGTTTGCTAAACTGAAGGGACTGAACTTCTAAAGCATTGCAGCGGTGTTATCCGTGCCCAAAATAGGAGTCGCCCTGATCTAATAGTGATTTGTCCAAAGCGTTATTTCCTGTTGTGTCTACACAATTGTAAAAAAGGATTTCAGAAGTGCATGGAAAAATCTCACTGAACGGTAAAAAAAAAGTGATTATAGAGAGCCAACAATTGATCACATAAGGTGATGACCAGAACATGACCAGTGTGGGTGAACAAGTCGTCACTTCATACTTTGTTTATAATAGAATTGTAATATAATAAGCCATAACTGTATGTTATTTTGTTCATAACTGATGTTCACGCTACGAAAACGGATTAACCCATTTAGGCCCGACATCGAAATTTGAAAAATGTTTTCTGAAAAACCTGTTTCTATATCAGTGGTGCTCAATATTTCATGTCAAGGACCCCACAAATGATATGTAATTGGCTGCTGACCCCCTCTGAACATATTTAGTTCCAGGGACCCCACAGAAGCAAAGAGAGTTTAAAAACGTTCGCTCTGAAAGAATATATAATATATATATTCAAAGTTTTGCGCCACATTTTCACGATTTTTCAAAAATAGCAGACCTACAAGCTCGTAGCGCGCCACTCGGTGGCGCGCTATGAGCTTGTAGATCTGCTATTTTTCAATAGCTAAAGCAGAACATAATGCTTTAAAACACCAAAAGGGGTTCCCGCCCAGAATGGGTTAAACCACAACGGTGGTCTGGCTACGACCAGACACAGAATACTTGATATTACTGCTGACAATTTTCCCAAACATTCTGTTCAGGAGGCCATTGGTTTAAATCATTTCAGTAAGTTATGTAAAAACAAATTATAGAAACTTCTACTCCGCCTAAAAACACGAAAAGACGAAAAGCCCGATAGTTTCTTGTAGTGCTGTGCAATTAATCAAACGTTTGATTCGATTACGATCAATCTATGTTGGCTTTCAATGATTATGACAAGATAAATCCAGAATTCCAGATGAAACGATCATTGAGTTGCAATGGCGCATTTTGTTTGGCTTATATGAAAACCGTGTGGTCTTGTGTTATAAATCCAGCGTAGCCCTTTTCTTTATACCGTTTGGCTCCCAAAGTCAGGCACTCCTGTTCCTAACATACATGAAAAAAAGAATTAAAAGTTGAAAGCTAGTTTGCCATGTTTTTTTGTGGCCATCGTTTTTTTTATCTCGGCCCTGCTGATGCTCACTCTACTTTGAACGTTACATTTACGACACAGAGTGTTCTATTGACTTTCGAAGTCGAGAAGAATCTGCTTTATTAGGATGAAACCATCATGGTGATGGTCTGTTTGAAGTTTTGACGGAAGGAACATTTAAGGGAGACCTGTCTTTTGGGGGGGGGGGGGGGGGGGGGGGGTTTGCGCATGTGTGGAAGCAGAACAGTAAGTAACTGGAGTGTGTGTGTGTGTGTGAGTGTGAGTGTGTGTGTGTGTGCGTGCACGCACGCACGCATGCTGTAGGATCCAAGGAACTGTATAGCCCCAGCTAATTGGATAATCTCACAACGGTTATCATTTTTGCTATAATGGTGCAGCTGTAGCTCCAGCCAACATGGTGGACAGAGAGCCCTTGGGTCAGACAGCTGTAGCTCCAGCCAACATGGTGGACAGAGAGCCCTTGGGTCAGACAGCTGTAGCTCCAGCCAACATGGTGGACAGAGAGCCCTTGGGTCAGACAGCTGTAGCTCCAACATGGTGGACAGAGAGCCCTTGGGTCAGACAGCTGTAGCTCCAGCCAACATGGTGGACAGAGAGCCCTTGGGTCAGACAGCTGTAGCTCCAGCCAACATGGTGGACAGAGAGCCCTTGGGTCAGACAGCTGTAGCTCCAGCCAACATGGTGGACAGAGAGCCCTTGGGTCAGACACGGTGGTTTGTGCACCACAAGGCAATCTGACCAATTTGTTTAATCATCTGAAATTCAAATACAAAGTGGTCTATGACCATTGACCAAACAACACAATAGCAAAACAATAAACTGAGAAACGCTCCTCAAGATAATCCACTAAAGGCACTTTTTTTTTTTTTAAGTTCATTGATGTTTCCAAACTCAATGAGTAATTGCGTTAAATAATTAGGATTAATATTTAAAAGAGAGCAAAGGAAAAAAAAAAAAAGGTACAGTAAAGCTTGTTTGAGGAATTTGTTTGAGGGAGAAAAATACATCACATGTATGTATGTATGTATTTATTGAGCAGAGATTATTTTAACCACACCACGGGACAAGTACTCGCTTGGTATTATAGGTGGGCAACTTTGATGAGTGCCATTGTATTTCCACACTCACTCCAGAAGGCCACAAGTTCTAGTTTTCACAAACTTTTGAAGAGCCACTGCGCCGACTTGATCGTTGCTTGTCATGAAAATCAAAAATTATTAATATCCCTAGGGCTTCTTACACGCAACCCGTATTGTTCAATCTGTTCTGTGCATGGCTGCTTTTGGAGGAGACGGTACCAGTATTGTTCTGTGCATGGCTGCTTTTGGAGGAAAGTGACGGTACCAGTATAGTTCTGTGCATGGCTGCTTTTGGAGGAAAGTGACGGTACCAGTATTGTTCTGTGCATGGCTGCTTTTGGAGGAAAAGGCGCCATTCTCTCCCACTGTGTACTGCCATGGCAGGCCTTCAAGCGCCCCATTAACCCATTTAGGCCTGACCTCAAAATTTTCTAAAACTTCTAAATCCTCCAGTTTTCTGAAATAAATATTTTCACGATTTTTCAAAAATAGCAGATCTACAAGCTCGTAGCGCGCCGCTCGTAGCGCGCCACTCGGTGGCTAAATTATAACATGTTTAAAACACCAAAAGGGGTTCCCGCCCAAAATGGGTTAACCAATCAGGTACCAAGGCATGGCATAATCCAATCACTTTACACCACTCGTTCTCTACACAGAGAACACGGGGCGATGCTCACCTGAGAATCCAGGGTCAGGGTTCTTCTTCTTCTTCTTTCTCTCCCACCGCGCAGCGTCATCGGCGCTGATATCCAGCAGCTTCACTCTGTCGTAGTTCTCGCCATTAGCAGCGCAGTCCTGAACACACAGAAAGGGAGTCCAAAGGTTTACACTCGTCCTTGTGCTTATTATATATATATATATATATATATATATATATATATATATATATATATATATTGTTTGTCTACACACTTGTGTAGTGAAAGCAAGTTCAAGGAGGACATGACACCCTATGGGGGTATGGTGTCATGTCCACATGTGAGAGTTGCTAGTGCAACGCCTCGGGTGTCCCCATCACCCGCCCAGCGCCTCGGGTGTCCCCATCACCCGCCCAGCGCCTCGGGTGTCCCCATCACCCGGCCACGGCACTAGTCTCTGCTGCGCCCACAGTCCATGAAACACCAGATAACAGACTTGACGACGTGTAGTTAATTGCAGTACTACGTAACATTAAGTGACAACAGTTAGAAGGGTTTGGACACAGTGCTCATTCAAAGGAGCTCACATGGTTTACATTTAACATGTTTTCCATTTCCTCCTCGGTTATTTATTAAATCACTTTTATGCTAAAACATCATGACAACCTTAACCCTTTAACACCTGAGGTCGATTCCACAAATGCAGCGCAGCACAACGTGACGTGCTGTGAGCTTGTACATCTATTTTCTTTTCTTTTTTTTTAAATAGCCAAAGCAAAAATCGACGAAAACGACACGGATGCTTACTCGGTTTTAATGGGTTAAAACCAAGCGGTTAAAAGTTATGACAAACCAAGAATTTGTCTAATTCTAATCCAATGTTAACAAACAAATTCACAAATCAGCCATTTCAGTGCTCATATGGACTAGCAGACAACAAAACCACTACATTAACATTTTCTTTGTTCATCTAATAATAGCACGATACTATAATGATTCCAAGTTGACCGAGTATCCTAGTTTACTTTCTTTGATGCAACAAGAAATGTCACCAGTGAGTCCAGGAGGATAGCACTGCCTGGCTTTGCTCCGTGGTGGGAAATATTACTCGATGTTGGCATTGCCATGCGGGGGGGGGGGGGGGGGGTGGGGTCGTTGGTGTAATAATTTACTATTAACCCATTTTGACCTTACTTTGAAATTTAGAAAATGTCTTCTAAATCATGACAATTTTCTGAAAAACCTAATTTTCACGATTTTTCAAAAATAGCAGACCTACAAGTTCATAGCACTTGTAGATCTGCTATTTTTCAATAGCTAAAGTATAACATAATGCTTTAAAACACCAAAAGGGGTTCCTGCCCAGAATGGGTTAATACCCATTATAATAATATATAATATATATCGGGTTGCAACTCGGACAGGGCTGAGTCGGTCGGCTCTAGCAAACTTCACAACGTTCAACACGGCAACTCTGGTGTCTCTCGCGGCTCAAGTTCGCTAGAGACGGCACCCCCTAAGCACGCTACTGAGCTGGCTGCCAGAATTGGTTTTCAGGCTGCGTTAGAAAGTGAAAATGCCCCACGGGATACCCACTACAACTAGTGGGAGTCTCTTGACTGCCATCGGTGTTTTGGCAAATAAGTTAAAATCACAGATGGCAGTAGTCGACGTATCCGTCGTTTCATACATTTGTGCTTATTAAAAGGACCTTATTAACCCATTCAGGCCTGACGTCGAAATTAAAAAAAAAAAAGTTTTCTAAATCATGACAATTTTCGGAAAGATTTGAGGCACATTTTAACGATTTTTCAAAAATAGCAGACCTACAAGTTCATAGCGCGCCACTCGGTGGCGCGCTATGAGCTTGTAGATCTGCTATTTTTCAATAGCTAAATTATAACAATGTTTAAAAGACCA
Source organism: Electrona antarctica (assembly GCF_951216825.1). Classification (NCBI taxonomy): domain Eukaryota; kingdom Metazoa; phylum Chordata; class Actinopteri; order Myctophiformes; family Myctophidae; genus Electrona; species Electrona antarctica. Next base: position 8,809,066 of record NC_136799.1, on the reverse strand, counting down.
AAAGGGGTTCCCGCCCCAAAATGGGTTAATGGTTAATGTGGTTAAACGCTAACGTGACATGGATGCGTTCCAGGTCTCAATGGATTAAATGTCCTACTCTGTCTGCGTCTCATAGGAGGGCTGTGGGCAGTTCAGAAACCCGTCCACCAGTGACATCATCGATTGGGAAATCCAAGCCAATAGAAACTGCAGGCTTTCTAGTCCTGAAAAGTTGCAATGCGAAAATGGAAGCCACCGTTCTCACGATAAACATTTTTGTAAAAAAAAAGTCTTGTTTAAAAAGAAATCTGCCCAACGATGATGTCACTGGTGGACGGGTTTCTGAACAGTCCTCCTATGAGACACGCACTAGTGTAGAAGAAATTGTGCCATTTTATCATGATTATTATTGAGGACCTATTATATGAAGATAGGTTGAAAAGTGGTGAAGTGGTCCTTTAAAATATGAAGGACCACTTAGGTAATTAATTGATTAATTAATTTAAACATGGGGAATGAATCAACAGCAAAAACATGTATCAACTATAGACGAAATTGTTATTTTAAACATCAGTATCGGCTCAGGATTTGCATTTTTTTCTTATTGAATAAAATGTAATTTGGTCCAATGTGTATAGTGTAATATAATTAATACATTTGGGGTGGCTGTATTTCGTCTCCCTGCTCTTTTATGGAGACATTTAGATCGTGCCAAAGGTCAATGTCTCACTTAGGCATTCAATGTATCCCCTGAGCATTAGCGCAAGGGTAAAAATGTCAGCACATGTCACGCGCACGAAACAAGAGTTGAAATCCGGGGTAGAAGAGGAAATTTAATTTCCATCTGCTATCCCGGAACATGTTATTAAAAAGGTTATAGAGAAGAAACAGATCAAATAAAAACACCTTTTTCTTTTCATCCACAGCCACTTCCCACTCCAGTCGAGCCTTCTTGGCCTCCCAGTTGGCCGGAAGTTTCAGTCTCTTGTCCTCCTCTGCGACCTCCTGGTGATTCAGCTTGCGTGCTTCATTCTACAAGAATAATAAGAATAATAAAAATGTGGACGCACAACAGATAACCAATGCCAAGTATTCCTTCTATTTTTATTAACTGGATTCTATAACCGGTGAGTTGAAGTCTGTCCATTTTTGCACAGTCATGAACTACTGGGGTGCAGACTGAACTGTGACAGAAACAGTCATGGACTACTGGGGTGCAGACTGAACTGTGACAGAAACAGTCAGGGACTACTGGGGTGCAGACTGAACTGTGACAGAAACAGTCAGGGACTACTGGGGTGCAGACTGAACTGTGACAGAAACAGTCAGGGATAACTCAGGGCTTGACACTAAGGTCTCAGAGCCGGAGGTACCTACCCGTCTGGCAATTACAGGTCATGTTTTACTTGCCCAAAGGTCATGCCCACTTGCCCGGAAAGTAAATAGTGGTAGGTACATTTTTATTTTGCGTTCATTTTACACATTTCTATTTTTACTTTACTTGCGAATTCTGGGGTTGTGACATATGGACATAACTCTATATGTATGCCAAATATCTCAATAGCTAACATACAATATTATGACTCATTTTAAATTCCACACACAGACATCCTTGTGTTCATTCATCTGTTAAAGTGCCTAACTAAAGACAGTTTATTTATTCCCCACTCAAACGCTCTTGCCCGTCGGGCAACCTGAAAGCAATCTCCACCTGACCCAACATTTTATTTACTTACTACTTATTTATACGGGCAGTCGGGGCAACCTGTGACTTGACTACTGTAACCATTTCATTGTTCATTGTAAATAAGATTAACCAGAAACTCAAGGCTGTCTGACAGTGTAAATATACAGTATTAAAGGGTTAGCAGTGGTATTTTTATGGCCGATTCCGATTACATAACCGATATCTTGCATCTCCAATTCCTATTCAGTATTTTAGCCGTGACGTGAGCGTTCCTCCAGAGATACTTCTGGGTCCTACTGTTTGTGTCGCTTTTGTGTCTCCATAGAGTTATACTGTGTCCCTCCGTCGGAGCAGTGTTTGAACCGATCTGAGACTAGAACAACCACTAAAGTCTAATTTTACTGCTGCCCTTGCAACAACAAAGTCTCCCAAATCTGGCTGTGACAGCCTAGGCTGTCTGCCCCACACTGTATACTATCGCCATTTTATTTCATTGCGTCAACTAAATCATCTATAGAGATCGTACGTATTAATGCAAACTAGATTCAACGTACTCAGCCCTGCACACATTCTAAATATGCCCCCGAAATATTGTACTGAGCAAAT
>NC_136799.1:8797648-8806594 GCF_951216825.1 Electrona antarctica | reverse complement strand
TATTTATGGTCCGCAGCGCCATCATCATACGACAAATTATAATTTAAGGGCCTTTCAAACGTGAATCGATATAATGCGCCTATAGTTCATTTTCAATGAGACCTGCGTTTTTGCGCGGAGAAGTCGCGGTGCGACAACGCAAGCGTATTTACGTGAGCGCGGTCCCGTGAATTTGTTGTGCGCGTGCTCGTTTCGTAGCACACGCCCACGCGACTCACCAGACCTGGATTCTGTTTAGCTTTTTTTTTTACGCTTGCGTTGTCGCGCCCCTCTTGAGCAGACCTGGAGGAGACCTACAGTATCGTTGATCCAGGCAGCAACGTGTGCGTTCCTCGCTTCCCGTTTGAAAGGCCCTCAAGGCCTACGGTATGCTCCGCTGTGCTATGCTCCAACAATAGCCTACAGCAGATATACAAGCTCACGATGCGCGTCGCATCCGACACTACAAGTTGTGAACTTGCAGCGTTGGCTATTTTCGCCGTGCGACAGACCGCTGCACGGTGAACGACAAATCAGGCTTCGAGTTCTCACTGTAACAACACACAGGAAAAAACACATGTTTGGGAGCCACGCATACGGGAAAACACACATACTTGTATTGCTGTCAGGCAGAAAACCTCTTATCTCCATATTTGTGCTTTTGTTTTGTTTGTAAATCAATGCCCTATACTTTGTCATACTACAGGGTCACACAAAAGCAGCAAACACAGCCGATCTACAAGCTACGCAACATACATTTTGCGCTTGATCAGCTATTTTTTTAAGTGCCCTTTTATTCTTTCAAAATGGCGACCCAGGGTGCCCACTTTTAGACCCACTTTTTGACTTTTTTTACCAAGACGTCCACAGACGTCCTGGGCACTATACATGCGGTAATTCCTAGGACGTCTGTGGACGTTTTGGGCACAAAATGTGTTAATTTGAATCCTGGAAAGTAACCTTTTAGGACATGAGCTTTCCACTCCGACGGCAGCATCATAAGACCAGACCAGACCAGACCAGACCAGACCAGACCAGACCAGACCAGACCAGACCAGACCAGACCAGACCAGACCAGACCAGACCAGACCAGACCAGACCAGACCAGACCAGACCAGACCAGACCAGACCAGACCAGACCAGACCAGACCAGACCAGACCAGACCAGACCAGACCAGACCAGACCAGACCAGACCAGACCAGACCAGACCAGACCAGACCAGCACAGCTCTTGTTAGGTTTAGACACTTTTACTGAGTTCACGTTTAGGAATTCTGTTCCGGGGTCGACGGATTTGACCCGGGGTGAGCGTGTTTTGGTGCGAGCGCTCTTGTATTCCTTGGGGCTGGGCTGGGTAGCGTACCTATCATTGGGGGAGGGGCAGCGGTACCAGCGAGGGGATATGAGGGAAGGCGAGAGAGAGAGGAGAGAACCAAGGTCAACAGAGACGCCGTTCAGAAAGCGTGTGAGCCCCCCGAGAGGTGCTGGAGGAGAGAACACAAACGATCTGAATGAGACCACCCTGTAGGCCCCCCTCCCCCCAATCAATATGTTATCTCCATGACCATATGAACGAATATATCTGAGTCGCAAGACCTTCCTCTCATCTCTATTGTCCCGTCTGACTCTGACGATGTCTGTCTGTCTGTCTGTCTGTCTGTCTGTCTGTCTGTCTGTCTGTCTGTCTGTCTGTCTGTCTGTCTGTCTGTCTGTCTGTCTGTCTGTCTGTCATCCTTTTTGGAAAGTACTTGATCCTTCTACGGGGCATGGCATATAGCCTACTTGTATGCTCTTGTGTCTATTTATTAATTTATGAAAATGAATGTAGATATACTTTTTCTTTTTGAAAGATTTAGGCAATTTAGGCATTTAGCAGACGCTCTAAATCCAGAGATATACTTACACAATAAGCAAGGTCAGCACAAGGTAATATATAAAATGCATAGAAATAGTAATATAATGTATAGGATCGTAAGTAAACCAATTAAGAACCTTTCATCAGTCTAACAGTAGAATATCCAAAGACAATAATGTGTACATTGAAACTATATACACACTATAGGATGGCAGGTCTACAATGACCTGGCATCTGTCTACATAACATGTAATCTAAATTACATTACAATTTAGGCTTTTAGCAGACGCTCTTAATCCAGAGCGATTTACATAAAGCAAGAACCAAAATCATGGCAAATTGGCAATACATCACATACATAAAAAGTAGTTATCATGAAGCATGCATAAGCTAAGAACATAACAGTGGAATATCTATATAATTAAACTATAAACTATACATACTATACTATACTATTCATATATACTATAAAGTGCTATGACTACATAAAATGCAATTCTAGTGCGGTCTACATAATATGCTATAAGTCTGTATAAAATGCTATCTGAGTCTACGTAAAGTGCTATATCTAAGGGGCTAGGGCAAGTGCTACGGGCCATGATGGAGTCTGAAAAGGTGAGTCTTCCAACGTACTGTACTATATTATTATCTCATGTACAGTATGCCCTGAAATCAATTTTGCCGTTTCATAAGCCTGCAAGGTTGTCGAGGCTAGGGCAAGTGCTATGAGCTATACAGATGGAGTGGAGTGAGTCTTCGAACATACTGTACTATATTATTATTATCTCATGTACAGTATGCCCTGAAATCATTAATAAACAAAACTGTGGGGAGAGAGAGAGAAAGCAAAAAAAAGCAAAAGCTAAATAGTCATCAGCGTGTGAGAACAACAGCATCACCACCACCACAGTCACAACACACAGGAATGCTCCGTTTGTTTACTGTCGGGGTGGCGTTGACCTCATCAGTGGTCTGATGCGGATTCCCACAAAGGTCGTCTGAGCATTAAGACAAACCAGGCAAACACGTCGTAAAGGACATGCAGGACCGAAGTCAGGTCTTGTCTGATGACGTTCTTTAGGAGGAGCTGAGGTTACAGTCAGAACACCCATTACTACATTATTGTTACTATCGTGTTGGCATGCTCCATAACAGAGGTGGTTTTGCGTGTGCGTGTGTGTCTAACAAGAACCGAACAGCCTACTTGTAGGTGAGGACACAAATTCTGATTGACCGGAATGAGATGATGTATGATGATTTAAAATGATAAGAGCGCCCCATTTAAACAACCATGTGTTTAAAGGAGGGGTTACTTTAGCGCCCCTCAAAAATTATACAGAATAAATAAATAAATAAAGTCGGGCAATTACTAGTCTGGTAGACTATAATTGCCCAAGGCGCCAGGTTTTATGGGAACTAATGGTTTTGTACTATTGTGCAATCTCTGTGAAAGCAAATTATTAAATAGCTCAAAGCTCTATTGCTGATTACTTAGGTTAGAACCTGCCGCAGTGGTGTCCAAATAGAACTTAAACCAGGACTTCTGCCTTCTTCTGTCCAATTAGAATTTAAACCAGGACTTCTGCCTTCTTCTGTCCAATTAGAACTTAAACCAGGATGGTTCGACTTCTGCCTTCTTCCTTGAGCAGACCTCTATTATCATGCCCCAGTTTGGTTCACCACATTTGGGCATGGATGATGACGACGTACGTTATCAGCCAGCCTCTTTCAGAGCCATGGCCGCCTATAAGAGGAAGCGAATGGCGGTTGAAATGTGACTGAAACCATGCCCAAATATGGAGTTATATGTCACAGATACATCATAGACACGTCATAGGGGCTTGGTGTTGTAATACGTGAAGCTTCATAGAGAGCAGCATTTGGCTTCCGCGCTAATCCTCCAACGCTACGATTCATCGTCGACCAACCATGGTGCTACTCGACAACGACTCGTTCCTGACGGAACTCGCTCAGCTGTTCCAGAAATGCAGATCCACCGGCAGCGTCGCCATCACGTTGAAGAAGTACGACGGCAGAACCAAGCCCGTTCCCAGGAAGGGGAAAGGAGCGGGAACGGGGGCGGGAGCAGGGGAGAGGAAGGGCCAAGCAGAGTCCTCTGAACCGGCGTCGGACACCAAGTGTCTCATCAGGGCGTCGGACGGCAAGAAGAGGGTCAGCACGGTGGTCACCACCAAGGAGGTGATCAAGTTCCAGATGGCCTACTCCAACCTGCTCCGAGCGCACATGGACGGGCTGAAGAAGAAAGCCAAGAGCAGTAAAGGCAAAGACGCTAAAGCCCCCCAATTAGCACCAGACTCTTCCCTGCACCGTTAACAGACTGGATACCGTTAACAGACTGGGCCTGTTCTGCCTGAAGGAGCGGGGCCTTCAACTGGCCTTCAACTGGCCTGTAAACAGCAGTACCATATCCATGTTCTCCCTATTCACCCTTTAATTCTACTTTTTTGAGGGGTGCTAGCCCCCCACCAATGCATGGCTTTCCTAATAAATTACGTCATAGGCCAGCCAATTTACAGAATTCTAATGTTTTGTTGAGAGGCTAATTATAAATCCCTCATCCCCATGCAGCCAAGTGTTTGTTTAGGGCAGTAAGATGTCGTCTGGCTGATATAAATACTGCCCTTGCTGCGCCCCTCACTTCACATGAGTGTGATTTAAAAAAATATATTCCGCAAATCTCTGTGTGCCTTTCGTATCTTGAGAAAATCTGAGCCGTCGTCCAGAACCAACGTGTGGGGACACTGGAAATGGAGATCCCCAAAATGCACAGAATCTCTATATCAGTACTATGAGTGTTCCCAACAGGCATCTGCTGCCTGTGGGACGGTGCTGGAGGTACCACATACTTCCATGCCTGGACTGCCTCGATGGGAACGGTTTGTGGCTGCCATAGAACCATCATGTACTGCTGTGTATATGGTGCCGACGAGACGTATACTGCACACGGGCCTCCCACAGGTCACAGACGACGTGCCCACTGTGTCACTGATGGCAAGCCCACTGACACAGTGGGAGCCAGCTAAGAGGGGAAGGGGTCGCACCACCTCTACCAGGGGTGGGCAACTGGCGGCCCGGGGGCCACATGCGGCCCCCACCTTCACTTAATGTGGCCCTCAGGTTAATGTCAGAAAACTGATATAATATTGGTTTCAGCTGTTACAATTCTATACGACATGCAAACATGACCTGCTTTAATTACTTCAGTCTAAATTAGTAGCTCATTGCGCAACACAAGTATAATTAAAGGCATTTGAAATTACATAAAAATGTTCATTTTCAGGATACCAATTAAAAAATAGCAAAAATTTAAGATTTTAATTCGAATATTGCAAAAATAGCCGATCTACAAGCTCAAAACGCGTCGCAGCGCGACGCGTTTTGAGCTTGTAGATCGGCTATTTTTGCTACGGCCCTAGGGAGTGAGTGTGGAAATATAGTGTCCCTCTCCATCGTCAAAGTTGCCCACCCCTGACCTATACTGTACGTGGACATATTTTTTACATTTTAGTTTTAACAACACAAATCTGGTACGGGGGTCTCTGGCACAAAATGTGTTCAGGTGTGGACAATTACATATTCATTTGGGGGTCATGAAAATGTTTGAGAACTTCAACCTCTGGTTTAAACAACATTTAAGAGAGCCCAAATACTGAGCAACTCCTTTAGAAACAAGCCCGAAAAAAATGCAACGCGCAACTACCAATATTTATACTGTAAGCAACTTTACAGAGATCCGGGAATCTAGAGTTGGTGTCGGCTATAGTGCAGGCCAGGGTATAGGCAACCTTAGGCATGACGGGTGCCAACATATTGGCACAGGGGAGGGTGATCAGTAATTCACATAATTCATACAAACTCTGAACTCTGACTGGGTAGGCACTGGCAGTCTGAGAAATAGGGGGGTTATTGATCTGAGTTTGAGCCTAATGATCATTATGATGTTCGGATATATTTATAAATATAAATACTTCAAAAGAAAATAAATTACGCTTTATATGAATATGGAAAATCTTGTTGGAAAGTTGGAAATAATTTGGAATTTTCACATGGTGTCATAATTACATTTTGTGTTGGTATGACACACTTCATGACTATCAAGAAAATAAAAAAACAAGGCAAGTTTGCATGCTGACCCCTGGGCTAGTGCACACCCTCGCATCGCGTGTCCTTGAGCTATGCTGATAAAATGCAAGATAACAGTGAATCACCATACATCACAAAGTGTGATTCATGACTCACAGAGAATAAATCAAACCTTTACAAATTGTACAAATCGCTACGGCTCAAAATGATTAGTTAGGCATTGTTGCTCAGAATACCCTCGACTCAGGTGGCGGTGACTCGTTGACAGAAGAATGTGCAGAATAGTAAAACCCTTATTTATATCCACTAAGCAACTAAGTAACTAAGTAAATAGATGTTAAAAAAGTATACAAAATAAAAACAAATTAACTAATTAAATAAATACACTTTTTATGTACCTGTACACGAGATGTAGGCTAACAATAAAGAACCTTGGACAATGAACTTAAAAGCTCCTTACATATTTCCCTGACATGACATGACACAATGTTTTTGACGGGTTTCCTACATTTAGGGGTGGCAGGACTCCAGACATAGAGCTATACGAACCACATTTAGGGGTGGCAGGACTCCAGACATAGAGCTATACGAACCACATTTAGGGGTGGCAGGACTCCAGACATAGAGCTATACGAACCACATTTAGGGGTGGCAGGACTCCAGACATAGAGCTATACGAACCACATTTAGGGGTGGCAGGACTCCAGACATAGAGCTATACGAACCACATTTAGGGGTGGCAGGACTCCAGACATAGAGCTATACGAACCACATTTAGGGGTGGCAGGACTCCAGACATAGAGCTATACGAACCACATTTAGGGGTGGCAGGACTCCAGACATAGAGCTATACGAACCACATTTAGGGGTGGCAGGACTCCAGACATAGAGCTATACGAACCACATTTAGGGGTGGCAGGACTCCAGACAGAGCTATACGAACCGTAACCCAAAAGTCCACGTTTTGTGTCCGGCTTTGTGTCGAAGTGTCCTTATGGCGCTGAAACCCAAATAGGCCAGTCAATCTAAGGGGGTCAATATTTGGGTCAATCTAAGATTTGACCCAAAAGACAGAAATCGTTCAAGGTTTTTTATGATCCTTATGGTCATCCAAATAACATATTAAAAAATGATTATTGTATAAATTGTGGATCATGGAACATTCAGGGGTTGAATGTTGGAGTACCATTAAAAACCTATATAAGGCAACAAAAAAAATCTAATTTTAATTATGCTTTACGTACCATGTGACATGTCAAACTAGGGGTTATTCATCATTCTGAATCCATTGCAAGCATTAGTTTTGCACGAAAAACACTCCGGGGGCTAAAAACAGCCATAGCCGTCTTCACATTTGGGCAACAATGGGGAAGCCACCTATAGGCCTCCAGAAGCATAGGTAGAAATAGGTAAAGATTGATTGGAAATCAGTGGCATTATTACATCAATGAAACCTGGATTCCTCTGGAAGTTGACTCAAATAAAGCGCATCATTTACAGATCATTTATAGATATGCCTATACAGTTGTTGTTGTTGTTGTTGTGCATATTGTAGATGTGGGATAGCTTCTCATTCTGGGGGACATATCGTAGCGTTTAGGAGTACAGGAACGTGCACAACAGGGTCAGCCTAGATGTTATCATGACAGAGTCATCGCCGCACTACAATTTCAGCCGGCTCTAAAATGCAGTGTAAATTGCACTCAGTCATCGGATTCCTATTAGGGTGAATGTTTGTGGATTGATTGGTGGCGATGCCAGAACCGCTTCTAAATGGTCGGAAAAGATGAAGCAGAAGACAGAGAGAGAGAGAGAGAGGCAGAGAGAGAGAGAGAGAGAGAGAGAGAGAGAGAGAGAGGGAGAGAGAGGAGTCGGTTTTGTTCCAACACCAAATATGACTGTCAACAAAGTTAGCCTCCGAACTGAATCTCTAGGATGACACATGCTGAAAGCTGTATGTGTGTGTGTGTGTGTGTGTGTGTGTGTGTGTGTGTGTGTGTGTGTGTGTGTGTGTGTGTGTGTGTGTGGGACTGTGGGTGCGCGTGTGGGTGCGTGCGTGTTTGTGTGTGTGTGTGTGCATTTGTGCATTTGTGCGTGTGTGCGCGCAATCGTGGGGGTGTTAGAGTATAGGCTAATAGCAGCAGAAACCTGATAGCATTTATATGGGCCATTCAGTCGATTCAGACATTTTCTACTTAGCTGTGAGGAGAACGAGAGAGAGAGAGAGAGAGAGAGAGCTCTGTCTCTTGTTGTTTGATGTGCATGTGAGGTATGAGAGGAGATCGGTTCATTAAAGCGACAGTTATGGGCATGTTCCGCATGTTTACGCACACGGCATTAATTGGGAACTTGCAGTCGCACTACGAAAGGCTTCATCACGCACACGCCAGACGTTTGGCATGGATGCATGTGAGCACACTGTGTGTGTGTGTGGAATGGAGGGAGCTTTGTTTTTCCCCGCGGCGCACATCCTCCTCCGTCTCACGTCTGAAACGTGCGTTTCATTTGCAGCCGTGACCCCGGGATCACGTCACCCGTTTTGGAAAACGAGTTCGCTCCTCATTAAAAAGGAGAGAAATGCGATAGAGAGACGCATGCAGGCAGGGGCAGCGAGGGAGAAACCCAGAAATAAAGATAGATTGCACAAGAGGAATAAAGAGAGGGAGAGGAACAGGAGACAGAGAGAGAGAGAGAGAGAGAGGGAGAGAGGGCTTGGGTTGACGTGAGCCAAGTGACAGGCGTTGGGACCCGAATGTGAAAACTTAATGGGCCTGGCCTCTGAAGTCGGCCTCCGCAGTCAAATGAAAAGCTCGGCGGAGCGAACTCCCGTGATGGATGAAGCGTTGCGTTCCGCCGGGCCTCCTGACAGATTCTGGGAAAGTGCTCTGTGGGCCGTCTCCGGTCCTGATAAAGAAATAAGAGGAGCGAGCTCCGAGCGAGAGGGAGCCACGCACAGCGCCGCTCGCCTCGCCTCGCTCCCGAGGTGACAGAAGTGCTTTGTCATGTGG
>NC_136799.1:8770148-8790148 GCF_951216825.1 Electrona antarctica | reverse complement strand
AGGAACGTCTCCCAATCAGGGGTCACCATCGCCATGCTGGCTTGTGGTGGAGATTTTTTGTCAAAATGTAATGTTTGCCACGGACATACTGTACACGATGAGCGGACAATAATAATACCAGAAGGTTTGAAACACATAAAGACTAGAGCTATATAGCCCTGAATGAGTCTGACCACATCCACAACAGGTCTGTAACTCTGAGAGTGTATAAAATAAATGTGTACACTCTCATTTGTACACTCCCGAGTTAAACCCATTTTGGGCGGGAACCGCTTTTGGTGTTTTAAACATTATGTTATAATTTAGCTATTGAAAAATAGCATATCTACAAGCTCATAGCGCGCCACCGAGTGGCGCGCTACGAGCTTGTAGGTCTGCTATTTTTGAAAAATCGTGAAAATATTTATTTCAGAAAACTGGAGGATTTAGAAGAATATTTTTTAAATTTCGAGGTCAGGCCTAAATGGGCTAAGGGGGTCCTTGCAAATAAAACATTTGAGAACCACTGCTAGTACAACTTGGACTCCTATAGTCCTAATGGGCCACAGTGTTGTAGTAAACAAGTGTATATTATTCTGAACAAAACACTGGAGACATGACATCCAGAATAGAATATTGAATAGAATTTGCCACGGAAAAGGCCAAGACTTTACCACAGACACATGTGTCTGTGTCGGGACATGTTGATGAACCGAACCCTGCTCCCAATCCTCTCCCATGCAGGAATGTCACGACTTAGCTATCTGTGTGGAGTTTGCATGTTCTCCCCGTGTCCCCTAGGGTAGGTATACCCTCACAAAAAACATGCAGTGATCCTGGTCTCTAAACTGCCTCTCCTTGGCCAGCCGCGGCGCCTGATGGAGGGGAAAGGAACTGGTTGGAATAACGTGTTCCTTCCACGCGCTATACGTCCGGCCCGGGGAAGAAACTCTCCCCTGTCAGGTGAAAAGATGCGGCTTGGACTCCTCATGCACTGTAGGAAGCATGAGGTCAGTCTGTTGCTCTCCCCAGGTTGGCAGAGAGAGTGTAGAGACCCAGGATTACATTAGTTAATTGACACTGGCTGAAAAAAATGGGGGAAAAAAAAGAGAAAAAAGGAAGGTCACGACCCTTGGTTGTTGGTTTTGCTATGCAGGACCGAAGGCTGAACATGAACATCCCTCTGATCATGCAGGGTTCAGTGCCTTGCCCAAGGACACTTCCACATGTAGACACGGACACCGACCCATGGATCATTGGAGGACCTGCTCTACCTCCTGAGCCACAGCCGACTCAGTCAGCAGCACCGCTGCCAGACAAAGAACCTGCTCTACCTCCAGAGACACAGCCGACCCAGTCAGCAGCACCGCTGCCAGACAAAGAACCTGTTCAGCCCCTCTAGGTTTCTGTAGAGGTTCTCTATGTCGCTGCTTCAGGTTAATTTAGGCAACTTTATTGGTGCTACACACTGAAGCACCTTTAAGGTAGGAGCTCTGCAGCACCAAAACAGGTTCCCCTATCATTACGAGCAAAATAAAAAAAACACTGTGTTATTTGACACGCACACATGCACGCACACACGCCCACACGCCCACACGCACACACACACACACACACACACACACACACACACACACACACACACACACACACACACACAGAGAAAGGCAGTGCCGCCGCAAGCTGTGCCCAATCAATTGTTGTAACCGTTATTCAACATGTGTGGCTAATTTGTCGCTGGTAATTTCCACCGCGGTGTGGTGATGGTCTGCAGAGAGAGAGAGAGAGAGAGAGACACAGTGAGGCGGGGGCGGTCGACAGACACGACGCGACAAATCCCCCCAAAACCCCCCGACCAGCCCCGCCACAAACACACAGGATAAATGTCACCACTTTGACCCATCAGCTCCCATCAACACACGTTAATAACACACGCGCAGAGTCACTGGCATATGTTTTCAAATGGGGGTCCGTGGGGCTAATTATTGTCCATTTGGGGGTCCTTGACATGAAAAGGTTTGGGAACAACTGGTATATGCTAGCTGCATGTCGCTGTCGGTCGCAAACCTCGTATGTCCGAAACCGTTTCCTTTTGAGGAAATGGAAAGAATGAAGCCGTACATGTTCCAAAATGTACTTATTAGTTAGTCATTTAAGCTCTTTGGATCGCTTACAATTAATACAATCCACAAATAGACTAAAAGGGGATACCACTCAAGCCCACAACTCGCAAAGAAATAAGATAATAAAGTATTGAATGAAATATGGACATGTATAAGGACTGTATAAGGTTTGTGGTCAGTGACGTAGTGTAAGTGGTGTCCGCTCGTTGGCGTGACCATACAGTGATGAAAGACTGAAGTATGTTACCTCATAATAAGCGTGTGCTAATAGACCCTGGAATGATCAATGTCAGATGCACCATTAACTGTATCATTAGCTTTTTTTCCTATGATCTACCTACCTTGTCCATGTGCATTATAGGCATAAATGCGCACGCCGCGGACGCACGCGCGCGCGAGCACACACACATACACACACACGAACACACACACACACAACACACACACACACACACACACACACACACACACACACACACACACACACACACACACACACACACACACACACACACACACACACACACACACACACACACACACACACACACACACACACACACACACACACAGGGCCTGTGGCTAATAGTGGCTGCATGGGTGTTAGAGGGGCGCCACTGTGGTTGGACGGGGCTGTCTGGAGCATAAAGTGGCCTTCTCATGGTTCCCCACTCGCCTGGGTGGTCCGGTTCTGATCCGTGGTGTGTGTGTGTGTGTGTGTGTGTGTGTGTGCGTGTGTGTGTGTGTGTGTGTGTGTTTACATGCGTGCATGTGCGAATCACGGATCGACACCAGTCCAGAGAAAGTGAGATGCGACTGTGTGTGTGTGTGTGTGTGTGTGTGTGTGTGTGTGTGTGTGTGTGTGTGTGTGTGTGTGTGTGTTGCTGGAGGGTGGCAGGATGGGTTGGGTCATGCCCACACATGGAGCACCACAAATCCCGCTGCCCATCCTCATAAACACATACTGAATGCACACAAACAGTATACACGCGCGCGCACACACACACACACACACACACACACACACACACACACACACACACACACACACACACACACACACACACACACACACACACACACACACACACACACACACACACACACACACACACACACACACACACACACACACAAGACCCCACTGATGCCCGATAGGAATAAATATTTTGACAGAGACGGGTAGACGTCGAGGCGTCTCTCTCTCTCTCTCTCTGGTTGCATGTCGGGCCGGGCTAGGGCAGGGCAGGACAGGACAGGACAGGACAGGACAGGACAGGACAGGGCAGGACAGGACAGGACAGGACAGGACAGGACAGGACAGGACAGGACAGGACAGGACAGGACAGGACAGGACAGGACAGGACAGGACAGGACAGTCATGAATTCAAAATTTACTTCAAAAAAGTACAAAAATATTGGTATCAAAACTTATTTAAAGTACCAAAAGTAGAAAGTACTCATTATGTATACAATGTCCCATTTCACAAGTTTTCAAATGTATACAATATATATACAAATCTATTGAAAATAGCAGATCTACAAGCTCACAATGTCTCGCATCGTGGCGCATTGTGAGCTTGTAGATCGGCTTTTTTCAAATGGCCAAAATGTATATTGGGGTTGAAGTGGTTAATGCGTGTTTTGTAATAATAATCAAGTTAACTAAACTTTTCAAATAATTGTAGTGGAGTAAAAGTATAGTATTTGTATTTTGAAGTAAAAGTACAGCAAATTCAGGGAATAGGCTACTCCAGTAAAGTAAAATGAAATATAACTCAAAATTCTTCCCAAGTACAGCAGTACTTGAGTATATGTACTTTGTTACACTGCTGACCAGGACCTGAAGAAACCTCATACACTTTTAGTTGCACCATCAGCCCCCGCCCCCCCCCCCCCCCCCCCCCCCACTCGGCCCCACCCAGGCGGGCGGCGGGCTGCTGCAACACATGACCATCTGACGGACGACAGTAGATTCTTTGGGGTTTCTAAGTTGTGGCTGAGAAGGGAAAAAAATAAATATTTTCTCTCGGTCCAATGAGATTTCAACAGGCAGATATACGGCGTCTGCTGCCCTTCCAGTTATATTGAAAAAATGTGTCATTCTCTCTCTCTCTCTCTCTCTCTCTCTGAAGTGCCAGGCTATTTCGGTTTCCCAAAATATTTTCTGAGGCCTGAAGAGACGCTTTTATATATCTGTCGTCCTTCGCTCGTTTATTTTCTTCTTTTTTTTAAGTGAGTGTGTCTTCTGAAAAGGGCCATTCAGCAGCCAGAATCAAAGTGTTTTTGGTTCATGTCAAATGGCTCCTCTATGGAGAGGCATGCAGGGCCACCTCAGTCCTCTATGGAGAGGCACGCAGGGCCACCTCAGTCCTCTATGGAGAGGCATGCTGGGCCACCTCAGTCCTCTATGGAGAGGCATGCAGGGCCACCTCAGTCCTCTATGGAGAGGCATGCTGGGCCACCTCAGTCCCCTCTATGGAGAGGCATGCTGGGCCACCTCAGTCCTCTATGGAGAGGCATGCTGGGCCACCTCAGTCCTCTATGGAGAGGCATGCAGGGCCACCTCAGTCCTCTATGGAGAGGCATGCTGGGCCACCTCAGTCCTCTATGGAGAGGCATGCAGGGCCACCTCAGTCCTCTATGGAGAGGCATGGAGGGCCACCTCAGTCCTCTATGGAGAGGCATGCAGGGCCACCTCAGTCCTCTATGGAGAGGCATGCAGGGCCACCTCAGTCCTCTATGGAGAGGCATGCAGGGCCACCTCAGTCCTCTATGGAGAGGCATGCAGGGCCACCTCAGTCCTCTATGGAGAGGCATGCAGGGCCACCTCAGTCCTCTATGGAGAGGCATGCAGGGCCACCTCAGTCCTCTATGGAGAGGCATGCAGGGCCTCCTCAGTCCTCTATGGAGAGGCATGCAGGGCCACCTCAGTCCTCTATGGAGAGGCATGCAGGGCCACCTCAGTCCCCTCTATGGAGAGGCATGCAGGGCCACCTCAGTCCTCTATGGAGAGGCATGCAGGGCCACCTCAGTCCTCTATGGAGAGGCATGCAGGGCCACCTCAGTCCCCTCTATGGAGAGGCATGCAGGGCCACCTCAGGCCTCTATGGAGAGGCATGCAGGGCCACCTCAGTCCTCTATGGAGAGGCATGCAGGGCCACCTCAGTCCCCTCTATGGAGAGGCATGCAGGGCCACCTCAGTCCCCTCTATGGAGAGGCATGCAGGGCCACCTCAGGCCTCTATGGAGAGGCATGCAGGGCCACCTCAGTCCTCTATGGAGAGGCATGCAGGGCCACCTCAGTCCCCTCTATGGAGAGGCATGCAGGGCCACCTCAGTCCAAAGGGCCCCTCTATGGAGAGGCATGCAGGGTCACCTCAGTCCTCTATGGAGAGGCATGCAGGGCCACCTCAGTCCAAAGGGCCCCTCTATGGAGAGGCATGCAGGGTCACCTCAGTCCTCTATGGAGAGGCATGCAGGGCCACCTCAGTCCAAAGGGCCCCTCTATGGAGAGGCATGCAGGGCCACCTCAGTCCAAAGGGCCCCTCTATGGAGAGGCATGCAGGGCCACCTCAGTCCAAAGGGCCCCTCTATGGAGAGGCATGCAGGGCCACCTCAGTCCAAAGGGCCCCTCTATGGAGAGGCATGCAGGGCCACCTCAGTCCTCTATGGAGAGGCATGCAGGGCCACCTCAGTCCAAAGGGCCCCTCTATGGAGAGGCATGCAGGGCCACCTCAGTCCTCTATGGAGAGGCATGCAGGGCCACCTCAGTCCAAAGAGGGGAAAATGGAACCCCACTACTTGTTCTTCTCGCTTACACAAACTTCCAGGAATGAATGTTGAAATACCCTATGGTTATAGCTGACTTCCTGCCCGTCGTGTTTTGAAGTATAGCTATAGTCATCTGCTGGAGGATACTCATACAGGCTATGATGAAATATGTTGTGTTGTTATTTAAAGGAACTCTGTCTACTACTACTTACAAATATAGCAGTGAAATGATTCATCTTTTGGTTTCTTTCACCGTCGCTTTTTACAACATTGGATGAATAGTTTATGTCGGTGCTTTACAGTTACGGTAGAAGGAGAAATAGAACGCACACTTGTGTAGCTCCCACAGGAAATGTATTTAAGGATGACAACGTTTCGACCCCTTACGGGTCTTCGTCAGGTATGATGATTTGATACCTGACGAAGACCCACACTATTTCTCCTTCTCCTGTACGTAGCCTATATCTGTTTGTTCAGCACCTGAAAGTTTTTTAGAGATGTGCATATACTTTCCTTTGGATTCCGTTACAGTTACATGGTAAAATACATCAATTGTATTTACCGGTAGAGGTGAATGGGCTGTCTATGGGAAGTATCACCTAGGTACTGTAGCACCTTGCTGGCAAGATGGCCGCGGTCTGAATATGGCCCATAGAGACCGGCGGATGGAGTTTTTTGTCACCCGCAACCGCAAATTCATTATCCGCCCGCTATCCAAACGCATCATCCTATTCATATTAACCGCACCATCCGCGGTTACCCGCGGTTAAATCCGCCATACGCAGGTCTCTAATCCGGAAGAATGGCTACGTCTCGTATTTCTGCACCTCCCGGACAACCTGTGCGACAAAGAGAGCTTTATCATTACTGATTGATTCCATGTGCCCTAATTCATTCATTTAGTCAGTCACATTCAGCCTAGACCTGATTATAGGTCATTAGGACCTGATTATAGGTTTATTAAGACCTGATTATAGGCTATTAAGGGTTATTGATTATTGTCAAGGGAAGTAGCTCGGAGTGCCGGAGAAGAGACAGTTTAACCATATGATGGAACTGTTCATTTACAGCCTCTTACAAAGAGACAGTTGAACTATATGAGGGAACTGTTCATTTACAGCATCTTACAAAGAGACAGTTGAACTATACGAGGGAACTGTTCATTTACAGCATCTTACAAAGAGACAGTTGAACTATACGAGGGAACTGTTCATTTACAGCATCTTACAAAGAGACAGTTGAACTATACGAGGGAACTGTTCATTTACAACATCTTACAAAGAGACAGTTGAACTATATGAGGGAACTGTTCATTTACAGCATCTTACAGAGAGACAGTTGAACTATATGAGGGAACCTTTTACTTTACAGCTCCTTATGATGCAAGAAGAGATGCTTTGTGTTGTGTCTGTGATGCAGTGATGATGGAAAAGTAAACGTCCTGCAAACTACACATATTTTGTCCAAAACCGTTACTTTTCAGGATACAAATAAAAAAATAGAAAAGCAAATCTACAAGCTCAAAACGCGCTTCAAGCTTGTAAAGTATCAAACGTAGCAGATCTGCTACGTTTGATACTTTTGTCTGACGCTGTATGGTAGCATGATCAAGTAGGATATTCATTTTCGAAAAAACACAAAAAGTTAAAATATGGAGATATAAATGGAAGGTTTCCGCCCGACAGCAACAATTTACTTTGTGCTCATTTCAAAGATTCCAAGTCATTCCAATAGTTTTTCTTCTCTTTTGCGTGTGTGAAAGAACTATAATATTGAATGTTATACGTCTGATCTTTGACTGGGCTCAGGGAGTGGCTCAGGAGCCGTCCGTCCGTCTGTCTGTCTGTCTGTCCGTCCGTCCGTCCGTCCGTCCGTCCGTCCATCTGTCCGTCTGTCCGTACGTACGTCCGGGGAGCCGTATTATAATTTGTGGTGAAACTGAATTCCATTAGAGCTCAGAGTGGAGTAGTAGTGGTTACTGTGGAGCTTTTTTATCGTCACAATAATTACGGGCGTCCATCTATTGAACAAACGTCTGGAGTGGCAGCGTGTCTCACACAGCAGAGAGAGCCGCACGCACGCACGCACGCACGCACGCACGCACGCACGCACGCACGCACGCACGCACACAATAAAGTTACAAAAGTATAACAAAATTAAATGAGTAACCATAAGAGAACCATTTATTTTGAGCAGACCAATTCAGATCATAGTCCTCACGTTATGTTTTTCAAGTAGTGGTAGGCCACACACACACACGCGCACGCACGCACGCACGCACGCACGCACGCACGCACGCACGCACGCACGCACGCACGCACGCACGCACGCACGCACGCACGCACGCACGCACGCACGCACGCACGCACGCACGCACGCACGCACGCACGCACGCACGCACGCACGCACGCACGCACGCACGCACGCACGCACGCACGCACGCACGCACGCACGCACGCACGCACACACACACACACACACACACACACACACACACACACACACACACACACACACACACACACACACACACACACACACACACACACACACACACACACACACACACACAGCACGTCTTAGCAGTCTTTTCGCTCCACCTAAACCAATCGTTCTGCCCATCCTGCCCACAGCTTGAGTGTCCTCAGGTCCACAGAACAGAACATACTTAGTTGTGGTTGAAGAAGCACTTTAGATCCACTCAGCGCTCCTTTGCCACACCCCCCCCCCCCCCCCTCCTCCCCCCAAGAAGACCATACGGTTCTGGAGGAGGGAGTGGAGGGGAGGGGGGAACTTTACGAACTTCCTGCGATCATCCATCAGGCCGGATAAAAAAAACAGAGGGGTGGGAATGTTGTTGGTTAGAAAGCTCCAAACCTCAAACAACGGACTAATGTAAGGTGGTGGTTTCATGGGGGGGCGTGTGGTGGAGGTGGTGGGCGGGGGGGGGGGGCACGTCGCCCACCATCCGTTGCATAAGAAGCGATGCCATCAATTATTAATCCTCGATTGGGGGGTGGTTTAATATTTAATGGCGGCGACATGTAATTTACACTAACGCTCGAGAAAAATCACGAGTTCCAGACCAAAATAAACAAGTGTATTTAGGCCAAAAGGTACAGGAGGGGGGGGAAGGGGGGGAGAGGGGGGGGGGAGGGGGGAGAGGGGAGGGGGGTTGGGGGCTTGTTACACGAGTCCCATCCGGTGGTCTCGCGTTTCCACCCCGGGACTCTGCTCAATAAGGGGCAGCGACTGACTGCAACGCGCGGCTTAATTTGATTCATATCGGCTAGGCTTCGGAACCCCGGCGGATTTTTTAATGCACAATTTATCAATGTAAACCTAATCAATAAAAGTGTCCCTTAAAAAAAAAAAAAGAAGTGAAAGTGCTCGGACCACTTAGCCGAGGCAGGGTCACCGAGTGAGCCCCTAATTCTTTAATGAGCGATATTACTCTTTCCTTTTTTCGCACGTGGACAATGCTGCCTTTTGATGAAACATCTGGCGTGTGTGTGTGTGTGTGTCGGCTGCACAGGGAATATTTAAATACCACATAGCTCACTGAATAATTTCGCGTATAAATTATACATGGGGGTAAAAAAAATACCCGGGTGTAAATCTGGAGCACCAGGACCTGTCTCTCACACACACACACACACACACACACACACACACACACACACACACACACACACACACACACACACACACACACACACACACACACACACACACACACACACACACACACACACACACACACACACACACACACACACACACACACACACACCACACTTCTTCTAACCTTGCCCTTTATGCTTCAGACAGATTAAAAAGCTGCTCGTCATCACAGTAACCCCCCCACCTTCCCCATACCGCCACATTCAGCATAAAAAATAAATAAGACAAACTCTTGACTGAAGGCCTTTTCAAGCAGCCACCTGTATCTTATCATAACATGCTATATATATTTGGTTGAGCGTGGCCTTTTGCAAAGCACAGAAAACCTGACTTATGTCTGACTGGAAGCCAAACTCCCAGTTTAGTCACTCACAGACAGACAGACAGACAGAGAGACAGAGAGACAGAGAGACAGAGAAACTAACTAAAAACTAAGCATTGATGACTAAAGCTAAGACTATTATATATATTGACAATATTTCTTCAACAAATAAAAACTATAGACTAAAATCTTAGGGATGGATTAGTGGAGAAGAGATGCAGTAGAACTAAAATAAGTCATTTTCCGTTTGGTTGCGCTCAGAAAATAGCAGATCTACAAGCTCACGACACATCTCAGCATGACACGTTGTGAGCTTGTAGATCAGCTCTTGTAGATCGGCTATTTTCTTATTTATTTTTCAATTTTTATTGAATTTTAATCAAACATACATGTAAACGAAACGACTGACAATTGACAATACATATAACCAAAAACAAAACAAAACAAGACAATATACGTACAATACACACAAGGGGAGATATCTGCCTCTAGTACCTCAAACAGGTGCATCTGTTTCTACAGGTTAAACAGGTTTAACTGAATTTATACAAAATCAGGTCTTATGGTAGAAACATGAGTAATCCATCTAAACCAGTTATCTGTGAAGACTTCAACTTGACCTCTAAAGCTGAATGTAATTCTCTCCATAATAAATATACTATAGATTAAATCAATCCATTCATTTATATTTGGTATAACATTTGTAAGCCACTTTTTTGTTAAGGCTTTTTTTGGATGCCACCAGCAATACCCTCAGTAGATACTGATCCTGCTTTGCAAATTGAAGTCCTTCCAGATCTGCAAGATACATGGTTTTAAAATCAAAAGGAATGTCAACACCAACAACTGCTTCCAGGACACTATGTGGACACTTCTCCAAAATGGAACCACAGAAGGGCAACTCCAGAAAACATGAAAATGATTCGCCAATGTTTCCCCACAGAGTCTCCAACAGTCCGACTGATACGTGTAATGTCTTTTCTGAGCTGGAGTGCAAAAGAAACGACTCACATTTTTCCAGCTGAATTCTCTCCATGTGGGGGAACTACTCATTTTCCACTGATGTTTACATATTCTTTCCCATTCTTCTGCTGATATAGTAAGGTTGCCCTCTGTTTCCCATCTTGCTTTAATATTCAGAGTATTATCTCCTTTCATGTTTTGAAGCACTACATATACATTTGAAACGATCGGCTATTTTCAGCGTGCAAAATCTGTGTAAAATCTGCCATTATACTATACGACGCCATCCAAGGCCAAAATACATTTGTGTCGACAAAATCAACTGTAAATTGATTGTAAAATGTAAAAATGTTATGGTATTTAGTCAATTAAAACTTTTCAGATTTAAAACTGAATGGAATTTTATCCAAAAGACTATGACTAAAACTAAACAAAAACATTTGCTGTCAAAATCAACACTGGTCCAGCTTACAATTACAATTTAGCAGACCTAACCACACCAAAGGGTCACCCTGCAACTCCTTGGGTCCAAACGGTTGCAAGGAGTTAACGCTAAAACCGTCTCGACCCTTTGGTGTGGTTTGGGCCATTGAATTCCATGCGTTGAAACACTAGGGTCAACGTGGGTCAACGTGCAACAAGACACACTGTATCACACCGCAGGGACAACGCTAAAACCTCCTTGACCCTTTGGTGTGGTTAGGGCTTTAATCCAGAGCCATTTACAATGAGCAAGAACAATAAGCCCAAACCACACCAAAGGGTCAAGACGGTTTTAGCGATAACTCCTTGCGAACCGTTTGGACCCAAAGAGTTGCATGGTGACCCTTTGGTGTGGTTAGGGCTTAACAGATCAAATAACGGGAACCCCTTTTGGTGTTAGCATTATGTTATGCTTTAGCTATTTTTGAAAAATCGAAGAACGACTGACATAGAAACATAGCTTTTTCAGAAAACTGTCAGGATGTAGAAGACATTTTTAGAATCTGATCTCAGGTCAAAATGGGTTAACACTTAACAGATCAAATAAAATGCATATAGAAATACAGAAGTCATCTAGGATCATAAGAACCTATATCATCCAGATGTTAGATAACAGTAGGACGAGCTAAAGTGTGCCATTCACAAGCTTTGTGCTGCACGATGGCAAATATAACACCTCTTCTCTCCCTCAGGGCTGTGATGTTGTGGACAATATGGAGACATGTCTCTTCTCTCCCTATAGGGCTGTGATGTTGTGGACAATATGGAGACATGTGTCTTCTCTCCCTATAGGGCTGTGATGTGGACAATATGGAGACATGTGTCTTCTCTCCCTATAGAGCTGTGATGTTGTGGACATTGTGGAGACATGTGTCTTCACTCTCTATAGGGCTGTGATGTTGTGGACAATGTGGAGACATGTGTCTTCTCTCCCTATAGGGCTGTGATGTGGACAATGTGGAGACATGTGTCTTCTCTCTCTATAGGGCTGTGATGTTGTGGACAATGTGGAGACATGTGTCTTCTCTCCATATAGGGCTGTGATGTTGTGGACAATATGGAGACATGTGTCTTCTCTCCCTATAGAGCTGTGATGTTGTGGACATTGTGGAGACATGTGTCTTCTCTCCCTCAGAGCTGTGATGTTGTGGACAATATGGAGACATGTGTCTTCTCTCCCTCAGAGCTGTGATGTTGTGGACAATATGGAGACATGTGTCTTCACTCTCTATAGGGCTGTGATGTTGTGGACAATGTGGAGACATGTGTCTTCTCTCCCTATAGGGCTGTGATGTGGACAATGTGGAGACATGTGTCTTCTCTCTCTATAGGGCTGTGATGTTGTGGACAATGTGGAGACATGTGTCTTCTCTCCATATAGGGCTGTGATGTGGACAATATGGAGACATGTGTCTTCTCTCCCTATAGGGCTGTGATGTGGACAATATGGAGACATGTGTCTTCTCTCCCTATAGGGCTGTGATGTTGTGGACAATGTGGAGACATGTGTCTTCTCTCCATATAGGGCTGTGATGTGGACAATATGGAGACATGTGTCTTCACTCTCTATAGGGCTGTGATGTTGTGGACAATGTGAAGACATGTGTCTTCTCTTCCTATAGAGCTGTGATGTTGTGGACAATGTAGAGACATGTGTGGTGAATTAGGGGGGGGGGGGGAGCGAAGCGGCGTGCAGCCTCGCAGAGCAGCGCAGTCCCCTTTGACCTTACGTAACACCTCCTAATTTGTCCCGAGGAGAAGTTAACAAGGCCTACCGTGGTGACGGTCGTTAAACTATTAACGAGGGCACTGAAGCCTCCCAACACCCCACCCCACCCCCAACACCCCCAAACCCAACCGCCACCCTCACACCCCCACCTCCCCCCCGCTTGCTGACAGAGACCGAGAGGAAATGGTGTAAAGAAATAGGTATTGTTTTTTACTTGACTTGAGTATTTCCAGTTTCCAAAACTTTTACTTCTACATCTCAGGCAAATATTGTACTTTTTTTTACTCCACTACAATTATTTGAAAACATTAGTTATTTTGTAGAAATTATGTGTGAGAGAGTTTGTGTGTGTGTGTGTGCGTGCGTGCGTGCGTGCGTGCGTGCGCGCGTGCGTGCGTGCGTGCGTAAAACCTCACAGTTTAAGAAGGACGGTGCTCAGAACTACTAAAACGCTCGCGTACCAATTAACCAATTAAAAAAGCATTGTATTTCGTAGTACGATGGTGTCTTGCAAAGATTAACTCAGAGAAAAAGTTTGCCACATTTACGCCTACGATGATGACACGCCCAAAGTAGGGCAATTAACGTAGCTGGTTAACGTGGTTTAATTCGCATTACATAACGGGTGCATTGGGTGGAGGAGGTTTACGTGCGTAATTTGACAACATTTTCAAACGGCAGTGACTACACATACTGTACACGCAGTGGTTCCCAAACATTTTTAGTCTGTAACCCAATAAAAGGGAAATTAGGGGCTCCATTTTCGTCACCGCTAAACCCCTTATCCCTAAACTTCTTTGCCTTTTTTTACTATTTTTGAAAAACATTTTTGAATAGTTCAACTAGCCAATGTACATTGACACATTGTGAGCTTGTAGACTGGCCATTTTAACTATTCAAAAATGTTTAGCAAAATAGTAAAAAAAAAAAAAAAATGTTTTCCCGGGACCCAACCTGGTGTGAAGTTTGTGAACATCTTTTCTTCTAATTTATGGAATTTCCTAGATTTTCTTTCTTTTATTAAGTTACTGGAAACAAAATTGAATTTTGGATTAATTCATGAAAAGTTTAGCTTTTTTGTCCTGTAACCCACAAATGGGTCCCGACCCAGTGTTTATTGGGGAACCAGTGCTGTACAGTACGCACGCACACGCACACGCACACGCACACGCACCCGCACACACAGAGCCACCCATTGGGTCTCCATACTACACAGCTACACCTCTCTAGCTTCACCTCTCGTGCACCCAGAGTGGTGAAACCACACCACATGGTTCCAGGGCAGCATGTTCACCGCTGATAAACATTCCACAGACTGTGGTAGGAGGAGGACTTTTTCTTTCTTTCTTTCTTTTCCTTTTCTTTTTTTCCGCGGGGGGGGTGGGGGGGGGGGGGGGTGTACGTGTCTTTGTCAGTACTGTGAGCCCCCCCCCCCCCCCCTATCTTTCTCTCTCTCTCTCTCTCTCAGTAGTATGTTGTTCAGGGGGGGCTTCTGTGAACTACAGTACACCACTAGGGGGCACTGCTCCGTCTACTTTGCACGCACGCACGCACGCACGCACGCACGCACGCACGCACGCACGCACGCACGCACGCAAACACACACACACACACACACACAGACTGCTCTTTGTTTTAGAGACACTTTCTCCTGTTTGAGAGAGGTTCTGCAGAGACTGAGAGAGAGAGAGAGAGACAGAGAGAGAGAGAGAGAGAGAGAGATCCTCTCTAAGACAAAGTGAACAAGTTGATCATTGTGAATAATGTGAGGTGTATAATATTAGTTAATATTAGTCAGACTGAAAATCTCCAAATTGTTGGTCGTGGCCTACTCAGCGGGCCGGTGACAGGACAGTGTTCTGGCTTGGATCAATGGAACTAACCTGTATAACTTTAAGTTCCTATATGGTATCGCAAAGAAAACATATACCGTGACCTGTTTTCTTTACATTTCATATTGTGTTACATTATCATAATGTTTTTTTTGTAATCATTTGGGGGACCACTCACGGCCCATCAGCAGACCCTGGTCCAATTTCTGTACCCGGTCATTACAGTCAATCAGTTTGAGAGCAGCAGACCAGCTCAGTGATCTTGTGGTTAAGAGTGTCCGCCCTGGGACTGGGAGGTCGGGGTTCGATCCCCGGGCCGGGTCATACCAAAGACTATAACAATGGGATCCAGTGCCTTCCCTGCTTGGCACTCAGCATCAAGGTGTTGGACTGGGGGTATAAGTCCCTGTGACATACTAGCGTCATGTCCAGGTGATGTACTTGTACATCAAGCTGCCTCACACTACACCCCTTATCCCTAAACTTCTTTGCATTTTTTTTACTATTTTGAAAAACATTTTTGAATAGTTCAACTAGCCAGTATACATTGACACGTTGTGAGCTTGTAGACTGGCCATTTTAACTATTAAAAAATGTTTTGCAAAATAGTAAAAAAAGGCAAAGAAGTTTAGGGATAAGGGGTTTAGCAGTCACAAAAATGGAGCCCATAGGCTCCTGCTCTGTGGGCCTCATGGCTCAGCAGGGCTTACTTACTTACAGTTTGAGTGTAGAATATTTTGTCAGAAACTATCCATTCATTTGTCATTATTCATTTGTTTAAATCCCAGTTATCATTTTGTAAAACAAAAACAAAATGTACTCCATGCTATTAAGTAGCTAGCTAGTGTGCACTGGACCAAAAATGAACATGTAAGCTCCGTGGCGACGCATGGAGCGCTGCTCTGCTGACCATGTAGAAGTTTGACCACAGCGTGTGTGCGAGTACGTGTTTAGCATGACCCACGCTAAGGTGAGGGTCTGTTTCTGTGGCGGAGGTACTTTGCTCGCCAAAGTGGAAAACAACAACACACAAATGCCACACAGCGTGAAGCCTCGCCCACCGCAAAGCGGCAAAGCCATGTTTTCCTATTTCTTTTAGGCCTTATTGCTTTTTTTCCCCCCACCTCCTTCCTTTTCCTTCTCGCGACGGGGGGGGCGACCACGGCGGTGCGAGGGAGGGGGTACAGTATAGAGCCTATATATATATATAGGAATGCTACCGGGTTTGAGCTGTTTCAAATGAAATACTTTAGCCTCAACACCTCCACCCCCGCTAGCCACAATGTCACAAACACTTACATCCTTGACGCAGAAGAAAAAAACAAAAAACTCCACCGTGCAACGATGGTTGGCAGCGATAAAGTGCAAAAATAAGAGCAGCCGCAGAGATGGATGCAGAGCGGCTGACTCAGGCGCTTTGGGTCGGAGAGAGGGTTAGAGAGAGATGAGGCCTTACTATTAACCACTTTTGGGCGGGAACCCCTTTTGGTGTTTTAAGCATTAGCAGCAATAGCAGATCTATACAAGCTCATTAACTTGTAGGTCTGCTATTTTTGAAAAATCGTGAAAATGTGGCACAAATCTTTGAATATATATTCTTTCAGAGTGAGCGTTTTTAACTCAAATCTTTGCTTCTGTGGGGTCACTGGAACAACATATTTTCAGATGGGGGTCACATCTGTATCTGTATCTGTATATTACATATAGTTTTTGGGGTCCTTGAAATGAAATATTGAGCACCACTGATACAGAAACATTCAGAAAACTGTCGGAATTTAGAAGACATTTTTAAATTTCGACGTCAGGCCTAAATGGGTTAACCACTTAGGCCCTGTGCGAACCATAGAGCCACGAGCTTAGTGAAAATAGCCCATCTACAAGCTCAACCAACGTTGTTTTGTTTTGCGACGCACTGTTGTGAGCTTGAAGTAGCAATCGGCAATTTTTGCTATGTTTGATGTATTTTTTCCGCGGTTGAAGAAAAGAGCAGTTCTCAGGCTAAAAACTAAAATGGGTTTACAAATGCAGAAAAGTAAAAGTGAAATAAAGTGTACAGTGTCTAAAGTGGTTGAAAACAGGAAAAGGACAAAAGCAAAATGACAAGAGTGCAAAAGAAAAAAAGAGACAAAAAAAATAACAAATAAGTGAATAGAAAAATAAAAAAATACAGAGTAACAAATACAAATACAAAAAACAAAAACAACAAGACACACTATAGGATAAAAGACGAAACACACAAGAAGACATTGATGTATGGCGGAAGGGCCCCTGAAAACAGCGGACAAGATACATACATTGAGACCCCAAAACCATGACCGGCAGCCGCGCTACCAACCCTTGCCGCGCGCACTGTGGCGCGACCGCGCTGAGCAGCCGCGCCATGCACCAACCCTCTGCCGCGCACTGTGGCGCGACCGCGCTGAGCCGCCGCGCCATGCACCAACCCTCTGCCGCGCGCACTGTGGCGCGACCGCGCTGAGCAGCCGCGCCATGCACCAACCTCTGCCGCGCGCACTGTGGCGCGACCGCGCTGAGCCACCCGCGGCTCATCGCTGGGAGAACCGACCGACCGACGGCGGCTGCATGCACGCAGCCAGAAGCCGTGGCTTTATTGGAGGTGGGCAGGCGTTCAAGTCCTAGTTTTTTGACGCTCCACCCCGCAAGCCGCTTTTATGGGCCTGTTTACTAGCTGGGGCTTCCAGAGATCTTTATCCTAGCGTTGCCTTTGATTTGCCAGAGACTCTCATCCCACATCCCCCATATGCAGCGGCATGAGAGACACAGGCCTTTCAACAGACGCACAAATAGAAATCTGGCAGTCATTTCACAGTCAGAACCCCCCCCCCCCCCCCCCCTCCCTCTCTCTCTACCCCCCCCCCCCCCCCCCCCTCGTCTTATTCCTTTATCTCTCCTTCATCCTCCCCTCTCTCTCTCTCTCTCTCCCCACATCTTCTTCAGATATAATTATATACGGAGGCTCTTTGCAGATGTTCTCCTCTCGTTTCTTCCCCTGGCTGGCTGGCTCGGCTGCTTCTCCTCTGGCGAGATCCGAGGAGACAAGATAGAAATGTTGATGTCGCACCGACAACAGAGAGATTCAATTTGGGAAACCAAACCAGAGCCGTGCCTTCCATATTGGAGTACATGCGTTTCGCTCGTAATACGCTACGAGCGAAAAGGACTGCCGTTCTGTTGGCGAGTCTGACGGCGCGGATGGAAAACATGTGAGGGACGGAACGCCAACATCCTTAAGCCGCCACATACACACGCACACACACACACACGCACACGCGCACGCACACAAATACACAGATAAAACAAAGCAAAGAGGCACGTGACAGCAACCAAATCATATTCTTGTTAATTGCATTTATTTCCTATGACAACTGCAGTATTCCCCATGCAATATTCTGCAAATGCAGAGCAGCTGGGATGGGATGGGATGGGATGGCTGCCGGGGCTTCTGCAGTACGCAGTAGGTGGTCACGCACGCCCACGCACGCACGCACGCACACACGCACGCACGCACGCACGCACGCACGCACGCACGCACGCACGCACGCACGCACGCACGCACGCACGCACTTGTGGTTACCCTGCAGTAAACACTTTCACACTCGGTGTGTGTTTGCCTCTG
Source organism: Electrona antarctica (assembly GCF_951216825.1). NCBI lineage: Eukaryota > Metazoa > Chordata > Actinopteri > Myctophiformes > Myctophidae > Electrona > Electrona antarctica. Next base: position 8,771,623 of record NC_136799.1, on the reverse strand, counting down.
CGTGTGTGTGTGTGTGTGTGTGTGTGTGTGTGTGTGTGTGTGTGTGTGTGTGTGTGTGTGTGTGTGTGTGTGTGTGTGTGTGTGTGTGTGTATAACCTTCTAAAAGCGAGCAGCTGTTTAACAGAGGAAGAGACTCTCTTCATCAACACAGCGCTGTTGAACGTCATTTCCGCGCAGGTCAGACCGCGAGCGGCGGGCGGGAAGCCGCCTCATCGCCCATTGGCCCGAGGTCAAATGTCAAATAATAACACAGAGCTGCGAGCCCAGATCCTCGCCGGCCCTCGGCCAATCACATCAATACGAGCTAGCGAAGCACACATGTTGCTGAATATAGCGGCTCCGTCCAAGGATGGCCGGCGGACAGCGTGTAATTATGTCGCGTTGACACAAGAACACGCTAAGGCGTAACATTTATCCATTGTTAACCCATTTGGACCTGAGGACGATTCTACAAATGTCTTCTAAATCATGATAGTTTTATGAAAAACCTCATGTATTTCATGTCAAGGACCCCACAAATTATATGTAATTGGCCGCTGACCCCCATCTGAAAATACTGTATGTAGGTCCAGGACCTCACAGAAGCCAAGATTTGAGTTAAAAACGTTCGCTCTGAAAGCATATATATTCACAAGATTTGCGCCACATTTTCACGATTTTTCAAAAATAGCAGACCTACAAGCTCGTAGCGCGGCACTCGGTGCCGCGCTATGAGCTTGTAGATCTGCTATTTTTTCCAATAGCTAAAGTATAACATAATGCTTAAAACACCAAAAGGGGTCTCCGCCCAGAATGGGTTAAAGCTAACCTCAGTGGAGAGTCAAGTAGAGGGGCAGCCGCGCCAAGCGCCGCAGCGCTCCGCCCTGCGTGAGAGGAAACCAGGGCCCGGACCGGACGGACCGCGCCAGAACACCCACGGAACAACGGCACCGGCCCATAATATAGTCACGTGACCACCAGGGTCAACAGGAAGACCTCGAGAGAGAGAGAGAGAGAGAGAGAGAGAGAGAGAGAGAGAGACGAGGAAGAGAGAGAGACGAGAGAGAGAGAGAGAGAGAGAGAGACGCATTGTGAGCTTGTAGATCGGCTATTTTTCAAAAGACGTTTTAAACATTTGAAAACTTGAAATGGGGCATTCTGCATAACAAGTTTATATACTTTCTACTTTTGGTTCTTTAAATATATTTTGATGCCAATAATACTTTTGTACTTTTACTCAAGTACATTTTGAATTCTGGACTTTTACTTGTAACAGAGTCTACACATTGCTACTTTTACTATAGGCTACTTACTGTAAGTATAAAACATGAGGGTGCCGAGCAAGGAGCACGGAGGAGGAGGAGGAGGAGGAGGAGGAGGATGAGGAAGGGGAGGAGGAGGAGGAGGAGGAGGAGGAAGAGGAGTGAGTGAGCCTTCCTCTCTGGTATTCCCACTCTCATTTGGTTTGCCATCCATCACACAGAGCGGAGGAGAGG
>NC_136799.1:8763352-8769948 GCF_951216825.1 Electrona antarctica | reverse complement strand
TTTCTTTCTTCTAATCGATATAGCATGATGGATCCTTCGTGATGACCTGCTGGTCAGCGCTAACAGCACAGCTCTTTGTTGACCGTGACCACAGGCCACCCCCCCCACCCCCCCCTCCCAAAAAATGACCGGGTCAGCTCAGAATGGACCAACAGACGGCGTGTGTGTGTGTGTGCGTGTGTGTGTGTGCGTGTGTGTGTGTGTGTGTGTGTGTGTGTGTGTGTGTGTGTGTGTGTGTGTGTGTGGACCTTCTGCTCTGTGGCTTGGATCCAGCTGGAACAGTCACTTTGAGAACTTGACCTTCAGCTCTGAACCTGACCTTGCTGCGACCCCTGATGAGGAGGAGGGCCCGTGCCCCTTGTGATACTATTGATAATGGTATCGATTACTACAGCGTGTGTGTGTGTGTGTGTGTGTGTGTGTGTGTGTGTGTGTGTGTGTGTGTGTGTGTGTGTGTGTGTGTGTGTGTGTGTGTGTGTGTGTGTGTGTGTGTGTGTGTTGGATGTGGCTGGATGACCTCGTGTTATGGGGGCAAGATAGATAGATCCTGTATGGCTTTCGAATGATTGATGGTTAACGAGGAGTTACTGCCTCTCCTCTGTGTGTGTGTGTTTGGGGGGGGGGGCTGTATTAGAAGGCGGTGTCATGTAAAAATATAAAAAATAGACAGTCTCTACAAGCTCACCAGCTCAGTGGCCTTGTGGTTAGAGTGTCCGCCCTGAGACTGGGAGGTCGGGGTTCGATCCCCGGCCGGGTCATACCAAAGACTAAAAATGGGACGCAATGCCTCCCTGCTTGACACTGGATTGGATTGGGGGTAAATCCCTGCGACATACTAGCGCCATGTCCAGGGGGTGTACTTGTACGTCAAGCTGCCTCACGCTACAGAAACAGGAGATATAGGCTCATGGCTCGGCAAGGCTACTTTACAAGCTCACAAGTTCACCATGTAATTAATCATATAGCATAATATGAGGATCATAAGCAAGCTAAGAACCTAACATCCCTCTGACCTGTACAATGAAACAATGAACCTGACTATACACTATACACTATAGAGTGCTATGTCTACATGCTATCCAGTCCAGTGTGTGTTGTTTACTGTGTGCTGTGTGTGTATCCTCTCTGGTCATCAGAGGCCTGTAAATCACCGATCCCTGATATATATCCTCAAGCACGGCGCGGCGCAGCAAGTATGAAAAACAACGACCTATAAGTGCTCGTCTAAACGATGGGAGCGTAATTTGAAATGAAGTGAAAGCGCGTCCAGTGGACGGCCCTCCCAGGAGCCACTAGTAGTGGACATTAGAGGGTATAGCCTAGCTAACAGTATACTACACATCAATATTTAAGGACACACTGCTGGGACCCTTCCATCTGAGGGAGGGAGGGGCGGTGTTGAGGCGCCTCTCCTCTCCTCTGCCCCCCCGCTCCTCTGTACCCCCCCCCCCCCCCCCAAATCCTCCCGACCTCCTGATGCCAAAATTATGTTCTGTAGTATCGTAGTGTCGCTGGTCAACGAACATCCTCACGCGATGAGTGTTTAAATTAATCTTAACAGGCCGTTGCAGTAGTAATGCGGTTGGCGTTTGTGGGCAGTGTTCATTTCGTCATGACAAAAACGGTGGCAAATGTTCGTTGGCTGCCTTCTTTCAATCTTTTTGCACTCGGGTGTTGTGCTCTGAAAATAGCAGATGTGACTACAAGCGCACAACTAGCTTGGAGATCTGCAATTTTCAGCACGCATCCAAGTGTAAAATCAGCCATTATACGTACGACGCCACCGAGGCCTGTCGAAATACCGTTTTGTCGATAAAATGAACTTGTAGCCCTGAAAATAGCCGATCTACAAGCTCACAACGCACGTTTGAGCGTGCAACCAAGTGTAGAATATGCCAGTATACAACTTTTTTAACTTTTGAAAGGCTTCATCACAACTGGCTGCGTTTCAGAGACACACACAGAAAACCCATGAGCCACACAAATAATTGCCGCGGCTTCTACATCTCGATATATTTCAAGGCCCACGTGAGGCGCCAGCCATGCATGTGCCCGCGCTGCCATACATGTGCCTGTGTGTGTGTGTGTGTGTGTGTGTGTGTGTGTGTGTGTGTGTGCGTGTGCGTGTGCGTGTGCGTGTGCATGTGTGTGTGTGTGTGTGTGTGTGTGTGTGTGTGATCCCTGCTCTGTGCCATTCGAGACATACAACTGAATTTTATAAGCTACCATCGAAACTACTCTTGACTTGCAAATCTATAGGATTGCGTTGACACGTCCGCATCTGGAAACGTTGATAGTTGTTTGGGTTTTTTTTTCATACACATTATCTTGGGATTTGTAGAAACGCACACGGTGCCAATGTTTTCTCTGGCGATCAACAAACACACACTGTAGTGTAGAGAGAATGTTGAGAATCATGGTTGTTTCCCTACAGCTATACTGTATAGGTTAGTAGTCAAATCTGTTTGTTTTTTTTCAAAAGCGCCTTTCCAAATGAATCTGCCAAATCACCGTAGCGATGATTACATGATGTTTTGCCTGCATCTTCTTTCTGTGAGTTCTGAAACGGGCCAAATCCGTAATGTTCCTGTCGATTCCGGACGGGAACCCCTTTTGGTGTTTTACCTCTTCTGGACAGGAACCCCTTTTGGGGTTCTTGTTGCTATATGTATATATCTTTTTAATAGATAGATAGATCCTGTATGGCTTTCGAATGATTGATGGTTAACGAGGAGTTACTGCCTCTCCTCTGTGTGTGTGTGTTTGGGGGGGGGGGCTGTATTAGAAGGCGGTGTCATGTAAAAATATAAAAAATAGACAGTCTCTACAAGCTCACCAGCTCAGTGGCCTTGTGGTTAGAGTGTCCGCCCTGAGACTGGGAGGTCGGGGTTCGATCCCCGGCCGGGTCATACCAAAGACTAAAAATGGGACGCAATGCCTCCCTGCTTGACACTGGATTGGATTGGGGGTAAATCCCTGCGACATACTAGCGCCATGTCCAGGGGGTGTACTTGTACGTCAAGCTGCCTCACGCTACAGAAACAGGAGATATAGGCTCATGGCTCGGCAAGGCTACTTTACAAGCTCACAAGTTCACCATGTAATTAATCATATAGCATAATATGAGGATCATAAGCAAGCTAAGAACCTAACATCCCTCTGACCTGTACAATGAAACAATGAACCTGACTATACACTATACACTATAGAGTGCTATGTCTACATGCTATCCAGTCCAGTGTGTGTTGTTTACTGTGTGCTGTGTGTGTATCCTCTCTGGTCATCAGAGGCCTGTAAATCACCGATCCCTGATATATATCCTCAAGCACGGCGCGGCGCAGCAAGTATGAAAAACAACGACCTATAAGTGCTCGTCTAAACGATGGGAGCGTAATTTGAAATGAAGTGAAAGCGCGTCCAGTGGACGGCCCTCCCAGGAGCCACTAGTAGTGGACATTAGAGGGTATAGCCTAGCTAACAGTATACTACACATCAATATTTAAGGACACACTGCTGGGACCCTTCCATCTGAGGGAGGGAGGGGCGGTGTTGAGGCGCCTCTCCTCTCCTCTGCCCCCCCGCTCCTCTGTACCCCCCCCCCCCCCCCCCAAATCCTCCCGACCTCCTGATGCCAAAATTATGTTCTGTAGTATCGTAGTGTCGCTGGTCAACGAACATCCTCACGCGATGAGTGTTTAAATTAATCTTAACAGGCCGTTGCAGTAGTAATGCGGTTGGCGTTTGTGGGCAGTGTTCATTTCGTCATGACAAAAACGGTGGCAAATGTTCGTTGGCTGCCTTCTTTCAATCTTTTTGCACTCGGGTGTTGTGCTCTGAAAATAGCAGATGTGACTACAAGCGCACAACTAGCTTGGAGATCTGCAATTTTCAGCACGCATCCAAGTGTAAAATCAGCCATTATACGTACGACGCCACCGAGGCCTGTCGAAATACCGTTTTGTCGATAAAATGAACTTGTAGCCCTGAAAATAGCCGATCTACAAGCTCACAACGCACGTTTGAGCGTGCAACCAAGTGTAGAATATGCCAGTATACAACTTTTTTAACTTTTGAAAGGCTTCATCACAACTGGCTGCGTTTCAGAGACACACACAGAAAACCCATGAGCCACACAAATAATTGCCGCGGCTTCTACATCTCGATATATTTCAAGGCCCACGTGAGGCGCCAGCCATGCATGTGCCCGCGCTGCCATACATGTGCCTGTGTGTGTGTGTGTGTGTGTGTGTGTGTGTGTGTGTGTGTGCGTGTGCGTGTGCGTGTGCGTGTGCGTGTGCATGTGTGTGTGTGTGTGTGTGTGTGTGTGTGTGTGATCCCTGCTCTGTGCCATTCGAGACATACAACTGAATTTTATAAGCTACCATCGAAACTACTCTTGACTTGCAAATCTATAGGATTGCGTTGACACGTCCGCATCTGGAAACGTTGATAGTTGTTTGGGTTTTTTTTTCATACACATTATCTTGGGATTTGTAGAAACGCACACGGTGCCAATGTTTTCTCTGGCGATCAACAAACACACACTGTAGTGTAGAGAGAATGTTGAGAATCATGGTTGTTTCCCTACAGCTATACTGTATAGGTTAGTAGTCAAATCTGTTTGTTTTTTTTCAAAAGCGCCTTTCCAAATGAATCTGCCAAATCACCGTAGCGATGATTACATGATGTTTTGCCTGCATCTTCTTTCTGTGAGTTCTGAAACGGGCCAAATCCGTAATGTTCCTGTCGATTCCGGACGGGAACCCCTTTTGGTGTTTTACCTCTTCTGGACAGGAACCCCTTTTGGGGTTCTTGTTGCTATATGTATATATCTTTTTAATTAATATTTGAAAATGTTCAGAAAAAACTTTTTTAGAATCGGAATAGTCCTAAATGGGTTAATGCACACGTCAAACTTTTCAAAGCTCTCTCTCTCTCTCTCTCTCTCTCTCTCTCTCTCTCTCTCTCTCTCTCTCTCTCTCTCTCTCTCTCTCTCTCTCTCTCTCTCTCTCTCTCTCTCTCTCTCTCTCTCTCTCTCTCTCTCTCTCTCTCTCTCTCTCTCTCTCTCTCTCTCTCTCTCTCTCTCTCTCTAGCTCCACCTCTCTCACCTTCTGTCACTCCTCCTGTTTCTTCACCTCTGCATCCCCCCTTTCTTCCAGTGTTGATTTCGCTGACTAAAACTAAGACGAAAAATGTTCGTCGACTACCTTTTTCCACTGACGAAAACTGAATGAAAACTAAGCTATGATGACTAAAACTAAGACAAAATATACTGACAGGAAATTAAGAAAACCTTATATTTTTAAAACAAAGCAATACAGCCTCATCAAAGTTGGTGTTGTAACTTTATATTGTCATTTACTTCCATGAGAGGGGGAGAGGTGGTGGAGTTAGTTGCTTTAGCAGACACTTTGAGGGTCCAATGGAGTTAAGAGGTTTTGTCCAAAGCACTTATATTCTACATTTTGGGTCTGAGAGGCTATCAAACGGTGGTCCATGCATGCCGTGGCTCAAATGCCGAATAAGTAATGGACTTTGACATGAAAAGGGTTGAAAACCACTGTTTTAAAGGCGAGGAGCCACAACATGGAGCCGTGAGGAGAGGAGCAGAGGCGTATCTACAATAAGGCGAGGACAGGCCTGTCCAAATCCATTTCTGCCTGGCCAAAATCCATACAATGAGAAAAAAAGAGAGGACAAAAACGAGACCTGAGAACTATTAGTGGACAGCTGATTGGCCGTTGCGGTAGAGCACGACCCTCAATCACCCATTGGAATGTAAATGCATGCCTTTCAGCCTTTGTATCCTACTGTCTGGCAGGTACAGTATATCTCTTTGAAAACCTTTAGTGCTACGATTGTGCGCAGGGGGACGACAATAATTAACACATCTTGCCTGCCCAAAATGTAATTCCTGGAAACGCCACTGGAGAGGAAAGGAGAGGAGAGGAGAGGATGGCTGGACCCAGCCCATCCATCCAGCCAGTAGTCCATCCAGCAGATTGAGACACGGACCAGCTGGTTCTTCTTTGACTCTAATCACTCCCAGAGACTCGACCCGCGGTTTGATTTGGCTTTTTACAGCCCAGACTTATTTTTCACATCAACGACATGAACGCCCCCCAAACCCAAGGCCCCCCCCCGCCGCTCCACTCCACTCCACCCCTGCCTGCACTTTTGATCAAATCTGCACCATACGCCTTTTGAAAGGAGATGAGCCCGACCGACCGACTGCTGCATGCATGCATGGGGCGTGCTTCTATTTAACTCCCCCGTCCCGGTGTGAGTGGTTTGATCAGGCGGTCGCCCCCCCACTACCTCCACCCCCACCCCCCACCCCCGTACAGCCCCAGACAGGGGCGAAGCGAGCTGCTCCAGCCCTGAGACAGTATTATGTTCCCAAAATTGCCTGGGCTGGAGATAATGAAGGGCTAGGGTTTTTTTGTTTTTTTTTCTATCTTTTTTTTTCTTCTTTGGCTCTCGGCTTGAGAAAGAGGAAGAGACAAGGAACTTTAAGTAAGAACACGCTCACCAGACCGTTACTCCCGAATCAGTCGTCTCTCCACGGGACAGGACGGGACGGGCAGGAGGGGACG
>NC_136799.1:8718352-8758352 GCF_951216825.1 Electrona antarctica | reverse complement strand
GTATAAGCCAAATCGAATGTTAACTCCACGGTTTATACAGCCACCTAACATGGTCCAAGAAGTCGGCTGCAAACCGCACTCTCTCTCTCTCTCTCTCTCTTATGCTACACATTTCAAAATCCACTTCCCGGAGCGCAGTCCGGTCCAGCTGGTACGATGCCACGCCACGTCGTGCCCTTGAGCAGAGCGGAGCGCACATTATACCCGCATCAGCACATGTCTGCATAGCCCATTAGGACCTGAGACCAGATTCCTACTACATGTCAAGGACATTTATCTACAGTTATCTACAGTTGGTCTGCCGACCCCCATCTGAAAATATGTTGTTTCAGGGACCCCGCAGTAGCAAATATTTGAGTTAAATACGTTCTCATTCAAAAATGGCAGATCTACAAGCTTTAGATCTGCTATTTTTCTTTTCAAAATCGTTTTATTGTAATTCCAATAGTATAAATCTCAGAGATCATATGGGCAGACATAATGAAAAGACTGTTATTGCGCAAAACATGCCCCTTCAAGACAAAAGAAAAGAGAAAGAACATTTCCTCACCTTCAAGTCCCAATTTAGGAAAGCCAATTCCCAATTCCCCAGCCTCTCTACGAGTACTCCATCTCTGCTAACCCCCACAATCAGTTGTTGGGAGGGTGAAGAAAGCCTCGGGTCTCCTCCAATACCCGGGCTGTCAAGCCACCATCTTCTTTCCACCTGACAGCGACGGGTCTCACTAGGGGGACATAACGCATGTGGAGGTACACGCTATCCCCCCCTGAACAGGCGCCCTGACCGTTTGTGGGGATCGATCTGCTATTTTTCAACAGCTAAAGTTTAAAATAATGGTTAAAGTGGTAAAAGCTATAAGGTGACACAGATGCGTCTTCAGGTCTGAATGGGATAGGACCACCAGGACCACCGACGGCTGCTACGCACAGACAGACGACTACACGCTTTCTACCCAGAGAGTATCGGAACCACCGGCCATCAGACACGGCTCCAACATAAAGTCATTAATACAGGCCTGGCTTAATGTATACGTGTTTGTACAGCTGCTGTTTAAACGTTCGCGGGGGCTGTGTTTCAGGAGAAAGAAAGGTAAAGCGGCATGCAGAGAGAGAGGCACGCGCACGCAACACACTCACACACACACACACACACACACACACACACACACACACACACACACACACACACACACACACACACACACACACACACACACACACACACACACACACACACACACACACACACACACACACACACACACACACACACACACACACACACACACAGGTCCCTGACAGCACAGCACTAGAGGAGAGGGTTGGACTGTCCAGGAGTATAGTGGAGAGAGAGAGAGAGAGAGAGAGAGAGCACGCAGGCCGGGCCCAGGCAGGACGGGCCAGGGGGGGGGGGGGGGGCCAAGGAGAGGGCCGGGGGCCAAAACCACTACAGTGTACTCAGCAGCCCCGCCACCCAGACGGCCAAGGTGTGTGGGCCGCGGATCACATGACTCTCTCTGACCCTGCACAGACACACAGGAGCATGAACAGGGTTTGGGTGTGGGGGTATACTGTATGTGCATTTATGAATGTGTGTGTGTGTGTGTGTGTGTGTGTGTGTGTGTGTGTGTGTGTGTGTGTGTGTGTGTGTGTGTGTGTGTGTGTGTGTGTGTGTGTGTGCGCGCGCTTGGAGAGAACAAAGCATAGAGTATAACATCTAAATACGCTGACCGCACATGTATTCAGAAATCACAAAAGTGATGTGCAAACACAGTCAGAGAGAGAGAGTAAGAGAGACATAGAGAGAGAGAGAGAGAGAGAGAGAGAGAGAGAGAGAGAGAGGATGAATATATTACATTTATATACATACTGTACATGTACAGTAGGAGCTCTGGCCAGCGCCGCCCGGGGTGGAAGAAGAAAAATAGACCTTGTCTCTCTGTTTCTCCCCTTGGTGGTTAATAGATACATACATGACTTCTATATACAGTCCTTGTTTTAGTCCCTTTAATCATGAGGTTTTTATCGCTCTGCCAAGACCTTCCACCGCCAGGCAGGCAGTGGTGGGAAAAGTACTTGCATGTTTTATTATACTCGAGTGAAAGTATATCAATACTGCAATCAATGTAGAACTACTCTGTTACGAGTAATAGTACGGAATTCAAAATGTACTTGAGTAAAAGTACAAAAGTATCGGCATCAAAATGTACTTTTAAAGTAGGCCTACCGAAAGTACAAAGTATATACTCATTATGCGGAATGTCCCATTTCACAAGTTTTCAAATGTATACAAATCCCTTGAAATTAGATCTACAAGCTCACTTTGAGCTTGTAGATCTCGCCTCGCCTGCCAACAGAAATTAACTGACCAGTCTGCGCAGGCCCTGCATGCGCCTCGCCTGCCATCAGAAATGAACTGAACACAAAGAGTGAAGAAACCAAATATTGTGCAGCCACGGCCGCTTGGAATTCAAAAGCACTTCTTTTCTCCCCCTCTTCCTTTAGACAGATCTCTAAACTGTTAAAGAAACGCCTAACGTGCTTGACTGTGCGCATGTGCGCATGTGTGCATGTGCATGTGTGCATGTGTGCATGTGTGCATGTGCGCGCGTGCATGTGTGTGTGCGTGCGTGTGTGTGTGTGTTGTGCGTGTGTGTGTGTGTGTGTGTGTGTGTACAGACACATGTCCATGTGAAAGCACTTTCAGACAATGTATTTAGTGATGAGCAGAACTCATGTCCGTGATATTGCATGGTTTTATTGGGCCAGTGGAGCACATGTAACACAGACTCACAGCAACGGGCTGAGTCAGCAGCTCTTACTGCTATGGATAGAAGAAGTGGAGCAGATTGCAACGTTTTCTCATGTAATGAAAGCAACATGGTTTGATGAATTACTAACTAGACCAACAGAGCTATTATATATATATATATATATATATATATATATATACTCAGTGGCGTGCACAGACATTTAGAGGGGCAGGTGCTCAAGTTAAAAAAGGGCACCTTGTGCAGCGCGTGGAACCGGCCGGTTGCCTTAATCCATTTTGGGCGGGAACCCCTTTTGGTGTTAGCATTATGTTATGCTTTAGCTATTTAAAAATAGCAGATCTACAAGCTCATAGCGCGCCACCGAGTGGCGCGCTACGAGCTTGTAGGTCTGCTATTTTTTCCCCCCAAAAGGGCACATTGCCAAAAGGGCAGGGGGTGCTCTAGCACCCCCTAGTGTCTATCTGTGCACGCCACTGTATATACTACAGTAGTTTGTTGACAGGAAAGGGGGAGAGAGATGGGGGACACACAGCAAAGGTCGTCGAGATCGGGACTCGAACCCGCGACAGCACGCTGTCAGGCTGGATTACCAGCCTATAGGTGCCTGGACTGCTCGGCTGGCCCAGGCAGAGCAAAAGTTTAAGATTTTTTTATAAAATCATGGGTCAGGGGTCTTCAAAACGTTTTAGGCCAAGGACCCCTTAGCTGAGAGAAGAGAGATGAAGCAACTACATATTGCATACTATTGTGTTACAGATTACACCTTTCCATAGATTCAATAGACGGCTTCATAGACTTCTTTGACAGCATCAGTATAGTATGATGGATTCATGTTAATGTGCATTTTCAGACCCACGTTGTGTGGACTTGTAGATCGGCTAGTTTCACTAGCCGATCTACACAAACTTACTCAAACATTAAATTCCCATTGACAATGAATGGAGAATTTACGTCATAATTTATGTGTCTGAGCAAATAGACATGTTATGCCATGATGATGTACGGTGATAAGAGCGCCCCTCACTTCACATGGGTGTGATTTATTAATTTGGGGAGGGGGAAATCTTTCGAAACAATAGGATGTTTGTTTTTTTGTTTGTTTTTTACTTTCAGACGTGACCCATATAAACGGGTCCCCGACCCGCTGTTTGAGAACCAGTGGTGTAATAATAATGGACAGACAGAGAGAGAGAGGATTGAGTGTCTCTGGTCAGCTCACAGAGGCTATCTATCGGCTGCATTAGATGCTCAGCTCTGATTGGTCAGCTCAGAGCGGCTCTACGGCTGCATTAGGAAGCGTCCGGCTGTGACCGCGGGAGCTCTCAGGGTCTGGAGAGGAGTACTTAACGTGGGTTGGGGGTGGTGGTGGTGATGGAGGTGGGGTTAGTGGAGGGGTTAGTGGAGGAGCAGTGGAGTGGTGGAGTGCCTTGGCCTGCCCACAGCCTCCTACCCTGTGCCCCCTGACTGACCACAGCTGACCACCGGGTTCAATGGGAAATGAAACCAGGGAAACCGCCGGCCGCCCCCGGGCCATGCAGGCAACGACCTATAGCGAGGCCGCCGACACACCGGTGAGGAGGCGGTGGCGGCCTTTCGGCGGCTTGGCGGTCGGCGCTGATGGAGGTATTAAGATATTAATTGCTTTTTGACATGATTTTGTTAAGGGGAAGGGGGAGGAGGGCAGTCCTGTGGCTTTGTGTGCACGGCAGGCAGGCAGGCAGGCAGGGAGGTTTAATGGTGCACAGCTACAGGCCTGACAGGGCGGAAAGGGTTCGGCCCAGGTCTCCGTACAGGAAGCAGCCAAAGGTATATCTATGCATGATTACAATCTACGTCCGTCTCTAGACATGGTAACGCCCCGCCCGCCTCTGATTGGCCTACCGACACTACTATACTTCCTCCGAGGTGGATATAGCTATGGTGGATAGTCTGACGCGAGGTTACTCCGTGGTGGGAAATAATACGGTACGGTATAATACAAGAGACTGACAGCTTGGCACGCAAAACAGAATGCAGCCTTGTAACCTTTCACTTTTATTTGTGTAGAAGAGGTAAACAAATATTGTTTAATTATGTTGTTTGCTTTGATTGAATAATTAATAATAAAAGTTACAAGTTACAAGGCTGCATTCTGGAGCCACCATAGCTATCCACCTCGGAGGAAAGTCTGGTAAGGCGGGCAGTGTCGGTACGCCAATAAGGGGCAGGCGGGGCGTTGCCATGTCTAGACGGATGTAGATTGTAACCATGCGTATATCCTCACACTGTTGGCCTGGCTAACAGACAGAGTCACGTACAGCCACTCACACTGTTGGCCTGGCTAACAGACAGAGTTACGTACAGCCACTCACACTGTTGGCCTGGCTAACAGACAGAGTTACGTACAGCCACTCACACTGTTGGCCTGGCTAACAGACAGAGTTACGTACAGCCACTGACACTGTTGGCCTGGCTAACAGACAGAGTTACGTACAGCCACTCACACTGTTGGCCTGGCTGACAGACAGAGTTACGTACAGCCACTCACACTGTTGGTCTGGCTAACAGACAGAGTCACGTACAGCCACTCACACTGTTGGCCTGGCTAACAGACAGAGTTACGTACAGCCACTCACACTGTTGGTCTGGCTAACAGACAGAGTTACGTACAGCCACTCACACTGTTGGCCTCACAGACAGAGTTACGTACAGCCACTCACACTGTTGGCCTGGCTAACAGACAGAGTTACGTACAGCCACTCACACTGTTGGCCTCACAGACAGAGTTACGTACAGCCACTCACACTGTTGGCCTGGCTAACAGACAGAGTTACGTACAGCCACTCACACCGTTGGCCTGGCTAACAGACAGAGTTACGTACAGCCACTCACACTGTTGGTCTGGCTAACAGACAGAGTTACGTACAGCCACTCACACTGTTGGCCTCACAGACAGAGTTACGTACAGCCACTCACACTGTTGGCCTGGCTAACAGACAGAGTTACGTACAGCCACTCACACTGTTGGCCTCACAGACAGAGTTACGTACAGCCACTCACACTGTTGGCCTGGCTAACAGACAGAGTTACGTACAGCCACTCACACTGTTGGCCTGGCTAACAGACAGAGTTACGTACAGCCACTCACACTGTTGGCCTGGCTGACAGACAGAGTTACGTACAGCCACTCACACTGTTGGTCTGGCTAACAGACAGAGTCACGTACAGCCACTCACACTGTTGGTCTGGCTAACAGACAGAGTTACGTACAGCCACTCACACTGTTGGCCTGGCTAACAGACAGAGTTACGTACAGCCACTCACACTGTTGGCCTCACAGACAGAGTTACGTACAGCCACTCACACTGTTGGCCTGGCTAACAGACAGAGTCACGTACAGCCACTCACACTGTTGGCCTGGCTAACAGACAGAGTTACGTACAGCCACTCACACTGTTGGCCTCACAGACAGAGTTACGTACAGCCACTCACACTGTTGGCCTGGCTAACAGACAGAGTTACGTACAGCCACTCACACTGTTTCTCACAGACAGAGTTACGTACAGCCACTCACACTGTTGGCCTGGCTAACAGACAGAGTTACGTACAGCCACTCACACTGTTGGCCTGGCTAACAGACAGAGTTACGTACAGCCACTCACACTGTTTCTCACAGACAGAGAGAAGAAAGAAGAAGCACCACAAAGGGAAGTGTCATCATGATGAATGGGCTGGGCTGACGACACACTGAAGGTCACGCCACGCTGACCCCCACTGAGGAGGGAGCGTGGCAGTTATATAGGAGGGGGAGGGGGGAGGCGGGGGCAGTGTGCGTATACCAGATAGACACACGTAAACAGCAGCGCCGTGCTCCTGACGCAAGGCCCTAGCCTCACGCACGCACACAGGCACGCACGCACGCACACACACACACGTACACACACACACGTCTAATACTGGACTTAACCCATTTAGGACTGAGGCCGATTCTAAAAACTTTTTTCATGTTTTCTGAAAAACTTCAAATAATTATTCATAAATTACAAACAAATGTATGTTGCTATATACTGTACATAGCAACAAGAACCTGAAAATGGGTTCTAGAGGGGTATAAAACTAAAACCACAAAAAGAGGTTCCCGACCGTCCTAAATGGTTTAAACTCAGTTACACGGCAGTGTCGCGTGTTGAAAATAGTCAAATCTACAGGCTCACAAGTTGGCGTGGCTGCGGTGCGGTGCGGTGCGGTGCGGTGCGGCGTGGCGTTGTGAGATTGTAGATGGTCTATTTGTGTCACACGACACTGGCGGTGTACGGCGAAGCAGAAAAGCACCATGCACCTGAAGACGTCACACCGGGAGAAGTGAATCAGCCATGTTGGTGATTCAGGGACCACAACGTATACTTATGTGCTTCTGCTGCGTTCATGAAACTGTACTCCGCTGCGTGGGTTTCGTGTGTGCGTGTGCGTGTGCGTGTGTGCGTGTGCGTGTGTGTATGTGTGTGTGTGTGTGTGAGTGTGTGTGTGGGAGGCATGCGTGGGAGGCGTGCGCGGCCAAGCCGTGTGCGCATGCAGTGCACGCAGTGCATTATACCATCAGCATCTCTGTGGATCAAGGAGAATCCCCCAGTAATCCTGGCCTCTCTCCAGTGTCCCGCACACCGCAATTAGGATTAATCCTTCTCCTCCTCCCTGCACCAGGAGGACAACAGCGAGTGCGCATGTGTGTGTGTGTGTGTGTGTGTGTTGCGTGTGAAATTCGGGCACAATTAGCCCACTTCTGTGCCTAGAGACAAGAACCCCCCCCTTAAAACCACCAGGCAACCACTGGCCTGTGGTACAGCACAGCGGAATGACACACACACACACACACACACACACACACACACACACACACACACACACACACACACACACACACACACACACACACACACACACACACACACACACACACACACACACACACACACACACACACACACACACACACACGCACACACACACACAAATCTGAAGGGAGGGAGGGTATAACAAATTGACCAAAGCGGTGGTGATATAAACAGCTCTTTGACCAGTAGCCACATAATTGACTGGAAGGCAGTGGAGAAGCTGTGCTATCAGCAGGGAGTTTCCACCGGGCGGCAGCATCTTTGGCCCTTTTACCCCCTTTTATCCTGCATGCTTTTGTTGCTGTGTTCTGTGTCTGTGGTGTTACATGCTCTGAGACAGTGGTTCTCAAACTTTTAATATATATTTTTTGTTTTAATTATGTTTTTGGCTTTTCTGCCTATAGTTGAAGTGAAGATGGACATGAAAGAGGGAGGGAGAGACACGCAGCAAAGCTCGACGCGCTGTCAGGCCAGAGCCTATGTGGCCTGTGCCTGGGCCGCTAGGCTACAGGCCAGCGGGCGCCCCGCACGCCTTTCATCTCAACGACCCCCAGTTTGGTTGCATTATTAGGCCATGGACTCCCATAACTAGGTGTACAAATAGAACCAACCGGATCTATATGGGTACATTTCGGTTTCATTTCAGAGTTACAGACCTGTAAGGGTCCATTTGGTTCCAATTGTACACTCTGAGCTGGCCAGGGGCTGAGAAGGGAGGTGCATATTAAAAAATATAGATGCCGGCCTGGGCCGTGGCTCAGCGGTCCAGGCACCTTGGCCGGTAGTCCAAGTCTGACAGTGTGCCGCGGGTTCGACTCCCGATCCCGACGGCCCTTACTGCATGTCACCCCCCCCCCCCATCTCTCTCCCCATTTCCTGTCAGCCTACTGTCTGTCCCTCTATAAAAAATATAAAATAAAGGCGAAAGCCACAAAAAAAAACATTAAAAAAAAAATATATATAGATGCCTCATTGGTCGCTGCAGTTAGTTGGAGCGACCTTTCTCCAACGGGAGGAGGAAGTCAAGCGGAAGTTCTGAAGGCATTCTGCGGCGTCGCTGCCACTCAAGTGACTATACTGGCCAATCACAGCGCGTCTTTTCCGGGACTTCCGTTTACATTGCCAAAGCAAGTGCTGCTGGGAAAGAGTGAGTCGCGCTTCTGATTGGCCTATACCAAACGTCCCCTTCCGTCATGTAATGAATTGCATTTTTATAGCGCTTTTCCAAGTGCTCAAAGCGCTTTACAATGGTTCATTCATTCATTCATTGGGAGGTGAAGCGGCGAACAGTCGACGCCAGCGTCCTCACTTCCCACATTCACACACCAATGGTGGTGAGCTCAAACCGACCAACTCATTGGAAGCAATGTAGGGTTCAGTGTCTTGCCCAAGGACACTTCGACACGTAGACAGGAGGAGCCGGGATTCGAACCGCCGACCCAGGGATCATTGGACGACCTGTTCTACCTCCTGAGCCACAGCCGCCCCGCTATGTACCCAGAAGCTTCCGCCATATGCTTCGCTAGGAATCTAGGGGAAGCTTGCCTCCATGTTGCCCTCCCTCGAGATACAGACGCCCCAGAGCCGGAAGAGGCGTCTACCTTTATACCCATATAGTCTGGTGTATCAGGGCTGAGAAGGGAGGTGAATCAGACCAGGGCGGAGAAGGTGTGAAATGTGAAGCCTGTGTGTGTGTGTGTGTGTGTGTGTGTGTGTGTGTGTGTGTGTGTGTGTGTGTGTGACTGTGTGTGTGTGTGTGTGTGGAACTGAGTCAGACAGTTAATTATGTCTTTCCCTACATGGCTTGATAGATTACCCCAAAACAGCCACGGCACTGTAGCTCTGAGTGGAGATTAAACATCTGCAGGGCAAACACAACACACACAGGCTAGCTGAGCGCCAGGGCAGGGGTATACAAACACACAGACACGCACGCGCACACACACACACACACACACACACACACACACACACACACACACACACAGACACAGACACACACACACACACACACACACACACACACACACACACACACACACACACACACACACACACACACACACACAGATATATATCGTCTGTCTGTATACTTCTACACATCACAAAGTGTCCTAATGTGAACTTTTTTTCTTTTTTTTAAACTATTTTGGACAAAACCATTTCCGCCTATAATACCAATGACCAAAATAAAGACGCCAGGTTGAAAGTGGGTTTTATAAATATTTAACATTCTTTTTTCCATTCCCCGAACAGTATAAGTATAAGTGACGATACTGATAGAATTATATATATATATAAACTTTATTACAGGCTCGTGGCCCACAAGGTAAGTACATCACAAATAGAGAATAAAAATAAATAAAAATACAGTACATTTACCCAGCCCCACAGGTTACTACTCTAAGCGAGGCACTCGTGCCAGTGTCCTCTGATGGTAGAAGTGTACCTTACAGAACTACGGCCTGGGTCTGTCATCTGTCCAATGAGTCCATTCAGTGAGTGATCCAGCCTGCTCATGAATTTGAATGTCAGGTTCCTCAACAGAGCCATGAATGTAGTGAGACCCAATGAACAGAAAAGCCCACTGGCTCTAGTGCTCCTGTTTTTTTTTAAACAGGATTCGAAGACAGTCATTATAGGCTACTTGCAGCTTGCGTAGACTCTCCTTCTTATACTTCACCCACAGTGGAGCTGTGTAGAGAGGGGTGCAATAAGCTCTAAAGAGGTTTACCTTAACATCCGTAGTACAATGGTGAAATTTACGGACCAACATGTTGGCTTGTACATATAGCATTCTCCTCTGTCTAAACGCATAGTGTAGGC
Source organism: Electrona antarctica (assembly GCF_951216825.1). NCBI lineage: Eukaryota > Metazoa > Chordata > Actinopteri > Myctophiformes > Myctophidae > Electrona > Electrona antarctica. Next base: position 8,747,881 of record NC_136799.1, on the reverse strand, counting down.
CTACTAAGGTTGTCTCCTTCGATGGAATTCTAGAAACTTGAGCACTTGCGTAATCACAGTGTGTGTTACATTGGCAAATCACTACCTCTTTAGATCTCTAGCCCTTATCACCGCCCACCAGATAATAACTAATAGCTAACACAACATGAGAAATGAATGAAATCACTAATCAACTCCAAAGGAGGGGAGTTTTCTGATTATACAAAAGGAGGAATGCAGTTCGTTGAGACAATGATTGATGGGCTCAGATTCTGATATAAATCAGGCGGGGGAACTCAACTTGTTCGTTGCTCAATATTGTTTATTTTCTTATTTTGTCCGGTTGGTCTGGTTGGTTTTCAAGCACGCACACACTTGGACAAATAAAACGGTCAATGGATTTGAGTAACCAGTCATACATTTGCCATGATGGACTTATATGAAAATAAATGCGTTTCTTACACCTTTGTGGCTCAGGTTGTAGTTGTCATTGTCGTAATTTACCGTCTGCATCAGTGCGGGCTGTGAAAGTACATAATAATATTGAATGGTAGCCAATAAAGATAATGATGATAAAATGGTAGAAAAGCAATCCGTCTCCTTCTCTCTGTATCTCTTCTTTATCTCTGTGGTTTTGGCTTTGGCAAATGTTCAAAACCACGCTACATAGTGCCTGTGCTGTTTTACAAATGAAATGAAAGCTATATGAATTAGACTTATTGATTGCAAAGGCCTCTAAAATCTTGACAATGCGGTTCACAATTATGATCATACGATTGCCTAAGCATTATACACTGTAAGTGGCTGTACCTGTACCAACTGTGGATTTACATGCACAAACGTGTGCCCGACCAACACGCGCACGCACACGCACACACACACACACACACACACACACACACACACACACACACACACACACACAAAATGTGTTCCACAAATGGAAATTTGAGAACCATGCACGTGCATGAAAATGCTGGGGTGAGTATAATATTCAAAAAATATTGTCTGATGTGTGCTAGCCTACAACCAACCAATGTGTTACAACACTTCATGTCCATGAAGTGTCTTTGAGCAAGGCACTGAAATCGAGAAAGGTTGTTACATGGTTTCAACCTTGCATGGTGGCCTCCGCCATCGTTGTGTGAATGTGTGTGTGTGTGTGTGTGTGTGTGTGTGTGTGTGTGTGTGTGTGTGTGTGTGTGTGTGTGTGTGTGTGTGAATGGGTAAATGCAGTACACACATTATATACTATATAGAAATGCAGCTTTATCGCATTTACCACAACCTACTTTGGGTGGGGATTTCACACATGTCAGAAAATTAGACCAAGTAAGGGAAAAGTTTTTATATAACCACACCAAACCGGGTATAGGGTGTGAAAACGCCTTGTGGCTGATGATGATGATGCAGATAAAATGGTAGAAGAAATCAAAGAGAAGAAATCACTCTCCGTCTCTCTCTATCTCTTCTAATATCTGTCGCTACATGCTTTTGACTTTGGCAAATGTTCAAAACCGCACTACATACAGTATAGTGTCTGTGCTGACAAACACAGGATTAAATCAAAGCTATATTATGAATTCAATTTATTGCTAAAATGTTGATCAGTGTTCCAAATTACAATCTTAAATTCTCATCTAATTCCACTACAGGGCAGAGTGAGCATGCAGTGAAGCGGCTGTACGTGCACGTCTGTGCACAAACGTGCACACATGCAAAAAGTTGGTTTTCTACAGATAGAAATCTGAGAACCACGTTCCTAAATATGCTGAGGTGATATCAGGTGATTTGTTGACCTGTCTGTCTAGCATCAAATGCTGGATGAGTGAGAACTTTCTTAAGCTAAATGAGGATAAGAAAGTTCTCATCGGTTCTAGTGAGCAGAAAGAATCAATAAGCATACTTGGCAACCTGACTGTAGAAAGTAACAGTACAGTAAAGATTCTCAATTTAATTTTAATTCACACATTAATCATGTTACCAAGATTGCCTTTTTTCACCTTAGAAATATTGCACGAATCAGAGCCTATTTGTCATTGGACGATGCAAAAACGCTGATCCACGCCTTTGTTTTTTCTCGGCTTGATTACTGCAATGAACTTTTTTCTTTTTCTGGACTGCCAAAGAAAACAACTGACAGATTACAACTTGTCCAAAATGCGGCAGCCAGAGTTTTAACTAAAACTAAGATGAGAGAACATATTACTCCAGTTTTAGCTTCACTGCATTGGCTTCCGGTTGTTTTTAGGATTGACTTTAAAATGATTTGACTGCCTGCCTAAATATGTCCTAAACCGCCCCCTCAGGTCTTCCACTGCTGGCCTGCTCGCTGTGCCAGAAAAATGGCAACTAAAAAACACGGTGAAGCAGCCTTCTGCTTACGGGCCGACAGGCGACGGCGTGGAACAAACTCCCACTATACCTTCGACAGGCAGCCTCTGTAGACACTTTTAACTCTTTGAGAGTTTCATGGATTTCTATATAGTTTTTAGACTTCTCTATGGCAGAATGGCGTTTTTGAATGATTTATTGAAAATTCTCTGTTGTGAATGTGTGACAACGAAAGACCTTCAGAGAAAGCTTGGCTTGTCTGCTTCCAGGAAAAAAATGAACTGAGTTGATAAAATGTTTAGTTGTGGTGTTGGAAGCCATTTAAAAGAGCCTGCATTTACACTGGGTAGTGTTTCTAGGACAACAAAAAAAGTTATGACCGGTTGAAGTTTTATTTTCTAAATAACTTTTTTTCTGCTGGGCGTACATAGCCATGCAATATCTCATTTTAAAGGGTGAGTTGTCTAGTTCAATTAAAATAAAATAAAAAGTTTCTCACATGTACCACTGTAGATATTTTGCCATCTATAAATAGCATGGTCAGTCATGATCAATCTGACCTATCCAGCTAAAAGTCCCCCTAGCTCTGAAATGGAACATCATATAAACTCAATTCTTTTTTGGGGTAAAATTAGACATTCTAACGCACATTTTGATATATACCATGTTTACATAGTCTTACCAGTACCGTGTCTATTCATGCATGTATCTCAAAAACCTGTTGTGAAGAAACAGTTTTGATAAAAAACTCATCCAAGGACATTGTTTTGATATGACTTTGTGCCCATGATATGTATCAAAATATAGACTTGAATGTATACTGTATTATAACAAAAAAATTGGGTTCTTACCATCTACCGTTACAGAGTAAATCACAGTTGAAACTCGCTTAGTCAAACCATAAACCTCAGACTAGTGAACAAAATAGCCATGACAGGTCTAACTCATTGTAAAAGCTTGTCTTTTATTTTTTATGACTACTAACATAATACAATTATAATAAATATTACAGAAAATAAATAGGCCTACATACAAAACAGTTGTCCCCAAACTCCCCAGTGTCCCCAAACCACTGCATTCCAGTTGTTCTTGACGGTGTGTGTGTGTGTAGGCTAAATTTAAAAAAAAACAACAACTGAAATGAATGAATGCATCCGGTTCAGTGTCGGAGAACTCCATCGCAGTCTTGACTCTTCGTCTTCATCATCATCATCATCATCCTCCTCCTCCGATGCCAGTTCTAAATATATAAAAATAAACATTTAGCTGTAGTCAGCCCGGCCAATAGCCAGTTGGGGGGGGGGGGGGACGTAGGCTATCTGACATCATCGTCATCATCATCATCACACGGAGACACACTAAACAATGTACAATCATGATTGTATACAATATACAATGAATTCAATTATCATGCAAGCTCAGACGTCAATGAAACGTCATACAGATCTTATATAATACGCTACTGTTAGCTTCACTCCCCGTCCCCCCTCCGATCCTTGTAGCAACGTCATCATAACCACGCGTTGCTTCAGTAAACGATGCATGTTTGTTCTCCGTCTTTGTAGACAGTAAATAAAAGGAGCGAACATTACTCTAAAGATCAGATCGCCTATAAGGCGATCTGATCTTACTTGTACTGCCATGCGTGCATGCCTGCTACGATACATTTGTACTGCACCAACCAACCGATCGATCGACACCAACCCCCCCCTCCAGCCCTTAGCCAGCACCAATGCACCGACCAACACCATTAGCCAGCACCTTCGGTGCTGGCTAATGGCTGGGGGCCATCGTGGTGAGTCATTCTGGCGTCATGATCTGACTAGTAGTAGTAATTATCCAAGCATCTATTTGTAGCGATCATCTTATGATTTCTGATCACTATAGAAGGGCATTTTCTACAATAAGATTACCTCAAAACATTCCGGGTTGATCGTCTTCTTCAATGGTTTCCCGGTATAGCTCATCGGACGACGATGGGGAGACAATGAAAAAAGGAGGGAGGGAGCAGCGAGTCTCGCTGTAAGCACTGGACCAGGGCTACTCCGCCTGGAGAAGGCGACTGGGACGCGTATGGATCAATACTACTACCACAAAACTCGCTCAAATAAATAGTACTGCTTTCAACTTTTTCTGCTAGAAAATCGCTCGGGCGAGACGGCAAACAGGCAAAACAATGAAAACTATGAAGACTCCCTCTGCCCCCACTTTTTACAGGGGGTGGGACCAGCTTCCAATGGCAACACGTACACGTGTGTCACGTGACACGGGTTTTCTGGGTAATGTAGTTGGAATATAAGCTCAGGAATTTAAACAGCGCTTCGGAGCATATTAATATGTTTAGATTCATCAAAAACTGTGAAGACGCCAATTGGCGTCATTGATCATTTACGGAATTCTGATGAAGACGCCAATTGGCGTCTTTCATCTTCTAAGGGTTAAAGCACAGCTCAAGACCCACTTCTACACTCTTGCTTTTAATTGATCTTTTAAATTCCTTGTTATTCATGTCCTCACTGTATTGAATTACTGCTATTATCTTTAATGTTTTATGCCTTGCTTTTCTTTTCTTTTTTCTCCATTGCTCTGCATGTAAAGCGCTTTGAGCTGCATTTCATGTCATGAAAGGTGCTATACAAATGAAGTTTTATTATTATTATTATTATTATTAAGATTTAGATTATACATGAGCTCCAATTCAAAAACAATTGGAGGATTGAATACAATAAAAATGTCACACAAAGGTATGCTTGTACAGTGTCTAACCACTGCCGATGATGACCATCTTAAATAGTTAGTTCAATAATATCCTTAAGGGTTTTGGAACAAAGGCCTTTTTACACTTGACGGTTGAGTCAGTCGTACCATTACAGAAATACAGCAACAGATGAACAATACGGTATTTGACTATCTGTGTTTCATATAAGAACTCCCGGTGATGGTGATGGTGTCCAGTCAAGGCAGGCCCATGCCTGCATGTGTTCTTGGTGGAGGTGCAGGTCAGTGAAGGCAGGCCTGGCTGCATGTGTTCTGGGTGGAGGTGCAGGTCAGTGAAGGCAGGCCTGGCTGCGTGTGTTCTGGGTGGAGGTGGTCAGTGAAGGCAGGCCTGGCTGCATGTGTTCTGGGTGGAGGTGCAGGTCAGTGAAGGCAGGCCTGGCTGCATGTGTTCTGGGTGGAGGTCGTCAGTCAAGGCAGGCCCATGTGTTCTGGGTGGAGGTCATCAGTCAAGGCAGGCCCATGTGTTCTGGGTGGAGGTCGTCAGTCAAGGCAGGCCCATGTGTTCTGGGTGGAGGTGCAGGTCAGTGAAGGCAGGCCTGGCTGCATGTGTTCTGGGTGGAGGTGCAGGTCAGTGAAGGCAGGCCTGGCTGCATGTGTTCTGGGTGGAGGTGCAGGTCAGTGAAGGCAGGCCTGGCTGCATGTGTTCTGGGTGGAGGTGCAGGTCAGTGAAGGCAGGCCTGGCTGCGTGTGTTCTGGGTGGAGGTGGTCAGTGAAGGCAGGCCTGGCTGCATGTGTTCTGGGTGGAGGTGCAGGTCAGTGAAGGCAGGCCTGGCTGCATGTGTTCTGGGTGGAGGTGGTCAGTGAAGCCAGGCCTGGCTGCGTGTGTTCTGGGTGGAGGTGGTCAGTGAAGGCAGGCCTGGCTGCGTGTGTTCTGGGTGGAGGTGGCCCAGTGAAGGCAGGCCTGGCTGCATGTGTTCTGGGTGGAGGTGCAGGTCAGTGAAGGCAGGCCTGGCTGCATGTGTTCTGGGTGGAGGTGCAGGTCAGTGAAGGCAGGCCTGGCTGCATGTGTTCTGGGTGGAGGTGCAGGTCAGTGAAGGCAGGCCTGGCTGCATGTGTTCTGGGTGGAGGTGCAGGTCAGTCAAGGCAGGCCTGGCTGCATGTGTTCTGGGTGGAGGTGCAGGTCAGTCAAGGCAGGCCTGGCTGCATGTGTTCTGGGTGGAGGTGCAGGTCAGTGAAGGCAGGCCTGGCTGCATGTGTTCTGGGTGGAGGTGCAGGTCAGTGAAGGCAGGCCTGGCTGCATGTGTTCTGGGTGGAGGTGCAGGTCAGTGAAGGCAGGCCTGGCTGCATGTGTTCTGGGTGGAGGTGCAGGTCAGTGAATGCAGGCCTGGCTGCATGTGTTCTGGGTGGAGGTGCAGGTCAGTGAAGGCAGGCCTGGCTGCTTGTGTTCTGGGTGGAGGTGCAGGTCAGTGAAGGCAGGCCTGGCTGCATGTGTTCTGGGTGGAGGTGCAGGTCAGTGAAGGCAGGCCTGGCTGCGTGTGTTCTGGGTGGAGGTGCAGGTCAGTGAAGGCAGGCCTGGCTGCCTGTGTTCTGGGTGGAGGTGGTCAGTGAAGGCAGGCCTGGCTGCATGTGTTCTGGGTGGAGGGAGTATGGACGGTTGGAGGAAGTGAGGCGAGGTGTGGGCAGAGTTGACACTAGGGTGGAGGGAGTAAGGAGGGACGGTTGGAGGAAGTGAGGCGAGGTGTGGGCAGAGTTGACACTAGGGTGGAGGGAGTATGGACGGTTGGAGGAAGTGAGGCGAGGTGTGGGCAGAGTTGACACTAGGGTGGAGGGAGTATGGACGGTTGGAGGAAGTGAGGCGAGGTGTGGGCAGAGTTGACACTATAGGGTGGCGGGAGTATGGACGGTTGGAGGAAGTGAGGCGAGGTGTGGGCAGAGTTGACACTATAGGGTGGCGGGCCCGTCATGTGGACGGTTGGAGGAAGCGAGGCGAGGTGTGGGCAGAGTTGACACTAGGGTGGAGGGAGTATGGGACGGTTGGAGGAAGTGAGGCGAGGTGTGGGCAGAGTTGACACTATAGGGTGGAGGGAGTAGGGAGGGACGGTTGGAGGAAGTGAGGCGAGGTGTGGGCAGAGTTGACACTAGGGTGGAGGGAGTATGGACGGTTGGAGGAAGTGAGGCGAGGTGTGGGCAGAGTTGACACTATAGGGTGGAGGGAGTATGGACGGTTGGAGGAAGTGAGGCGAGGTGTGGGCAGAGTTGACACTAGGGTGGAGGGAGTATGGACGGTTGGAGGAAGTGAGGCGAGGTGTGGGCAGAGTTGACACTAGGGTGGAGGGAGTATGGACGGTTGGAGGAAGTGAGGCGAGGTGTGGGCAGAGTTGACACTATAGGGTGGAGGGAGTATGGACGGTTGGAGGAAGTGAGGCGAGGTGTGGGCAGAGTTGACACTATAGGGTGGAGGGAGTATGGACGGTTGGAGGAAGTGAGGCGAGGTGTGGGCAGAGTTGACACTAGGGTGGAGGGAGTATGGACGGTTGGAGGAAGTGAGGCGAGGTGTGGGCAGAGTTGACACTAGGGTGGAGGGAGTATGGACGGTTGGAGGAAGTGAGGCGAGGTGTGGGCAGAGTTGACACTAGGGTGGAGGGAGTATGGACGGTTGGAGGAAGTGAGGCGAGGTGTGGGCAGAGTTGACACTATAGTGGAGGGAGTATGGACGGTTGGAGGAAGTGAGGCGAGGTGTGGGCAGAGTTGACACTAGGGTGGCGGGAGTATGGACGGTTGGAGGAAGTGAGGCGAGGTGTGGGCAGAGTTGACACTAGGGTGGCGGGCCCGTCATGTGCTAAACCTCAGAGTTTCACACCTTAACAGGTTCACAGCTAGTAGCTACAGCCGACACGTTCTCATAACCGACCTCGCAGGGCAGCCGACACGTTCTCATAACCGACCTCGCAGGGCAGCCGACACGTTCTCATAACCGACCTCTAGTAGCTACAGCCGACACGTTCTCATAACCGACCTCGCAGGGCAAAACATAAAAGCAATATTATTAAGTAAGAACTGCAGTCTGTCGCCGAGACGTTGCACTTCGATGCATGCTGTCGTTTTCACATGGACTCCACCGGCGAGCCAATTATTTGTTGATTATCGACGACAAACAAAGACCACAGGACTTCCCTTGTTTTCGACCGCAATACTTAAAAAGCTTTTTTTATGCAAACATGCGCCGGCTTTCTGTATGTTAAAATTATTTATTTCCCTCCTCCTCCTCCTCTTCCTTCTCAGTCTGTTATGGTATTTTCGCTTGTAATAAAATGTCAGGGAGTGCAAAAATGTCCTGCAATAGGCTGGCAGCTGCACGCTACGGCTAACACGTCGAAATCAGTTCCAGACCGCTCCGCTGGTGCGGATCAAGGGGAAGGAGAGAGAGAGGCACGGGGGGAGAGAGGAAACGATGGCAAAATAAATTAATTGCAAATGTATCGTGTGAGGGAGGGGGGGCGCGGGCGGGCGCGGGCACACGCACACACACACACACACACACACACACACACACACACACACACACACACACACACACACACACACACACACACACACACACACACACACACACACACACACACACACACACACACACACACACACAGGAGAGAGAGGGAGCGGGATACTTTGTCTGTGATGACGGACTGGGATAGGAGCAGTAAGCTGTGGTTAGATCGAAGGGGGGGCGCCATGGGGGAGTACAAAGTGAAGGTGATGAGGTCAGCGGTGGATAGCAAAGAGCGCTCGTGTGTGTGTGTGTGTGTGTGTGTGTGTGTGTTTGTTACGCGACGCCGCAAGGCCGCTACGTTTGAGGCAGGGCTTATGGCGGATCTGTTAATCTTTAAGAGGGCTGGTCGCTGGAGGCAGGAGGTTTAGGGGGATGGGGGGGGGGGGTCTTAAGGGTGAATGGGTGAGGTTGGCGGGGGGATTTGGGTTGGGCTGTGGCCGCTATAGTGACAGTGATGAACGGCCTGGGGAAATAGGCTGTGGAGATCAGTCAGACACCTGCCCTGCAGTGTGCCCTGCATGAGCGCAGCTCAACTCAAACAACATGCACAGCATGATGGGGGATGCAGGGCAGGAAGCCCGCCGTGCCAACCCAGGCCGGGAAGGAGGAGGAGGAGGAGGCTAAATGTTTTTTCACTTAGTTTTGTTTTAAAAGGCCACCGGAACATCATGCATGTGCTTTATCAATAGTACACATAGGGGCATTATCAGGAATCCTTGGCCTAAACAGAGTGTACTGTACTCAGTGTACTGCATTGGTTCCCAACCGTTTTATACTGAAGTACCAGCTCAGAAAATATTTAAGTACCACCATAATAACTGACTTAAAATACCTTCCCTTTTTGTTCCATTCCTAAGCTGCTGCTCTGACAAAACTGTCTAATCACTAATCAGCACAACTGATGATATTTCGAATGTGATTCATCCGTTTGGATGAGGCTAGGTGTGCTGTCATGCAATTTCAGCACGGCTGGATTTCCTATTTCAAACAATTTCCTTGTCAGAAGAACTACCTGTAGTAATATAAATATTTCATTCCACTATTGTCTTTTTTCCTCCTTTTTTTGGGTGACTCTTCTTATACCAGCAGAGGGGGGCTCAAGTACCACTACTGGTACTATACTCTCAGAATTTCTTACAATTAAATGAATCATGAAATCATCATATTCGGCCCCCCAAACTTAACCCACACATTCCACTCGGAACTTGGCACCTTATCCACAAACATCACACACTCAGCATCACACACTCAGCATCACACACTCAGCATCACACTCAGCCCGTCGCATATTTTGTGATATGCAGACCTGGAAACCATCTGCATGCTTTTATATCATCACATCTTGATTACTGTAACTCATTATATTCAGGTATGAGTAAAAGAAACATATCTCGCCTCCAGTTGGTGCAGAACTCTGCGGCTCGCCTTCTCAAACATTAGGAACTCTGCGGCTCGCCTTCTCACAAACACTAGGAAACTGTGAGCTACAGAATTGATTTTAAGATATTATTGATTACCTTTAAATCCCTACATGGTCTAGCTCCCAGTTATATAACAGACTTACTGGAACCCCATAATCCTGTGTGCAACCTCAGATCCTCGGATATGGGCCCTCCTAGTTCCTCCCGTAACTCCCGTAACAACCTCAGATCCTCGGATAGGGCCCTCCTAGTTCCTCCCGTAACTCGCCGCGTCACTCGAGGGAACCAGGCCTTTGCGGCTCGGGCACCTCTGCTCTGGAACTCCCTGCCCTTAGGCTAGCGGAGTCAGTGTCTTCTTTTAAAACGCCTTTAAAAACCCATTTGTATGTCAAGTGTTTTAGCTAATATTGTATTTTCAATTGTCTTCATGCCCTGTTAATTTTTCAAGTTTAATGTTTCTGATGTCTTGATGTTTTGTTGTTTTTGATGTACCTTTATATTTGCTGTTTTTAACCTGTCTGTATAAAGCACTTATAACTTTATGTTTGGAAAGGTGCTATATAAATACAATTCATCCATCCATCCATCCATCCATCCATCCATCCATCCATCCAACCATCCATCCATTCATTCATTCATTCATTCATTCATTCATTCATTCATTCATTCATCCATCCATTCATTCATCCATCCATCCATCCATGCATCCATCCATCCATTCATTCATTCATTCATCCATCCATCCATCCATGCATCCATGCATCCATGCATCCATTCATTCATTCATCCATTCATTCATCCATCCATCCATGCATCCATGCATCCATTCATTCATTCATTCATCCATCCATCCATCCATCCATGCATCCATGCATCCATGCATCCATTCATTCATCCATCCATCCATGCATCCATGCATCCATTCATTCATTCATTCATTCATAGTACCAGTGGTTGGGAACCTCTGTATATGTACGTAGGGACAATCTATGGTAGATTGAACCTCTGTATATGTACATAGGGACAATCTATGGTAGATTGAACCTCTGTATACTGTACATAGGGACAATCTATGGTAGATTGAACCTCTGTATATGTACATAGGGACAATCTATGGTAGATTGAACCTCTGTATATGTACGTAGGGACAATCTATGGTAGATTGAACCTCTGTATATGTACGTAGGGACAATCTATGGTAGATTGAACCTCTGTATATGTACGTAGGGACAATCTATGGTAGATTGAACCTCTGTATATGTACGTAGGGACAATCTATGGTAGATTGAACCTCTGTGTACTGTACGTAGGGACAATCTATGGTAGATTGAACCTCTGTATATGTACGTAGGGACAATCTATGGTAGATTGAACCTCTGTATATGTACGTAGGGACAATCTATGGTAGATTGAACCTCTGTGTACTGTACGTAGGGACACTCTATGGTAGATTGAACCTCTGTATATGTACGTAGGGACAATCTATGGTAGATTGAACCTCTGTATATGTACATAGGGACACTCTATGGTAGATTGAACCTCTGTATATGTACGTAGGGACAATCTATGGTAGATTGAACCTCTGTATACTGTACGTATGGACAATCTATGGTAGATTGAACCTCTGTATATGTACGTAGGGACAATCTATGGTAGATTGAACCTCTGTATATGTCCATAGGGACAATCTATGGTAGATTGAACCTCTGTATATGTACGTAGGGACAATCTATGGTAGATTGAACCTCTGTATATGTACGTAGGGACAATCTATGGTAGATTGAACCTCTGTATATGTCCATAGGGACAATCTATGGTAGATTGAACCTCTGTATATGTACGTAGGGACAATCTATGGTAGATTGAACCTCTGTATATGTACGTAGGGACAATCTATGGTAGATTGAACCTCTGTATATGTACGTAGGGACAATCTATGGTAGATTGAACCTCTGTATATGTACGTAGGGACAATCTATGGTAGATTGAACCTCTGTATATGTACGTAGGGACAATCTATGGTAGATTGAACCTCTGTATATGTACGTAGGGACAATCTATGGTAGATTGAACCTCTGTATATGTACGTAGGGACAATCTATGGTAGATTGGGGCATTACTGACATTTTCAGAAGGGCCGAAACGGCACAAACACCCTACAACAAAAGGCCCGTGTACTGTAAGCAGGGAGCCTGTCACTAGCTTTGACAGCAGTACTGTCTATCTCAGTGGAACCACCGTCTTATCTGTGAATGCAGAAATGAGTGTAAACACAGTTATCGGGGTGTGTACTGTTTTGTATGTTTATGTTATGGCTCAGTTTGTACACGTTCAGGATGTTAATGTACTCTTTGTACTACTGACGTAAATTGATAAACCTCAACAGAAAATGATTCAGTGTAAATGTTTTAGAGAGGGATACAATGGCTGATTGGTCCTCTCATGGGAGATATATAGAATAAAGAAAGCATGAAAAGCTGGACAAGCTGGACATTCATATGATTCATACTCTGATTTACTGTAGCTGAACTTAAATGACATCGAGTCACAATTAGTTTTGCATATACACGTCACCATACATACCACTGGGGTTTACAAAAATATGATTTCCATAAACCATGGAAGGACCCCTAATATGTTTTGGTTTTCATATAATTTAATTTAACTGAATAAAATGTCTTAGAGATGAAACCCGGGACTTATTTGAATGAATAAAACATCATTAAGTGTGACCAGATTTGACTGAGAGACTGCCATCGAGCAAATTCCAGCTTTTCACCAGAGGAGAAAAACTATGAATTTATTTATTTTTCCAAAATGAGTTTATAGCACAGGCAGACTATTCACATACTTGAGCATGTCTGAAATAAATGTCAGAGCTGAAATCGACATGTAAATATGAAATAAATGGTTAAACATGTAGCTAGGTGTAATGTTAGAGACCTGACAGAAGTGAACCTTTCAAGCCTGTTTTCTCAACTCGCTGTTTTCTCCAAAACTGGAATTTTGAAGCAATTTGAAGCTATGATTCCCTGCTTTCATATGACGTGAAAAAAACGAGAATTCCTTGGACGCTTTGTCGGATTCTTATTCTTTGTATCCTGTGTTACTGTTCGGTTCACGTGTGCCGGATTTGCTCTCCCGTTTCCGGAGGGAATAAACTCTGTTTTCAACGTCAATAATTTTGTCTAATTTCTTGTATTTGGGTCCAACTATAGAAAACCACCCTGACACCTATACAGTACCATACCATCATATTGCATTGGGAAGAATTTCAAAAGAATTGAATGAAAGTGAAGTTAAACTACTTGACCCCTAGCTGTGGGTAAATGGACCGCACTCTGAATGAAAACCGCTGTGCTATAAAACACATTCATTTCCCATCAGCCTCTATATATACTATATTCTCTCCTCATGCTGTCCTCTCTCCTCTCGGCCCGCTGAACGCTGACTGTATACCTGGCAAAGTGAATTTACCTCTCGCAAAGTGAGTTACGGCGCGACAAGCGATACTTTAGCTGCGAAAAGGGCCGGTAAACTGCTGAGAGAAGCTAAAGGCTGTATAATGTGATTTGCCGAGGCGTTTATAGGCTGTAAGTGCTGCGATGAAATGGCCAGGCCTTAGAGGAGGAGATAAACACGGCGCGCTGATCTTTATGTTGCATGTGTGTGCGTGTGTGCGTGTGCGTGTGCGTGTGTGTGTGTGTGTGTGTGTACACACACAGCTTAAACGGCCGCTGGGAGGCCATCGTGGCGAGGAAACGGTTAACACTACACTACTCATTGAAGACCGTGTAGACAGTACTATAGAGCAGTGGTTTTCAACCAGTGGTTCGGGGACCACCAGTGGTCCTTGAGGCGGTTCCAGGTGGTCCCCATGCAGCTAAATGATGGAGAGTTGGTAACCAAATGGACCCTTTAATATATAGATCTTTAACTCTTGAGAGCGTAAAATTAAACCAAATGGACCCTTATGGGTCCATTTGGTTTCATTTGACGCTCTCAAGAGTTAGATTATTGTTAAACATCTGCATGACTTAATTTACAAGAAGTCTAAATCACAATTAGAGAATGTAAAATATGTTTTATTCCGATCAAAGTTTACCTGTTATCTCTCCTAATGGTACCAACATCAACAGTTTGCCTGTTATCTCTCCTATATGGTACCTGTTATCTCTCCTATATGGTACCTGTTATCTCTCCTATATGGTACCTGTTATCTCTCCTAATGGTACCTGTTATCTCTCCTATATGGTACCTGTTATCTCTCCTATATGGTACATGTTATCTCTCCTATATGGTACCTGTTATCTCTCCTAATGGTACCTGTTATCTCTCCTATATGGTACCTGTTATCTCTCCTATATGGTACATGTTATCTCTCCTATATGGTACCTGTTATCTCTCCTATATGGTACCTGTTATCTCTCCTATATGGTACCTGTTATCTCTCCTATATGGTACCAACATCAACAACGCATGGAATTGTGAACAAAAATCCGACGAACAAAATATTCTACGTTTTGGAGAGGCTATAAATCTCATCAAATAGGTGTTTCCGTGGCTCAAATGCCAAATAAATAAATGGGCCTCGATATGAAAAGAGTTGAAAACCACTGGTATAGAGAATGTTATAGTCTGTTAAAGTTGTTTTTATTACATGTCTAGGAACGGCGTGTCCAGGCCTGTCCTGTCCTATCCTGTACGCTACGGTACACACACACACACACACACACACACACACACACACACACACACACACACACACACACACACACACACACACACACACACACACACACACTAGTGTGTTCAGAGCTTAACCCATTTAGACCTGACCAGAGAAATATAGTAAGAGAGTGGCGACACTAACTCTCATTGTAACAATGGAATGCGGAAGTGCTCATTCTATCTCAATGGGATAGTTCCAGCCATAGGAGCAATGTTTGGAACTATAGCCTAAAGGCACCCGCTTTGCGGCGAGATCAAAGCGTGTCGCTATACCCTCCCACTCTGGACCTGACTATAGCTTCTACAAATGTCATGACAGTCTGTTGGACCTGTTCACGTCAAGGATGTTATATGTAATTGGCAGCCGACCCCCATCTGAAAATATGTTGTTCCCCCCCCCCCCCCCCCCCCCCCTAGAAGCGAAGACTTGAGTTAAAAACGTTCGCTCTGAATGAATATATACTCAAAGATTTGCGCTACATTTTCACAAATTTTCAAGAATAGCAGATGCACAAGCTCGTAGCGCGGCATCTGCAGCTTGTAGATCTGCTATTTTTCAAAAGCTAAAGTATAACATAACACTTTAAAACACCAAAAGGTGATTTTCCCGTCCTGAATGTCTTAAGATAGAAGCTCCATGCAGACTGCTGATGCGCCGCGGCGGCTCAGCCTCATGAATAAACATGTCCTGGTTTTAAGTATCAGACCTCCTCATTTCCATGGGAGGTCTGACTGCTGCACGGGGTGTGTGGGGGGGGGGGGGGGGGGGGGGGGGGGGAGATATACCGTCTAAAAATAGTAACAACTGTAGCCCATAACCCATGTAGCCAGACCAACGTGGACACAACGCACGCACGCGCACAGTCGCACACACACACAGTGCCTATCACTGTGGCTCCGCAGTGCATGGGAGCTAGGCTGCTGAAGTGGCCTTTGTGGGCTGTGAGCCCAAAGTGTCTCTGCGCGCACGCACGTGTGTGTGCTCATGTGTGTGTGTGTGTGTGTGTGTCCACCCTGGCAGCGCTTCAGAGCGCCCGCTGCCGTCCTGCTGTCTCAGCGGCGGCGGGCCGAGCGGGGCATGCAGGCTGCCAGGCTCAGAGCTCAGGCACAGCAACAGGCCTCGAGGAGGAGTCGTCCAGGCCCGGGCCCGGCTCGGGGCCCGGCCCGGCCTGCCTGCCCTGAGTCGCTGCCAACCCCCTGACGCCACCCTGGGTGGTCCCCCCTCTGCCTTGGCAGGCACTGATCAAACCCCTCCGTTCCCCCTCCTCTCCTCTCCTCTCTCTGGCTCCCCGGCCAGGCAGCCGCAAACAACCCACTGTGTTCCCAATGTACGGCTCCACTCACTGAGAAGTTATATTTGTAACATAAGGGAGGATGTGGATGCAGGGCTACTGTATCTTTGAGGCTGTTTTTTTTTCTGTTGGGGGGGAAGAAGTGAGCGGCGAAAAGAGAATAACTGTAAGTTGGGACGTCTATATTTAGCGTGCGTATGCATGCAGATTTGTGTTTATGTATGTATTTGCCTCCTGCTTCTTTTGGGGCGGTGGTGGTTGGAGGGAGGGAGCCAAAGATGTAGCTTTTTGTTGACCTTTCACTGAATATTTCCATCTCTCTCTCTGCCGCGAATTCTCCAATCTATCGGATGCTATAGTCGTCCGTCCGTCCGTCCGTCCGTCCGTCCATCCGTCAACTCATTCATTGGTGCTTTATTTCCATGACTGCAATTAATGTCTGCCAAAGCAATATAAACATGAAACTATAATGTGAAATTGGCTATAGTTATATTCATAGAATTACAGCAACGTCAGGCAAAGTATTAGATTAAATCCGTAACATTTACATCATGAAAAAAAGAACAGATATGACATATCAATGCTCAGATGAAATTGCTAAATTATTGCTAGAATTATAGGACATAATCTCTCTCTCTCTCTCTCTCTCTGAACCACAAGCTAATTTATGTCGTATGACAAAGAATAAATCAGGCATCAAGGCTGAGCTCAGAAGTCATCCGGTTGCTAAGTTTAAGTGATCAGTTAAAATGTAGTCGAACTTCGCAGACTAAAACATTGACGAAAGATGTTCGTCGACTGTACCTTTCACTGATTAAAAAGATAAAAACTAAGCTATGATGACTAAAACTAAGTAAATATATTGACAATTTCACAACAAATAAAAACTTGACTAAAGTGTTAGGGGGGACTAGTGGACAAGAGATCCATGATGTGTGGTTGGGTTCGGGTGCTGATCAGCTAGATCCATGAACTAAAAGACAAGTCATTGTATGTTTGGTTGGGTTCGGGTGCTGATCAGCTAGATCCATGAACTAAAAGACAAGTCATTGTATGTTTGGTTGGGTTCGGGTGCTGTTTGGTTGGGTTCGGGTGCTGATCAGCTAGATTCAGCTACGCAACAAAGTGCAAAATCTGCGATTACGACGCCATCAAAGCCCCCCAAAATATGAATACATTTTAGTCGACTAAATAAACTGTAGATTGAGTCGAATGTGACTAAAACTACATGAAAACTATTCAAGAGATCATGACTAAAACTGAAATGTGCTGCCAAAAACAACAACACAGTTTTTTTGGGATGTGTGTGTGGACTGGAGTCATGTTCCCTGTGGAACTCTGGGGGTAATTGCGTCGGTCTCCTCGACTGCTCCCCGCACGACCAACCCCTCTGACGATCTGACTGCCGCCAACGAACGCCAAACTAAACGCCAAACTAAACGCTCCCTCTTTCCACTCGCAGTCTCTCTGTCTGTCTGTCTGTCTGTCTGTCTGTCTGTCTGTCTGTCTGTCTGTCTGTCTGTCTGTCTGTCTGTCTGTCTGTCTGTCTGTCTGTCTGTCTGTCTGTCTGTCTGTCTGTCTGTCTGTCTGTCTCTGTTGATCTCCGCCAGAGAATTACGACTCCTGCCTCTGATTGCAGATGATTAAAGTCATTAGAGGTCGTTTGTGGGACTCACTTACTGCTGAGCTCGCATGCTCTGAAGGTTGGGCAGGGTGGGGTCGGGGACGGACTTGTGTGTGTGTGTGTGGGGGGGGGGGGGGGGGGGGGGGGTTGGGGTTGGGGAGAAGAGCAACGTTTGTCTCTCATCTCAGAAGCGTGCGTGCCGCCCGGGGGCCGTGCTCAGTAAACAGCAGATCTACAAGCTCAGCTCAGCTCAGCTTGTACAGTAGGTCTGCTGTGTATGGCGCGCAACACCAGTGTGCAACCAAGTATATAAATCAGTGAATTTTTGCTTCCCAAAACGGCGGCATTAGAAATGTCCAGACACCCCGGTCCAAGCATCCATCTGCACACTCGTGAACGCACACACATGTACGCACTCACGCGCACACAAGCGTGCGCATGCGTGCAAGCGCTAAACCACCCAAGCTGCCACTGATACCATCAGAAAAAAGGTCTCCAAAGAAAAGCGCCAATGTGTGTATTAGCCGTGCATGTGTAATCACCGGGGGTCTTTGGGGACCCTAATGGATTAGTACACTAACACACTGACAGCTCTGGGCCGCTCTGGGCCAAGCTGGGCCCACATCACTCTCTCTAACAGAACTGCTCACACATTGTCCAATGACACGTCTGTCTGTCTGACAGTGTGTGTGCGTGTGCGTGTGCGTGTGCGTGCGTGCGTGCGTGCGTGCGTGCGTGCGTGCGTGCGTGCGTGCGTGCGTGCGTGCGTGCGTGCGTGCGTGCGCCGTTTGCTGGAGAAAATAAAAGTCCTAATTGCCCCGATCCAGAAATCAACACAGGGTTTCATTATACTCAAATGACTCATTTTCTGTTGCAGTGCTTTGAGCCCCGTTGATTAGAAAAAGGCTATAATACAGACAGACGGATCGAGAGCAACCGATATTCTCACGTCAAAAAAGTCAAAATACTGTAATAATAATACACGCACACGTCGCTTCTTTGTTTTGAACACACGTGCCTCGCAGATGTGTTTACTTCTATAGATTATGAATTAGTTAAGGAGGCTGCGCACGTCTTAACTTCAGCGTATACTTATGAGCACACGCGCACACATGCGTGCACACACACACACACACACACACGCGCACACACAGTTGATTGAGTAGCCTGTGTGAGTGGAGTGGAGTGGAGTGGAGTGGAGTGGCTGGACAGCTGCAGCCGTATACTAGCCCATCTCTGGACTGTGATGACTGAGGTATGAATAATACATGTTGTTTATGAGAGTATGTTTTTCCATCTGACCCCTGGGTCTGCAAGCACACAACTGTAGTGGGTCCCTTAAGGGCCCCGACGAAGGCAGGGAGGGAGAGAGAGAGAGAGAGAGAGAGAGAGAGAGAGAGAGAGAGAGAGAGAGACTAATGATGCTTATGCGTGGAGGTGATGGGTCATTTAGAGCCTGGGGGAGTTCCCATCAGCCATCAGTGACATGTTCAATCAGGGCTGCTGGAGTTACAGGCTCGTAGAAACACACATGATGGGCCATTTATTTTATACGCCCGCCCCACGGTGCATGTCGCCCGCTCAAAGTACACCCGATACACACAGGCCTCACGACACAACACAGCACCCCTGGTTTAAATCAGGCCGCGCTACTGATGCTGAGCGCTTAGCGCACGCACGCACGCACGCACGCACGCACGCACGCACGCACGCACGCACGCACGCACGCACGCACGCACGCACGCACGCACAAACAAACAATGATGCCGTACGCTGCATTAAGGTATATACGCTGAAACAATGCTGGACGCTGCATGCAGCAATGCAGGCAGCAGTTATGTGGTACCCTGCAGTACAGTATAGCTGCATCGCGTACAGTATAGGCCTATATACCAAACTGCGGGGCAGCAGTGGATCAGGGGTAGAGCGGCCGGATTGGGAACCGGAAGGTTACCAGTTCGATCCCGGGCTCCCCCAGAGTTAGTGTCAAAGTTTCCTTAAAGGACCACTTCACCACTTTTCAACCTATCTTCATATAATAGGTCCTCACTAATAATCATGAAAAAATGGCGCAATTTTTTCTGTGTCTCATAGGAGGACTGTGGGCAGTTCAGAAACCGTCTTCCAGTGACATCATCGATGGGGAATACAAGCTAATAGAAACTGCAGTCGTTCTAGTCCTGAAAAGTTGCAATGCGAAAATGGAACCCATCGTTCTCATGATAATGAAAATCTAAACATTTTTGTAAAAAAATCTTGTTCAAAAAAACAATCTGCCTAATGATGATGTCACTGGAAGACGGTTTCTAAACTGCCCACAGCCCTCCTATGAGACACAGACTGAGTAGAAAAAAATCATGCCATTTTATCATGATTATTAGTGAGGACCTATTATATGAAGATAGGTTGAAAAGTGGTGAAGTGGTCCTTTAAGCAAAAGTCAAAAAAAAAATCGGAACATCCCTACTAGTTACATTATATTAACGCCTTTTGACGCCATCTGGTCTTTTGGCCCATGTCGCCGAGACAGTCTTTGGACGTCTTTTTATATATATATTGATTACGGTTCACCACTCCGTTCTGCTAGCGTCTGACTGTAACACCATGATAAAGTGAAATGTCCGCTGGCTGATGCTGTTTATGGGAACGGACTTTTTAGAATCCTAATATCTGGGATTCTTCTTCCAGGCTGCGTTTTTGATCAAAACCAGCTCGTCTTGCAGCTCATTTCTATAAACGTTATGATCGCCGGTTACAAAATGTATGTTTTGGGTGAATTAAATAACATTTGCGGGATATGTTAACACGGCGATTTTACACTTCCTGTTTCTCCGTTTCCGAGTAAAACATCTTTCAAAATAAGACCGTTAACCTTGAAGTGAACGGTGGCGGTCTTCGAGTATAAATTCGGCCACCAGGTGGCAGTGTTGGCAGCAAATGAGTTTAAAAAAAAACAAAGTTCCGGATTGCAGCTTTCATCAGTCAGAAGTTTCCTAAACAGATGATGCAGTCACGTGATGTAAAAAAAAAAGAATTCAGTGCAATCTGGGCTCACATGCACGCGCATGGCTCTCTCGCGCCGCTACACTTGCGGATGGAAAACATGAGCGTCTCAGATTGAGGAGTAGGTGACACATTTGGAGCCCCCGGCCCGACCCTGGCGCTGCCACAATGAACCCAACCGGACGGCTCTCTCTCGTCATTAAAGCGGTGCAGGCGGCGGTCCCTGCATGCATCCAGCATTATGGGAGCCTGGCTGGGCCAGAGCCAAGCGGAACGCGATCCCTGCTAATGACGGACAGGCTCGGTGCTGCACGTGCAGGTTGGGACTATACAGGGCCAGACAGAGGGGTTATAACCTGCCACCCGCAATTAGCCCAGGCAGGCTGAGGCCTGCAGCCCACGCTGGCTAATGCCCCGATGGCACACACACACACAGCTGCATGGGACGAGTGCAAAGGCTTGCTCTTATAACGGTGCTTATGTGTGCATGCTCCTAATGATATAGAGAGAGGGGGTCAAAGACATGACGTGAGTGTGTGCACGTGTGTGTGTGTGTGTGTGTGTGTGTGTGTGTGTGTGTGTGTGTGTGTGTGTGTGTGTGTGTGTGTGTGTGTGTGTGTGTGTGTGTGTGTGTGTATGTGTGTGTGTGCGTGCGTGCGTGAGTGTGCTTTATGAGGGGTGGTTACGGTCTGTGGGTCCTGACAGCATTCTCATATGTGGAGAGGTTTGGGTGTGTGTGTGTGTGTGTGTGTGTGTGTGTGTGTGTGTGTGTGTGTGTGTGTGTGTGTGTGTGTGTGTGTCTGCGTGCAGAGAGGTCAGAGGTCAGCCTGAGCCTGATGGATGAGCTTGTAAAGCTCCCTATGGCGCCCCCTATCTGCTCAGATCTTAACCTGCATCTCGTAGGGATGTGACCAGTTGAAACGTTTCATGATGTTTGTACACACCACAAATAACTTCTGGAAAGGCATCTTTTTCAAGATGGCATCCACAATGCCATCTATAACATGGCATCCACAATGCCATGGCATCCACAATGCCATCTATAACATGGCATCCACAATGCCATGGCATCCACAATGCCATCTTGGCAGCTTAAAATGCCTATATAAGCCTAAAAGTTTATTTAATTGCGACCAAAGGTCGCATTTACTATGAGACTACGTCTCGCATCCGTCACACCACCATATATGGCTGCCAATCCATCATGCCTTGTGACATCACGGGACATCATGGAGACCCTATGGTCACGCCTAATGACTTCACGCCTCGTGACATGACACCATATATGGCCATCTCCATATGAAGATCACGACACTGACCTCATCTAACCCTGGATAGCCAGCATGGAGAAGACTGGATCATCACCTCGATCTGCATATTATGGAGCCGGCCAGCAACTGTTGTTGATCTGACCTCATCAAACCCTGTACACTCAAGACACGCTCCATATATGGCCAGTACAGAATTCATTCCATATGTTGATCTGACCTCATCAAACCCTGTACACTCAAGACACGCTCCATATATGGCCAGTACAGAATTCATTCCATATGTTGATCTGACCTCATCAAACCCTGTACACTCAAGACACGCTCCATATATGGCCAGTACAGAATTCATTCCATATGTTGATCTGACCTCATCAAACCCTGTACACTCAAGACACGCTCCATATATGGCCAGTACAGAATTCATTCCATATGTTGATCTGACCTCATCAAACCCTGTACACTCAATACACGCTCCATATATGGCCAGTACAGAATGCATTCCATATGTTGATCTGACCTCATCAAACCCTGTACACTCAAGACACGCTCCATATATGGCCAGTACAGAATTCATTCCATCTGTTGATCTGACCTCATCAAACCCTGTACACTCAAGACACGCTCCATATATGGCCAGTACAGAATGCATTCCATATGTTGATCTGACCTCATCAAACCCTGTACACTCAAGACACGCTCCATATATGGCCAGTACAGAATTCATTCCATATGTTGATCTGACCTCATCAAACCCTGTACACTCAAGACACGCTCCATATATGGCCAGTACAGAATTAATTCCATATGTTGATCTGACCTCATCAAACCCTGTACACTCAAGGCACGCTCCATATATGGCCAGTACAGAATTCATTCCATATGTTGATCTGACCTCATCAAACCCTGTACACTCAAGACACGCTCCATATATGGCCAGTACAGAATTCATTCCATATGTTGATCTGACCCACCATGCCGTCTGTCGTCACCCAGGCGGATGCTTGCACGCCCTCAGGGCGTCTTACTGGTATGTAAATAATCACACCCGTGTGAACTGAGTGGTCTTATATAGACTGATCAACTGTGGTCTGACGTAATGTCTGACGTAATGAAATCACACCCGTGTGAACTGGGTGACCATAGCAACCATGCTCATTTTTTGGTACGAACAGACACGTAAACCAACAAAGCCAGTTAAATCACACCCGTGTGAACTGGGTGACCATAGCAACCATGCTCATTTTTTGGTACGGACAGACACGTAAACTAACAAAGCCAGTTGTAAGAGTGGTTTACACCACTCAAAAATCACAACAATTATGCACTTGGTGACAAGTTCTTGGTTTTTTGGTATGGTGTAAACCAATCACAAACAAGTTGGGCTCGCCCCCTAGTGGCCTGTTTGCATAGCTCCTGGCAGACATCGTGGACGCCATCTTGAAAATGATGCCATTCCAGAAGTCATTTTTTCCTAAATTTGTATTGTATTATTATATGTCATTTAGCATACAGTATATCGAATAGTAACAGAATCCATTGAAAGATATCTTGCATGAATTATTTGGGGTTTCAACCATGTACCGACCTGTCTAATATTGGATTCAAACAAACCACTAGGGGGCGGGCAAGCCCAACTTGTTTGCGATGGTTTTTGAAAACCTTATGAGAGGTTTTGGATTTTTGGCATGGTGTTAGTTAGTAGCCTGGCTAATAAGCCAGACCGAATCAGCCGTTGGCAAAAAAAAAATTGCCTGCCGGCGGATTACGGTCTGGAGAGGCTCAATTGTACGCCCATTTCCTACACCAGAGAACTGGTGTGGCCAATCGGGACACGGTGTGCAATATGGGCGGGCTTTGGTACAGTGACGTTCAATGCTTGAGACCTTTGACTGACAGTAGCTCTGACCAATTGCGTCAAAGAGAAAATGTTTGAACCCGCCCCCCGGGAAACAAGATCCATACACAGCATCTCCAGACTGAAATACCACACGACAGTGTGATTTGAGTCTGGCTTATTAGCCAGGCTAGTTAGTTAGGTGTGGCCTCTCTCCTTTCTCAGTCATAGTTGTATCTCCTGCGGTCAGCACCTCCCCACTAGGCCCTTCCTGTTAGTTAGGTATGGTCTAACACCATGCCAACAATCTAAAAGGTGTCACCAACTGCATGCATAATGGTGGTGATTTTGGACGACTTCCCTCCCAGCTACCATGGAACCCTGCAGGGATAAGAGACTTCCCTCCCAGCTACCATGGAACCCTGCAGGGATAAGAGACTTCCCTCCCAGCTACCATGGAACCCTGCAGGGATAAGAGACTTCCCTCCCAGCTACCATGGAACCCTGCAGGGATAAGAGACTTCCCTCCCAGCTACCATGGAACCCTGCAGGGATAAGAGACTTCCCTCCCAGCTACCATGGAACCCTGCAGGGATAAGAGACTTCCCTCCCAGCTACCATGGAACCCTGCAGGGATAAGAGACTTCCCTCCCAGCTACCATGGAACCCTGCAGGGATAAGAGACTTCCCTCCCAGCTACCATGGAACCCTGCAGGGATAAGAGACTTCCCTCCCAGCTACCATGGAACCCTGCAGGGATAAGAGACTTCCCTCCCAGCTACCATGGAACCCTGCAGGGATAAGAGACTTCCCTCCCAGCTACCATGGAACCCTGCAGGGATAAGAGACTTCCCTCCCAGCTACCATGGAACCCTGGAACCTTTGGACGACTTCCCTCCCAGCTACCATGGAACCCTGCAGGGATAAGAGACTTCCCTCCCAGCTACCATGGAACCCTGCAGGGATAAGACGACTTCCCTCCCAGCTACCATGGAACCCTGCAGGGATAAGACGACTTCCCTCCCAGCTACCATGGAACCCTGCAGGGATAAGACGACTTCCCTCCCAGCTACCATGGAACCCTGCAGGGATAAGAGACTTCCCTCCCAGCTACCATGGAACCCTGCAGGGATAAGAGACTTCCCTCCCAGCTACCATGGAACCCTGCAGGGATAAGAGACTTCCCTCCCAGCTACCATGGAACCCTGCAGGGATAAGAGACTTCCCTCCCAGCTACCATGGAACCCTGCAGGGATAAGAGACTTCCCTCCCAGCTACCATGGAACCCTGCAGGGATAAGAGACTTCCCTCCCAGCTACCATGGAACCCTGCAGGGATAAGAGACTTCCCTCCCAGCTACCATGGAACCCTGCAGGGATAAGAGACTTCCCTCCCAGCTACCATGGAACCCTGCAGGGATAAGAGACTTCCCTCCCAGCTACCATGGAACCCTGCAGGGATAAGAGACTTCCCTCCCAGCTACCATGGAACCCTCAACCCTGCAGGGATAAGAGCTACCATGGAACCCTGCAGGGATAAGAGCTACCATGGAACCCTGCAGGGATAAGAGACTTCCCTCCCAGCTACCATGGAACCCTGCAGGGATAAGAGACTTCCCTCCCAGCTACCATGGAACCCTGCAGGGATAAGACGACTTCCCTCCCAGCTACCATGGAACCCTGCAGGGATAAGACGACTTCCCTCCCAGCTACCATGGAACCCTGCAGGGATAAGAGCTACCATGGAACCCTGCAGGGATAAGAGCTACCATGGAACCCTGCAGGGATAAGAGCTACCATGGAACCCTGCAGGGATAAGAGCTACCATGGAACCCTGCAGGGATAAGAGCTACCATGGAACCCTGCAGGGATAAGAGCTACCATGGAACCCTGCAGGGATAAGAAAATGTTGACCTACCGTTGAAGAGCTATAGGCCAAGATGTGAAGTGTCCTAATGAGGCCAAGTTGAAACATTTGGTGTGGAGGTTCTGGCCTGGTGTGTGTGTCCAATGTTCCACCATGCCCACCGTCTGGCCTGGTGTGTGTGTCCAATGTTCCACCATGCCCACCGTCTGGCCTGGTGTGTGTGTCCAATGTTCCACCATGCCCACCGTCTGGCCTGGTGTGTGTGTCCAATGTTCCACCATGCCCACCGGTCGGCAGAGGAAACACTGTGGAGGTTCTGGCCTGGTGTGTGTGTCCAATGTTCCACCATGCCCACCGGAGGTTCTGGCCTGGTGTGTGTGTCCAATGTTTCACCATGCCCACCGGTCGGCAGAGGAAACACTGTGGAGGTTCTGGCCTGGTGTGTGTGTCCAATGTTCCACCATGCCCACCGGTCGGCAGAGGAAACACTGTGGAGGTTCTGGCCTGGTGTGTGTGTACAATGTTCCACCATGCCCACCGGTCGGCAGAGGAAACACTGTGGAGGTTCTGGCCTGGTGTGTGTGTCCAATGTTCCACCATGCCCACCGGTCGGCAGAGGAAACACTGTGGAGGTTCTGGCCTGGTGTGTGTGTCCAATGTTCCACCATGCCCACCGGTCGGCAGAGGAAACACTGTGGAGGTTCTGGCCTGGTGTGTGTGTCCAATGTTCCACCATGCCCACCGGTCGGCAGAGGAAACACTGTGGAGGTTCTGGCCTGGTGTGTGTGTCCAATGTTCCACCATGCCCACCGGTCGGCAGAGGAAACACTGTGGAGGTTCTGGCCTGGTGTGTGTGTCCAATGTTCCACCATGCCCACCGGTCGGCAGAGGAAACACTGTGGAGGTTCTGGCCTGGTGTGTGTGTCCAATGTTCCACCATGCCCACCGGTCGGCAGAGGAAACACTGTGGAGGTTCTGGCCTGGTGTGTGTGTCCAATGTTCCACCATGCCCACCGGTCGGCAGAGGAAACACTGTGGAGGTTCTGGCCTGGTGTGTGTGTCCAATGTTCCACCATGCCCACCGGTCGGCAGAGGAAACACTGTGGAGGTTCTGGCCTGGTGTTTGTGTCCAATGTTCCACCATGCCCACCGGTCGGCAGAGGAAACACTGTGGAGGTTCTGGCCTGGTGTGTGTGTCCAATGTTCCACCATGCCCACCGGTCGGCAGAGGAAACACTGTGGAGGTTCTGGCCTGGTGTGTGTGTCCAATGTTCCACCATGCCCACCGGTCGGCAGAGGAAACACTGTGGAGGTTCTGGCCTGGTGTGTGTGTCCAATGTTCCACCATGCCCACCGGTCGGCAGAGGAAACACTGTGGAGGTTCTGGCCTGGTGTGTGTGTCCAATGTTCCACCATGCCCACCGGTCGGCAGAGGAAACACTGTGGAGGTTCTGGCCTGGTGTGTGTGTCCAATGTTCCACCATGCCCACCGGTCGGCAGAGGAAACACTGTGGAGGTTCTGGCCTGGTGTGTGTGTCCAATGTTCCACCATGCCCACCGGTCGGCAGAGGAAACACTGTGGAGGTTCTGGCCTGGTGTGTGTGTCCAATGTTCCACCATGCCCACCGGTCGGCAGAGGAAACACTGTGGAGGTTCTGGCCTGGTGTGTGTGTCCAATGTTCCACCATGCCCACCGGTCGGCAGAGGAAACACTGTGGAGGTTCTGGCCTGGTGTGTGTGTCCAATGTTCCACCATGCCCACCGGTCGGCAGAGGAAACACTGTGGAGGTTCTGGCCTGGTGTGTGTGTCCAATGTTCCACCATGCCCACCGGTCGGCAGAGGAAACACTGTGGAGGTTCTGGCCTGGTGTGTGTGTCCAATGTTCCACCATGCCCACCGGAGGTTCTGGCCTGGTGTGTGTGTCCAATGTTCCACCATGCCCACCGGTCGGCAGAGGAAACACTGTGGAGGTTCTGGCCTGGTGTGTGTGTCCAATGTTCCACCATGCCCACCGGTCGGCAGAGGAAACACTGTGGAGGTTCTGGCCTGGTGTGTGTGTCCAATGTTCCACCATGCCCACCGGTCGGCAGAGGAAACACTGTGGAGGTTCTGGCCTGGTGTGTGTGTCCAATGTTCCACCATGCCCACCGGTCGGCAGAGGAAACACTGTGGAGGTTCTGGCCTGGTGTGTGTGTCCAATGTTCCACCATGCCCACCGGTCGGCAGAGGAAACACTGTGGAGGTTCTGGCCTGGTGTGTGTGTCCAATGTTCCACCATGCCCACCGGTCGGCAGAGGAAACACTGTGGAGGTTCTGGCCTGGTGTGTGTGTCCAATGTTCCACCATGCCCACCGGTCGGCAGAGGAAACACTGCCACGGCTGTTGTCGGCAATTGGTGGCGTCGCCGTGGCTGCTGCCGCTGCCGGAGAATGCACTCGCTGCTTCTGCTGACACACACACACACACACACACACACACACACACACACACACACACACACACACACACACACACACACACACACACACACACACACACACACACACACACACACACACACACACACACACACACACACACACACACACGGCTATATGAAAGCCATTTTAGGGCATTTTAACAGTTAAGTGTCACAGTGTGGACACGGAGGTGTAGGACTCAAATGCACAACGACCTAACCAGGCTTTCCACCTCGGAGGAAAGCCTTGTCTCTGTTACCAAAGTGCTGTGTGAACCGGTCTGGAGCGGATGATATCGCTATACGTCATGTTGTAGTATTGTTTTGTAGTCAACAGGAAGGAACAATCAATCGGAACTTCCTTTTCCCTCAAACCGGAAGAATAACAATAAAAGCTCTCGTAGCCTGCAGCTTTTATTGAGAAAAATCGGTTTGAAGGAAAAGTTAGTTCCGGATGATTGTTTACTACAAAACAATACTACAACATGACGTAGCGATATCATCCGCTCCCGACCGGATCATAAACCCGAAATGGAATGCTGCCCACAACGACCAGGCAGAGAAGTGAATGTTCTAGAGGTCTTATTCTCAAAACTCACACCGAGAAACTAACAAGGAACTTCAAAGATACTATAGAAGACACAAAAACTAGAACTGACCACATCATTCACGACGACAAACTGACCACATACACTGCAGGCCTTGCAGGGCATACACTGTATATATAGGCAAAGACTAAACTAGACACAGGTGAACTGAAGCAGTCAATCAACACTGGGATAGGCTAACAGGCAAACAGAACACAGGTGGCTAGGGTTAAGCTAATACAGGGAGGTGAGACAAGGCAGGGAACAGCAAACGAGGCAGACAGGAAAGCACAGAACACTACTACAAAATAAGATTACTGGGAAAACAACAAACGAGACCGAAACGGAACAAGAATACAAAGTAAAAGTCCAAAAACGAATAAAACATACAAAGTACAAGGGCAAAGGAGCAGACCGTGATCCTAAAATACAAGAAGAGCAGATCTACAGGTTTACAATGCTCCACGAGCTCATTAGATCACAGGATTGTAGATCTGCAATTTTCCGTCTAATATCAAGCATACATCTAACTCTAATCCCTAAACCGAACTTCTAAATGTCTAATCCTACACCTATTAGCCCCAACCTGAATCCTTTAAAAAATATATAGATTTTGAGGGGCGTTAGACCCTCCTATGGCCAGCTTTGAGTATTTGTGTAAACACAAACATTGAAGACCAAAGTGAGGACGCAAGTTGTAATTGGCCGGTGATGATGTATGATGATCTATGATGATAAGAGCGCTCCTCACTTCAGTGATTTAAAAAATACTACCACACGTTTGGTCCTCACAAGTATAGTATAGCGTACCACTAGGTGGTGTGGTCATTTTGAACACACACACTCACATACAGTACACA
>NC_136799.1:8700852-8713352 GCF_951216825.1 Electrona antarctica | reverse complement strand
AGGACCCCTAGGGGTCCCCATACCCCACGTAGGGAACCACTGCTGTACATGCAATCACTGTCATGGTGCGTACTGTACTGTACTGTACTGTACTGTACTGTACTGTACTGTACTGTACTGTACTGTACTGTACTGTACTGTACTGTACTGTACTGTACTGTACTGTTACTGCTGTTATCAATGTTGAATGTAGATCGTTTTGACCGAGACAATGTTTACGGACAAGCTTCCTTGTCGATAAGACATTAACCACATGAAATGGTGCATTTATAAAGCGCCTTTTTATCCAAGATAAAGACAGTACATAGATTGCGCATTACTGTACATTCACCCACACATTCATACACCGTCGGCGGAGGAAACCGTGCAAGGCACCAACCTGCACATCAGGAGCAATTAAGAGGTCAGAGTCTTAAAGGACACTGGGACACTAACTCCAGGGGAGCCCACAGGGATCCAACTGGGAACCTTCCGGTTCCCAAGCGGCCGCTCTATCCCTGAGCCACTGCAGCGGCCCCATTTACCCAATAGCTAAAGTACAACGTAATGCTTAAAACACCAAAAGGGTTCCCATCCTGAATGTTGGACATGCACATTAGAGGTGAAAGCAGTATTTTATTTATTTTTTACTTTATTGAGTCAATCACATGTACAATTCTTTGTAGCAAATACATTTTCTTTTCACATTTGTTTCTACATGTTTCATGTCACTGTTTTTTTTTGTGCATACATACATACATCCCTTCACCTATTTCAACACAAAAAAACACAGAAATAAATTTTAAAAAAAGAAAAAAGAAGAGGGTAGGCCCATGTTAGACTAAACATTCATTTGTATCTGTAGACCTATAAGGGTAAG
The DNA here is from genome assembly GCF_951216825.1 of Electrona antarctica. Taxonomy (NCBI): domain Eukaryota; kingdom Metazoa; phylum Chordata; class Actinopteri; order Myctophiformes; family Myctophidae; genus Electrona; species Electrona antarctica. The sequence goes on along the minus strand of NC_136799.1, from coordinate 8,712,493 downwards.
GTACATTTAATACAAAATATATAGAGAAAATATACAGGCATAGAAAATAAAAATAAAATCAAGAAAATAATAGAAATAAGGACATTAATGGTGTGTGTGTGGGTGTGTGGGGGGGGGGGGGGGTAGGCTTTGTTTTGTGATGTTTGTAGTTCTTCCATTTCCTTTTTATTTCTCATTTGTTTGTTTGTGTTACTGAATACTAAAGCAGTATTTTTGAGGGGCGCTAGCCCCTCCTATATACAGCTTTCCGTCCCGTCATGTCATGTCTCACATTTGCCATTGACAATGAAAAGAGAATTTAAATCATATGTGCCTGAAATATGACGTCAATTTGTGGCAACACAAACATGAAATGCCGTTGACAATGAAAGGAAAATTTACATCATATTATGTAGACGAGCAAATCGGCTAACCAATCACATAAATTCAGTTGTCATCTTACATGAGCGTGTTGAAAAGAATCAAAAGATTTGTAAACATTGTATCACGGTTAAAAGATAATAACATTTGACAAATTAATTCATGAAGAAGTATATTCATTTTTTTATTGGATGATGTATACGATGACAAGAGCGCCCCTCACTTCACACGGGTGTGATTTTGTTTTTGTTACATGTAACTTCCACTGCCAGTTAATATTATTATACCTAATATTGTACCTGATTTTTTTTTTTTCCTTCATTGATAGTACAGTAGGTAGACAGGAAACGGGGGACGGGGAGAGAGAGAGAGAGAGAGAGAGAGAGAGAGAGAGAGAGAGAGAGAGAGAGAGAGAGAGAGAGAGAGAGAGAGAGAGAGAGAGGACGTCAAATGAAATACAAGCACCTTAAGGAAAAGTATAAAACTAACGTCTCCTATATGGATGTATATTGTATATCAATCTCTGACAGAAAATGCACAATCTTTTTATAGTTTCACAAGATAGTATTACCCAAAGTGCTAATGTAACACAGCTCTGTTTACACCTTTATTTAATTCCTATTTATATCCAATATTTATTTGTAGCCTAAAAACATTGTTATATTTTGATTGAATTGAATGGAATGGAATGGAATGGAATGGAATTGAATTGAATTGAGAGAGAGAGAGAGAGAGAGAGAGAGAGATGGGGAGTGACACGCAGAAAAGGACGTCGGAATCGGGACTTAAACCCGCGACGCGCTATGAGGCTGCATCGGAGCCTATGGGTGTCTGGACCGCTAGGCCAGCGTTCCCGGGCACAGACACCCATAGGCTCCGATGCAGCCTCATAGCGCGTCGCGGGTTTAAGTCCCGATTCCGACGTCCTTTTCTGCGTGTCACTCCCCATCTCTCTCTCTTTTGTTCAAAAAGTCAGGCTGGTGACATTTGGTTGACCTGGTGGGGTCAGTCAGTGGGTCAAGCAGCCCATGTCCCTCTCCCCATGCACCGCTGGCCACCAGGAAGTGGAGGTGTTGAGTGCGTTGGTGGTTGCTGTGTGTGGTCAGTTGACAGGTCAGCGAGCGGTGGGGTGGGGGTTCTAGAGTGGTCTGGGTCCAGCCCACCACACCACAAGGCCCTCTCAGTGGCAGCCCCAGAAAGCACTGAGAGATAGGGGGCATTATCATTTTGTTAAGTGCCCCCTTTGCCTCTGGTCAGGAACACTTAACGTGGCCTGTGGTCACTAAATGCTGCCGGACTGCCGGTACACAAGGTAAAATATTCATCGTATAGCGGAGTGGTGGTTTTCCTCATGGCCAAGCCGACCCCTAAAAGCCTCTGGCTTGGTTTTGTGTTTTTTTTTTTTAACCAGGGCCCTAAAAAACCAAGCCGCACACGCAGAGAGAGAGAGATGGACGGATGGCCTTTTACTTGACCGTGTAAATGGACCTCCGCTAAACCTCACCGCCGGATTCAGGTTGAGTTGCAGATAATATACCCGCGCGGTGGAGAACGTATCACACAAAGACATTACGGTTTAACTGGGATTAATTGAAGACAACGTGATTTCTGATGTGCTCTGTGATGACAAAGAGGCTCTTTTGTGGCGAGTTGGATTAACGAAAGTCATTTCTTTTAGAACCCATGCAGGGTAATTTAGCTTTGCACTTGCATGCAGCCACAGAACGGGCCACGGTGTACTGGAACAACGGACATGGCACATTGGTTCTCAAAGTGGGGGTCCGGGGACCCCCAGGGATCTTTGAGGGAGTTCCAGGGGGTCCCCAGCTAAATGACAAATGGACCCTTATGGGTCTGTAACTAATAGATTTTACAATATAAATTGGGGGTCCCAGTCCCAGAGATAGAAATGCCATTAAATGGGGGTCCGTAGACTAATGCGTGTCAGACTGGGGGGTCCTTAAAATTAAACGGGTTGAGAATCACTGCTAGAGCCGTAAAAATCTTCTCTTATGGGGGTCCCTGGCATATCTTTTGAAACGGGGGTCCATGGGGCTAATTAGTGTCAATTTGGGGGTCCTTGACATGAAAGGGTTTGTGAACCACTGGTATAAGGGAAGGAGGTTCCACACTCGGAACAGTTTCTTTAATAAAAGCCAGGCTTTCATTCAGACGACCTTCACCATGACAGTGATTTGTTTTTCCCAAGAAACAGTGAGAATTTACACCAGCAAATAAAACATTCAAACTTGCCATCCTCCTCTCATACAAATGACTCATCACCAGATTGGCTGCGCACGTTGCGTTGCGTCGGTACCACGTCACTTACACCAGTGGTCCTTGAGGGGGTTCCAGGATTAAAACACATCAATACGGCATGGAATTGTGGACAAAGTCTTATGCAACGACAACTAAATATTTACAGAGGCTAAATCTCATCAAATGGTGGTTATTAGTGGCTCAAACACTGAATAAATAATAGACCTTGATATGCAAAAGGTTGCAAAACCACTGGCTTTACACAGAGCTGTGGCATGCTGGCAGTGGATCTGTGGCTGTGGTGCAGAGCTTACTGGCTTCATGAACACCTAGGATTTCCTCATGGGGATTTCATCTAAAGACCTCAAAGTCCAGGGAGAAGCAGCGTGGCATCTAAAGCGGTGGTTCCCAAAGTGGGGTCCGGGGGAACCCCCAGGGGTCCTTGAGGGAGTTCCAGGGGGTCCTCACCTAAATGATAGGTATAGGAACCAAATGGACCCTTATGGGTCTATAACTCAGAGTGTGTACAAATGGAACCAAACGGACCCTAATGGGTCCGTTTGGTTCCCTTTATACACTCTCAGAGATAAATTAACGTTGATTTTTCGATATAAATTAGGGCCCCAGAGACAAAAATGCCATTAAATGCCTAATGCATGTCAAACTGGGACAGTCCTTGAAATGTAAATGGTTGAGAATCACTGCTAGAACCGTCTCTTATGGGGGTCCCTGCATGGCACATCGTTTCAAATGGGGGTCCGCGGACTAATACATGTCGACTTAGGGGTCCTTATGACATGAAACCACTGATCTAAAGACTGGCATATTGAGGTCAACCACCGCTGCCTTTTCCTCATTCTGTACCAGCAGTATATGAGTCATCGTCACCTGTTGAGGGTGATTAATATGATCTACAGTACAGTACAGTACGGCAGCCAGCGGCTTTCACAGTGTGAATTCTGTGTAGAACATCTCAAGGGACTTTCCAGAAGACCCTGTCGCAATGCCCCCCCCTCACACACACACACTCACACACACCCCTCACCAAAACCGCATGACATTTGCAAAACTGTGTCAGACAATGCATTTCCAAGCACTGATCAAGAACCGGTGTGTCTTAACAGGGTTGATGATTCTCTGTGCATTGTTGAGTCCAACTGCCGGCTCTGTATGCCGCATTGTCAAAGTTCCTACAGAACAGACGCTGCATGAGCGCAGAAAAAGGAATTCCCGTTTTGTTGCATTTTTATGGCGTTTAACAGAGGAGCTCCCACCTGTGGAGAGTCTGGTATTTAGCAGCTAATAAACTCAGACCCCACCACGCTTTCTGTTCCACAGTATACTCCTCTCGCTCGCTTGTGGCCCCCCCTGCCTCTCTCACACACACGCACGCACGCACGCACGCACGCACGCACGCACGCACGCACGCACGCACGCACGCACGCACGCACGCAACCCTGCTATGGAGTGTTCGTTTCTATACGTGTCTGCATGCGGGTCCCGATGTGGCTGATAATGGGCCTCTGGTTCACATACACAGAACCCACCACCACCACCACAGTGTGAATGGAGACGGACAAAACTATTGACTGAAAATGTTCGTCGACAACCTTTTGTCACTGACGAAAACTAAAAGCTACAGTATGATGACTAAAGCTAAGACTAATTATAATTGACAATTTCATCGACAAATAAAAACTAGATTATGAGTTATGATAATGTTATGAGGGACTAGTGGAGAAGAGATCCAGTAGAACTAAAAGACAAGTCATTTTATGCTTGGTTATGTGCAGGTGTCGCTCTAAAACTAACATTTCAGATCAATAAAATATGACTAAAAATGAATTGAATTTTATTCAAAAGACTATGACTAAAACTAAACAGAATGTTAGTCAAAACACTATGACTAATACAACTACATTAAAATCTGCTGTCTAATCAATAATGCCTGTGTGTGTGTGTATAAATAGAACATACTGTACTGTGCATGTGTGTATGTACTTTTATGTGTACTTCTGTCTCTAAACTCAAGTGCCCAGAACATCACTCTTAGCTTAGTGTTCTTGGACCTGTGTGTTGGCGTAACCGTAATAATGTATGCAAGTCTTGGTGTTAAATGTATGCATGCCGTGTTAGTATAATCACTGTAATGTAAATGCAGTGTTAGTGTAAAGTACACTATGTGTTCTTGGGAGTGAGTCAAGGACATAATGTTGGATATGTTACACATCTCAATCATCAGATCGTCTGTACAGCACATTACAGACGGATAGAAATTGAAAGCAGAAGTGTCTTCTGTATCTGAACTGGAACAAAAAAAGGAAAATCAGACCTGAAGATGAAATTCCATCTGCATTTTAAGATACTCTCTCTCTCCCCCCCCCCCCCCTCTCTCTCTCTCCGTGAAACCCGGCACGAGCCAGACGACCACGAGAATGCACCGGGGGGCCAGGAGCCACCGCCCGCCGACATGAGTTATTTGCAGTTACTTTGAGCTTATATGCTCCGTATAATATTTGATAACGATCAATTGTCATTAGCCGCCGGCGGCCCACTCGATCCCTCCCGACCAGGAGTGGACCATTAAAACCTCAGTTCAGGGTCTGGCTATAACAGAAGGTCAACGGCGGCACACCGTCGGAACCCAAAACGTCGCATTCCAGTTCCACACAAACCACCGAGGTAGGCCTCGCTGCCCCGAAACCTTTACTGGACCTCAAACCACCGAGGGAGGCCTCACTGCCCCGAAACCTTTACTAGACCTCAAACCACCGAGGGAGGCCTCACTGCCCCGAAACCTTTAAGCGTTATTCATAGTCTGGATTTTCGGTGGTGAGGTGACCACCGAACTACAACATGACGTCACGAGCCGTGGTGAAGAGCAAACCACCACCACCGCTCCAGCCCTTCTCTCTGTTTTTACTCACCACCGCTCAACGTTATTCAGCTCCGGTGGTCACCTCACCACCGAAAATCCAGACTATGAATGAGCCTTTACTGGACCTCAAACCACCGAGGGAGGCCTCGCTGCCCCGAAACCTTTACTGGACCTCAAACCACCGAGGGAGGCCTCACTGCCCCGAAACCTTTACTGGACCTCAAACCACCGAGGGAGGCCTCACTGCCCCGAAACCTTTACTGGACCTCAAACCACCGAGGGAGGCCTCACTGCCCCGAAACCTTTACTAGACCTCAAACCAACGAGGGAGGCCTCACTGCCCCGAAACCTTTACTGGACCTCAAACCACCGAGGGAGGCCTCACTGCTCCGAAACCTTTACTGGACCTCAAACCACCGAGGGAGGCCTCACTGCCCCGAAACCTTTACTGGACCTCAAACCACCGAGGGAGGCCTCACTGCCCTGAAACCTTTACTGGACCTCAAACCACCGAGGGAGGCCTCACTGCCCTGAAACCTTTACTGGACCTCAAACCACCGAGGGAGGCCTCACTGCCCCGAAACCTTTACTGGACCTCAAACCACCGAGGGAGGCCTCACTGCCCCGAAACCTTTACTGAACCTCAAACCACCGAGGGAGGCCTCACTGCCCCGAAACCTTTACTGGACCTCAAACCACCGAGGGAGGCCTCACTGCCCCGAAACCTTTACTGGACCTCAAACCACCGAGGGAGGCCTCACTGCCCCGAAACCTTTACTGGACCTCAAACCACCGAGGGGGGCCTCACTGCCCCGAAACCTTTACTGGACCTCAAACCACCGAGGGAGGCCTCACTGCCCCGAAACCTTTACTGGACCTCAAACCTTTACTGGACCTCAAACCACCGAGGGGGGCCTCACTGCCCCGAAACCTTTACTAGACCTCAAACCACCAAGGGAGGCCTCACTGCCCCGAAACCTTTACTGGACCTCAAACCACCGAGGGAGGCCTCACTGCCCCGAAACCTTTACTAGACCTCAAACCACCGAGGGAGGCCTCAATGCCCCGAAACCTTTACTGGACCTCAAACCACCGAGGGAGGCCTCACTGCCCTGAAACCTTTACTGGACCTCAAACCACCACCGAGGGAGGCCTCACTGCCCCGAAACCTTTACTGGACCTCAAACCACCGAGGGAGGCCTCACTGCCCTGAAACCTTTACTGGACCTCAAACCACCACCGAGGGGGGCCTCACTGCCCCGAAACCTTTACTGGACCTCAGACCACCGAGGGGGGCCTCACTGCCCCAAAACCTTTACTGGACCTCAAACCACCGAGGGAGGCCTCACTGCCCCGAAACCTTTACTGGACCTCAAACCACCGAGGGAGGCCTCACTGCCCCGAAACCTTTACTGGACCTCAAACCACCGAGGGAGGCCTCACTGCCCCGAAACCTTTACTGGACCTCAAACCACCGAGGGAGGCCGCACTGCCCCGAAACCTTTAATGGACCTCAAACCACCGAGGGAGGCCTCACTGCCCTGAAACCTTTACTGGACCTCAAACCACCGAGGGAGGCCTCACTGCCCCGAAACCTTTACTGGACCTCAAACCACCGAGGGATGCCTCACTGCCCCGAAACCTTTACTAGACCTCAAACCACCGAGGGAGGCCTCACTGCCCCGAAACCTTTACTGGACCTCAAACCACCGAGGGAGGCCTCACTGCCCCGAAACCTTTACTAGACCTCAAACCACCGAGGGAGGCCTCACTGCCCCGAAACCTTTACTGGACCTCAAACCACGAGGGAGGCCTCACTGCCCCGAAACCTTTACTGGACCTCAAACCACCGAGGGAGGCCTCACTGCCCTGAAACCTTTACTGGACCTCAAACCACCACCGAGGGGGGCCTCACTGCCCCGAAACCTTTACTGGACCTCAGACCACCGAGGGGGGCCTCACTGCCCCAAAACCTTTACTGGACCTCAAACCACCGAGGGGGGCCTCACTGCCCCAAAACCTTTACTGGACCTCAAACCACCGAGGGAGGCCTCACTGCCCCGAAACCTTTACTGGACCTCAAACCACCGAGGGGGGCCTCACTGCCCCGAAACCTTTACTGGACCTCAAACCACCGAGGGAGGCCTCACTGCCCCGAAACCTTTACTGGACCTCAAACCACCGAGGGAGGCCTCACTGCCCCGAAACCTTTACTGGACCTCAAACCACCGAGGGAGGCCTCACTGCCCTGAAACCTTTACTGGACCTCAAACCACCGAGGGAGGCCTCACTGCCCCGAAACCTTTACTGGACCTCAAACCACCGAGGGAGGCCTCACTGCCCGAAACCTTTACTGGACCTCAAACCACCGAGGGAGGCCTCACTGCCCCGAAACCTTTACTAGACCTCAAACCACAGAGGGGGGCCTCACTGCCCCGAAACCTTTACTAGACCTCAAACCACCGAGGGGGGCCTCACTGCCCCGAAACCTTTACTGGACCTCAAACCACCGAGGGAGGCCTCACTGCCCCGAAACCTTTACTAGACCTCAAACCACCGAGGGAGGCCTCACTGCCCCGAAACCTTTACTGGACCTCAAACCACGAGGGAGGCCTCACTGCCCCAAAACCTTTACTGGACCTCAAACCACCGAGGGAGGCCTCACTGCCCCAAAACCTTTACTGGACCTCAAACCTGCACCGAGGGAGGCCTCACTGCCTTTACTGGACGTCTGACTCTGTCATTCTGTCTGGACAGAAGTCTAGTAAATGTTCCTATTGTTGCTGCATGTCGGGTGGAGTGGAGGAAAAAAAACTGTTACTATTCAGGAAATGGAAAAAACATGACGTGTGGATGAATCTAATGCAGTTATTTAGTCACAAGGTCTTGTTAATACTGGTTCACTGGTTAAACATTTATAAACCACTTTCAGACATAACCACTTTCACTTTACAAACTGTTTTCCAAAAATAAATAGCCCCCAAACATAGCAGATCTACAAGCTCATAATGTGTCACGATGGCGCACGTTGTGAGCTTGTAGATCAGCTAATTCATGTACTTATTTCAGGGCACAGTTGTACGATGAAGTAGCCTAGTAGTATAGGGCACTTGCGAAAAGAGAAGACAGGAGCGATCCGAGAACTGTACGAATGATGGAGGAGAGGTACTTTAATACGAAAAGGTTGAAACATACAAGGTTTCCCCCCCGCCCTGACAACAATGACATGTCTTATTATACCCCCCTCCACACACACACACACACACACACACACACACACACACACACACACACACACACACACACACACACACACACACACACACACACACACACACACACACACACACACACACACACACACACACACACACACACACACACACACTCTCTCTCCCTGTGTCTCTCTCTCTCTCTCTCTCACACACACGCAAGCACACACACACACACACACCACAGCGAACACCCTGCGAGTCACGTACAGTAGCTTTCCTAAGTAGACCAGCAGCCCTGTGTGTCCTGACCTGACGTACGTGGGTCGAACCCACAACCACCAGCGAGCTGCAGCTGTCAAACACGGCCGTCTGCTGCCATGGAAACCGTGGCGTAGGTTTTCACCTGGACGCAAAACCACAGCTACCTCAGCCTGTGTTTAACTGTGACGCTTCTCACTGGGGGGTGTGTGTGTGTGCGTGCGTGCGTGCGTGTGCATTCGCTCTTGATGATATGTTTCCGAGTATCTGCACGAGTATATGAATATGGCGAGAGGGGAAAATGAAAAAGAAAGGAAAGAGAGAGATAGAGAGAGAGAGAGAGAGAGAGACACAGAGAGAGACAGAGAGAGAGAGACAGAGACAAAGAGAGAGAGATGTAGACATGTATCTCTCACGGCATCATCATCGTCATATCGCTATAGACGGAAACTCTCTAGACGGGTGTGAGAAATCTATATTTTGGAGCGACAGGCGGGTTCCTGTCTGTCCCCCATCCTGACTGCTGTCTTAATTCCTCTTCTCTCTGGTCTCGCAGCGTGGCGTCTGGCCATGCGCGCACCATGCACGCCGCGGGTGTCATCATCATCATCATCATCCTCGTCATGAGTGGTGCGATCCCTGGCCAGCTGACCACCGGGGCGGTGCGGCTCCCACAAAGGAGTCCGCCGGCCGGCGACTCGGCGAGTCACGGTCTTCTTCTCACGAAACCGCGGCGGCGGCCATCAAAAAACCAACGACTTCCTCATCGCGCCGGCTCACTTCCGCTTTCTGTGAGCCGGCATGCATGGGAGCCGCTGTAGAGCCATGGTTCTACGGGCCTGGCGCTTGATTGCGTGCGAGCGACTGAGACAAGGCAGGGGGGGGTTCCCCACATACACACACACACAACAGGAAGACGCTGGTCGCACTTCTCAACCGTTTCTCACTTCTGCCTTCTGCGTTTTGGGGAAGGCTGGCTGGAGAGACACAGACTGCAGACTACCAACCACGCTGTTCACCGACTCTCACTCACGTCTGTCTGCTATAAGAACACATATTATTTATGCTGATACATGTGCAGTTTTTTTTCGTTTTGTTATCGATACATGTTTAGATGCATTTAGGAAGAGAAATGTCTGCAGGAATGTTTCAGAAATTGGACTTAAGTCGAATGTTTTGACGTCTTATCAGAAATTGCTTAATAATTGTGAGGTTGCAACAATGGCCTTTTACAACACTATGTGTGACCTTTTCCCAGTGCAGAGAAAGGGTTATTAAAATAGTTATTAAGTCATGCTCGTGTCACCATCGTGTCCCAATTATGCGCTAAAAAAAAATAAAAAAACGTAATACTTCCTATACGGTTGATATGAGCATCAAAACGTTAACATACGTTAATTAGTTACAGTAGTAGCACATGCATTTACACTTAGTTACATGCAGTTAGGGGACATTCCATAGGTCTGGAGAATGGACAGTTGCATGCAGTTAGGGGACATTCTATAGGGCTGGAGAATGGACAGTTACATGCAGTTAGGGGACATTCTATAGGGCTGGAGAATGGACAGTTACATGCAGTTAGGGGACATTCTATAGGGCTGGAGAATGGACAGTTACATGCAGTTAGGGGACATTCTATAGGGCTGGAGAATGGACAGTTGCATGCAGTTAGGGGACATTCTATAGGGCTGGAGAATGGACAGTTACATGCAGTTAGGGGACATTCTATAGGGCTGGAGAATGGACAGTTACATGCAGTTAGGGGACATTCCATAGGTCTTGGACAGTTACATGCAGTTAGGGGACATTCCATAGGGCTGGAGAATGGACAGTTACACTTGGACAGTTACATGCAGTTAGGGGACATTACATAGGTCTGGAGAATGGACAGTTGCATGCAGTTAGGGGACATTCCATAGGGCTGGAGACAGTCAGTTATAGGGACATTCCATAGGGCTGGAGACAGTCAGTTAGGGGACATTCCATAGGGCTGGAGACAGTCAGTTAGGGGACATTCCATAGGTCTGGAGACAGTCAGTTAGGGGACATTCCATAGGGCTGGAGACAGTCAGTTAGGGGACATTCCATAGGGCTGGAGACAGTCAGTTAGGGGACATTCCATAGGGCTGGAGACAGTCAGTTAGGGGACATTCCATAGGTCTGGAGAATGGACAGTTGCATGCAGTTAGGGGACATTCCATAGGGCTGGAGACAGTCAGTTAGGGGACATTCCATAGGGCTGGAGACAGTCAGTTAGGGGACATTCCATAGGGCTGGAGACAGTCAGTTAGGGGACATTCCATAGGTCTGGAGACAGTCAGTTAGGGGACATTCCATAGGTCTGGAGACAGTCAGTTAGGGGACATTCCATAGGGCTGGAGACAGTCAGTTAGGGGACATTCCATAGGGCTGGAGACAGTTAGGGGACATTCCATAGGTATGGAGACAGTCAGTTAGGGGACATTCCATAGGTCAGTTAGGGGACATTCCATAGGGCTGGAGACAGTCAGTTAGGGGACATTCCATAGGGCTGGAGACAGTCAGTTAGGGGACATTCCATAGGGCTGGAGACAGTCAGTTAGGGGGCATTCCATAGGTCAGTTAGGGGACATTCCATAGGGCTGGAGACAGTCAGTTAGGGGACATTCCATAGGTCTGGAGACAGTCAGTT
>NC_136799.1:8665852-8695852 GCF_951216825.1 Electrona antarctica | reverse complement strand
CATGTTCTGTGACTGGTTCTGAATGCTCACCAACTATTTAACAAGTTAACCTCCAATGTTCTAGGGAAGATTAGTTAATAACATATAGTTATTAGAGATCTGGTGTTGACAGAAACAAGCAGTGCCGTTTATACCAAAGTGTATAGAAAGTGGTTTCGTTCATTTCCTTACGTAACCACGCGGTCCACGGTTGGCTTTGCTGGGGAGGATATGGCGCCTGGCGGGATCTATGCGTCTGCTTTTGAAATCCTCCTCTCGTCATACAGTATATTTCACTTTTTTTAACAGCCAGTGGGGATACGTTATATTATCCCTGCTTAGGGTCAGACTGAATCAAATGCATGCATTTCCTTTTGAGAAATGTAGACTGAATGATGATGTTTGGTTTTCATGTTTGCTCACGCTGTCATGTGCGAGCTTGTATATTGTAGCTTGCTATTTTCTGCTATCTATTTGTCTTACAAATAGTATAGGCTTAAGAGTGATTAGGAGAACGCCTCCCTCCCCTCCCTGTTTTCTATTTCACAAACCAAACCCTGCATGTATGCTTAACGTTCAGCTCCACTGCACAACAAAGAGCTACTGTAAGACTAAGTGGTGCCGTTTTGACACACTTGGTTGATTCTTGGTTAACCCTAACCCTAAAGATAACCTACCCATGGTTAACCCTAACCCTAAAGATAACCTACCCATGGTTAACCCTAACCCTAAAGATAACCTACCCATGGTTAACCCTAACCCTAAAGATAACCTACCCATGGTTAACCCTAACCCTAAAGATAACCTACCCATGGTTAACCCTAACCCTAAAGATAACCTACCCATGGTTAACCCTAACCCTAAAGATAACCTACCCATGGTTAACCCTAACCCTAAAGATAACCTGGTTAACCCTAACCCTAAAGATAACCTACCCATGGTTAACCCTAACCCTAAAGATAACCTACCCATGGTTAACCCTAACCCTAAAGATAACCTACCCATGGTTAACCCTAACCCTAAAGATAACCTACCCATGGTTAACCCTAACCCTAAAGATAACCTACCCATGGTTAACCCTAACCCTAAAGATAACCTACCCATGGTTAACCCTAACCCTAAAGATAACCTACCCATGGTTAACCCTAACCCTAAAGATAACCTACCCATGGTTAACCCTAACCCTAAAGATAACCTACCCATGGTTAACCCTAACCCTAAAGATAACCTACCCATGGTTAACCCTAACCCTAAAGATAACCTACCCATGGTTAACCCTAACCCTAAAGATAACCTACCCATGGTTAACCCTAACCCTAAAGATAACCTACCCATGGTTAACCCTAACCCTAAAGATAACCTACCCATGGTTAACCCTAACCCTAAAGATAACCTACCCATGGTTAACCCTAACCCTAAAGATAACCTACCCATGGTTAACCCTAACCCTAAAGATAACCTACCCATGGTTAACCCTAACCCTAAAGATAACCTACCCATGGTTAACCCTAACCCTAAAGATAACCTACCCATGGTTAACCCTAACCCTAAAGATAACCTACCCATGGTTAACCCTAACCCTAAAGATAACCTACCCATGGTTAACCCTAACCCTAAAGATAACCTACCCATGCCGTATGCCCACAAAACCTGCGCTGGTGCATTTGGTCTACACTGATCCTCATGTGCCCCGCTTAAGTACTATTCATCTCTGGTTGTATCTGCTCCCTGAGGCCTGTGGCTCCCCTGTGGCTCCCTGAGGCCCCCTGAGGCCTGTGGCTCTCCTGTGGCTCTCCCTGTGGCTCCCCCTGTGGCTCCCTGAGGCCCCCTGAGGCCTGTGGCTCTCCCTGTGGCTCCCCTGTGGCTCTCCCTGTGGCTCTCCCTGTGGCTCCCTGAGGCCCCCTGAGGCCTGTGGCTCTCCCTGTGGCTCCCCTGTGGCTCTCCCTGTGGCTCCCTGAGGCCCCCTGAGGCCTGTGGATCTCCCTGTGGCTCCCCCTGTGGCTCCCTGAGGCCTGTGGCTCTCCCTGTGGCTCCCCCTGTGGCTCCCTGAGGCCTGTGGCTCTCCCTGTGGCTCCCCTGTGGCTCTCCCTGTGGATCCCTGAGGCCCCCTGAGGCCTGTGGCTCTCCCTGTGGCTCCCCCTGTGGCTCCCTGAGGCCTGTGGCTCTCCCTGTGGCTCCCCCTGTGGCTCCCTGAGGCCTGTGGCTCTCCCTGTGGCTCCCCCTGTGGCTCCCTGAGGCCTGTGGATCTCCCTGTGGCTCCCCCTGTGGCTCCCTGAGGCCTGTGGCTCTCCCTGTGGCTCTCCCTGTGGCTCCCTGAGGCCTGTGGCTCTCCCTGTGGCTCCCTGAGGCCTGTGGCTCCCCCTGTGGCTCCCTGAGGCCTGTGGCTCTCGCTGTGGCTCCCTGAGGCCTGTGGCTCATGGGTCCACGGGACACATGAATGACAGAGTGGTGGTGCCCACTGCAACCAAGCCTCGTTTTCCTTTTTTGAGCGCTATATCGTCATTCTAGTTTCTGTGTGACAGCAACAATAGCATGAGCTGCGGAGGTGTCTTTGATAAGGGCAGAGACGACGTACGGTCACCTACCGTATGCACGCACGCCGCCCGATGCTGTGGATAGAACTTATCTGATGCTGCAGAAACTCAAATACTGCACGTTTACAGAACAGAAGTAGGACGTGTGCATTTACACGTTTGCACCATCTCGAAGGCACGCAAATAAAATGCGAAGCGCATGTGTGCGCACACACACACACACACACACACACACACACACACACACACACACACACACACACACACACACACACACACACACACACACACACACACACACACACACACACACACACACCTAGCACGCCAACATGCACGTGCACGCCGGCCCGACTGCACAACAACGGAAGCCAAAGTCGCAAGGCCTTGTCACGAAAGGCTCTCATCAGACAAGTCAGTTGATGCAGAATACATACAGTATGTATGCATGTACATTACACACACACACACACACACACACACACACACACACACACACACACACACACACACACACACACACACACACACACACACACACACACACACAAGGAGACGTGAAGAAAAAAAAGAAGAGCTAGTTCCCTCTCGGTCGTCTGCAAGCAAGCCACCGACCACAACCACAGATCGCTAGCATGTCAGTAAGCACCTGCTTCTACGCTCTGTCTGTCTGTCTGTCTGTCTGTCTGTCTGTCTGTCTGTCTGTCTGTCTGTCTGCGTGGTGACACACGCACACTGTGCAACATTCTGCTGCACACAAGCACAACGTTTTGCACACTTTTCCCTTTCTGCCAGCATTATTATAGTATAAGGAACAAGACGCAAACAAATTGCACCTGCTGCATTTAAACGGGAGGGGTGCAGCATGTCACATAGGTTCTCTCTCTGTGTGTGTACGTGTACGTGTGCATGTGTGTACGTGTGTGTGTGTGTGTGTGTGTGTGTGTGTGTGTACGTGCGTGCGTGCGGGGGCCTATTTAAAGCGCTGAGCGTGGGAAATGACATGAAACACATCTCTGAAGTGAAAGATACCTAGCCTGGCTTCCAGCCTGATTCGCTGCGTTCCGTGGATCTGAAAACGTCACTGCGCTACTCAGTCTGGAAAGTCTCCTTTTCTCCACAGGTATACAGGCAGGACATATTATGAAGGTTGAAATGGAACCGTGGCTTCTGATTGGTCTCAATGGTCTGTGGTGCGGGTTGAGGATAAACACCAGTTTGACGTTGTATCAATGCGCACTGCACAGTGCTGTTGTCCTGCAACGTCCCCTTATCATTCACTAAACTCACCCCACATAGCCGTCATTTTTTGAGTGGTGGAGTGGTGCAACCAATCCTATAGACAACTATGTGTGTGTGTGTGTGTGTGTCCCTGTGTCTGAGCACAAAAATATATAGCGTTTGTTCATCACCAGGTGTCACTAACTAAGGTGCCTAACACACATACACAGACCAGGGGGAGGGCTTGTACAGTACAGTACAGTACAGTACGGTACGGTACGGTACGGTACGGTACGGTACGGTACGGTACAGTACGGTACGGTACGGTACAGTACAGTACAGTACAGTACAGTACCACTCACTTCAGATAAGCACCAGGGATAAACTAAAGTGGTTACACTTTGGTAGTGTTGAGATGAGGACACACAGGAGAACATCATCAAAACCTCTGAGACAAGATCTTCATCTGTCTCTCGTTGAAGCCCAAACTGTACTTCACATTCACAGCACTCTCTTCTGTCTCACTTCAGTTCGCTTCACAACACTCTCTCCTCTCCTCTTCTCTTCTGTCTGACTTCAGTTCGCTTCACAACACTCTCTTCTCTTCTCTTCTCTTCTCTGCGTGTCTGACTTCATAACCTCACCGTGGGCCTGATGATGTCCTCACCACACTGAGCTCTGATTTATACCCGAGGTGTTAAAACCACACGGGGACGTTCTGGATCTTTCGTTCTTTCTGCTTTCTGCGTCGTTCGGCGGCACCAGGTGCACGCAGGACATGATATGATATAATGTACTTGTCAGCTACTTGAAATGTGTCTCGGGACCCAGCACCCTCGTATGCAACATTATTTATTTCATAGACATTTGACAGAAACATAAAACAACAAAATCACAAAATTAAAAACATAAAGACATGATCAACTGTCTGTGACACTGGTAATCCTAACTTCAATAATTTTCTTAAATTTGAAGTTAATTTGTTATTTACCTTGCCTATTTTGTTTATCTTATTTTTGAAACTTCCTGTATTTCGGTTCACCTTTACTTTGAAACTTCCTGTTACCACACCATACTTAGCTGAGGCCCTGCTAGCCTCTCTCACACACACACACACACACACACACACACACACACACACACACACACACACACACACACACACACACACACACACACACACACACACACACACACACACACACACACACACACACACACACACACACACACCGAGTCAGAGAGTGGCAGAGGGGAAGAGACGCACACTAGCATTTGTTTGTTTGTTTTGGTTTGGAGTCTCATTCATGAATTTTGTTTGGGACTTAATTAATTGTATTTGTTTATGGTATGTTTTGGTGTATGATATTTGATTACTGTGCATTTTTCCTTTGGTATTTTATTGGTCATGTATTGAAGTGGACTGATTTATTGTATCACTGTATTATAATTGGCTATGAATTAACCATTTTATGGTTGGTTGTAATATTGAAGTGATGAACTTAATGCACAGCTGTCGAGTGAAGCTTTTATTGTTGAGTGAAAACTATTAAATAGTTGATATGATCATAACAGTGCTTCTTTCTTTTTATAGTTTTCACGGTGTTGGAACAGAAATAAATACACCCGTTGAGACCACCACTTTGTCATCATTTCAACTGCAGAAGGCCGCTTACAGTCTCTGTATACAGGACATAGTGGCTAGTGCCAACCTTAGGATGCTGTTATCATACGTGGATGAAAGTAAAAAGAGTCTCTGAAGTGGTTGTCCAACTATCTTTGAACAGAGTTGTTCAGTTGTTGCAGCAAATGTGACTATAAGTCTACACACAAACATCCAGACCAGGTGGTAATGTACGTCTGACTGCTGGGAGGTGAAACCATAGACTAGAGGTATAAAGGTAGACGCCTCTTCCGGCTCTGGGGCGTCTGTATCTCAACGGAAGGCAACGTGGAGGCAACGGGAGGCGATGGCGATGTGTGTGTGTGTGAGATCCCTTGCGAAGCATAGAGGAAGCAAAGCAGAGGAACGGAAGGGGTCGTTCAGTAGGCCAATCAGAGGCGCGTGCCTTCAAGATTCCGTGTGACTTCCTCCTCCTGTTGCAGATATAGGTCACTCCAACGAACTGCAGCGGCCAATGAGGCATCTATATATATGTTTTAATATATATGGGTGAAAGGTCCCTGCAGCGGCCAATGAGGCATCTATATATGTGTTTTAATATATATGGGTGAAAGGTCCCTGCAGCGGCCAATGAGGCATCTATATATATGTTTTAATATATATGGGTGAAAGGTCCCTGCAGCGGCCAATGAGGCATCTATATATGTGTTTTAATATATATGGGTGAAAGGTCCCTGCAGCGGCCAATGAGGCATCTATATATATGTTTTAATATATATGGGTGAAAGGTCCCTGCAGCGGCCAATGAGGCATCTATATATATGTTTTAATATATATGGGTGAAAGGTCCCTGCAGCGGCCAATGAGGCATCTATATATATGTTTTAATATATATGGATGAAAGGTCCCTGCAGCGGCCAATGAGGCATCTATATATATGTTTTAATATATATGGATGAAAGGTCCCTGCAGCGGCCAATGAGGCATCTATATATATGTTTTAATATATATGGATGAAAGGTCCCTGCAGCGGCCAATGAGGCATCTATATATATGTTTTAATATATATGGATGAAAGGTCCCTGCAGCGGCCAATGAGGCATCTATATATATGTTTTAATATATATGGGTGAAAGGTCCCTGCAGTGCGGGATACATGTTTACACGTTGGCTGACATGAGTTAGCCAACGTGTAATCTTGGATTTGTACAGTGCACCTTTTTAAAACATACAGTATGTGCTTTACATGAGCGGAAAATAAAAGAATGCAAGCTAGTATTTAATGACACATGGTGCACAATGCACCAGTCAGCCAGTCAGTCAGTCAGTCAGCCAGCCAGCCAGCCAGCCAGCCAGCCAGGCAGTCTTCCAGCCAGTCATCCAGTCAGTCAGTCAGTCAGTCAGTCAGTCAGCCAGCCAGCCAGCCAGCCAGCCAGCCAGCCAGCCAGCCAGCCAGCCAGTCAGTCAGTCAGTCAGTCAGCCAGTCAGCCAGTCAGTCAGCCAGTCTTCCAGTCAGTCATGTATTAGAGGCCGCCCGGTGAAGAGGCTGCCTGGGTGGGTGTCCTTCATTAGGAGCAGACCCGGTGGAGAGGCTGCCCTGGGTGGGTGTCCTTCATTAGGAGCAGACCCCTGGCTGCCTCTGAGCTCCAGACCCAACACTGTCTGTCTCACAATAAAAGCCAGTCCTGGTCCATACATCAGCGTCCCCGCCCACACACACACACACACACACACACACATGCGCGCGCACACACACGCACACACACACAGCACAGGAGTTCACTGATATCGCGCTCGCCAGGGTTGACAAAGAGAAATGAACTTCAATATTAAAGAGCACGGAGGATGAACGAAGAGAGAACGAGAGAGTAAGTGTGTGTGTGTGTGTGTGCGTGCGTGCGTGCATGCTTGCGTGCGTGCGTGTGTGCGTGCGTGCGTGCGTGCGTGCGTGCGTGCGTGCGTGCGTGCGTGCGTGCGTGCGTGCGTGCGTGCGTGCGTGCGTGCGTGCGTGCGTGCGTGCGTGTGCAAGGGAGAGAGAGAGAGAGAGAGTCTGGGGAGTTGAGACATTGTTAGGGGGCCGTGGAGAGCGCCCTGTGTGTCACCATCACCTCATAAAGCATCCTAATGGACAAGCACTCCCATTTGTCAAAGCAAACGACAAATGAAAGAGAGATGGAGGGAGTGGGGGAGGGAGGGAGGGGGAGGGAGAAGGAGAAAGTGAGAATGACATCTTGGAGAGAAATGGTGTGTGCTATTATGTTACTGGCTTTCAAACAACTATAAAAGGCTTACACACACATGCACACAGTTACAACTACACAGACGGACGCACACACGCACGCACGCATGCGCACACGCACACGTCGCACACGCACACGTCGCACACGCACACACACACACACAGGCCACATACCTCAGGTCAGTGTTTCCCCGAATTTTGCCTCACAGAAAGATTTTTTATGGGTTGTGAGTAGATATTTTTTATATTTCTAAACAATTTCAGAAATAAAACAAAAAATGGTGTGATCTATAGGCCTATCTTGCGTGGTTAATTCATATATCTTATTGCAGGGGTTGACACTAAGGTCTCAGAGGCACAGGGGTTGACACTAAGGTCTCAGAGGCACAGGGGTTGACACTAAGGTCTCAGAGGCACAGGGGTTGACACTAAGGTCTCAGAGGCACTTGCCCGTCGGGCAAGTACAGGTCATGACTCATGTTGTACTTGCCCACAAAAGTCATGCCCACTTGCCCGAAAAGTAAATTTTAAAATGATTTAGGTGAAATTTGAATTACCGTTTTAACGTTCTTTTTGCTGTGCAATAAAATAGAATGTCATACCTCAATCTTCATGCCAAAAATATAGTACTACATAGATATGACTATTACCAGTAAGATGCCCTGAGGGCGAGAGGTCGCGCTGAGGGAGAGGTCGCACTGAAACTACAGGTCTGGGAATGCCCATAATATGGACCTATGTTTTGTTATTTAATTGACGTTTTCGGGCAAGTTAGGGCAAAAAACGTGTGCTAATTAGTAAGGCCAGGCGGGGCCTCGGGCCAGCCCAGGTAGGGCCCAGGTAGGGCCCAGGTAGGGCCCAGGTAGGGCTCAGGTAGGGCCCAGGTAGGGCCCAGGTAGGGCCCAGGTAGGGCCGGGCCTTCCTTTTCGACAGACTGACGTAATCTGCGACCCACGGTTGCAACAAGGGGTTCAAACTTATTTCATATTTTTAAGTGCCGGTCGGGCAACCTGAAAGAAAACCCATTTCTAGGTCAGTAAATGCCACCGTCGTACAGCTAGGGACGTGTTGGTCGCCTGCTGTAAGCAGGTCACGCACGCACGCACACACACACACACACACACACACACACACACACACACACACACACACACACACACACACACACACACACACACACACACACACACACACACACACACACACACACACACACACACACACACTACAATACCATGGAAGAGTAATGTAGAGCAGCTTGGTGTTGTGGTGTCTGCCACAATGTGAACTTCCAGAGCGCGCGGCCGGTATAACATTCTGCTACCACTCATACTGATCATGTTATAAAGGGATAAATGTCACAGTTCAATGACGACGTTTAATACTGCACTACAAGGTCACATGATGCTTTAATACTGCACTACAAGGTCACATGATGCCTTAATACTGCACTACAAGGTCACATGATGCTTTAATACTGCACTACAAGGTCACATGATGCTTTAATACTGCACTACAAGGTCACATGATGCTTTAATACTGCACTACGAGGTCACATGATGCTTTAATACTGCACTACAAGGTCACATGATGCTTTAATACTGCACTACGAGGTCACATGATGCTTTAATACTGCACTACGAGGTCACATGATGCTTTAATACTGCACTACAAGGTCACATGATGCTTTAATACTGCACTACGAGGTCACATGATGCTTTAATACTGCACTACAAGGTCACATGATGCTTTAATACTGCACTACAAGGTCACATGATGCTTTAATACTGCACTACAAGGTCACATGATGCTTTAATACTGCACTACAAGGTCACATGATGCTTTAATACTGCACTACAAGGTCACATGATGCTTTAATACTGCACTACAAGGTCACATGATGCTTTAATACTGCACTACGAGGTCACATGATGCTTTAATACTGCACTACAAGGTCACATGATGCTTTAATACTGCACTACAAGGTCACATGATGCTTGACACACTTTCCACGGAACTTTCCATGTTCACGCAAACTGTCAAAGAAGTCCTGAAATGTACATTTCACAGCAGTATTTCTCAAAAATGTTCATGTCAAGGACTGTATGTGAACCTAGCCTGCCTGAATCGCTGTGTTCCGTCAATCTGTTTTGTCACTTCGCTGGAAAGGGTCCGATTCTCCAAGGTAGGCAAGACATGTAAACATGACGTTAACATGGTAACATGGTACCATGTTAACGTCGCAGTGTAAAGTGCCTGAGAGGTTGTGGGTTCAAATCCACTTATCCACTTACTTCTGTCAGTGTTTTTTTCACGTTTTGAGCCCATGTATGACTGAGTGGCAGCAATAATGTAAAGTTAGATACAGTAAGTACATTTTACTAGTGGATTCATGTAACTCTTCCTACACATTTTGGAGGCAGAGACTAGTTTACTCCAGTGTTGATTTCGTCGACTAAAACTGAGACGAAAAATGTTCGTCGACTACCTTTTTCCACTGACGAAAACTAAATGGAAACTAAATGAAAACTTAGCTATGGTGACTAAAACTAAGACTAAATATATTGACAATTTTGTCAACAAATAAAAACTAGACTAAAATGTTAGGAAGGGACTAGTGGACAAAAGATCCAGTATAAGTCATTTTACACTTGGTTGTATGCTGAAAATAGCAGATCTACAAGCTCACAACACGTCGCAGTGTAAAAACAGTCATTACGTCAATACGTTTTAGTCGACTAAATCAATTGTCGATTTAGTCGACTAAAATCGCATGACACTTAGTCGACTAAAACTAGACACAAAAACATTCCAGGTGACTAAAATATGACTAAAACTAAATTTCAGTCCAAAGACTATGACTAAACTAAATAGAAATTCGCTGCCAAAAACAACACTGGTTTACTCATCTTCATATACCATCAATTTGTATTATTTTTGTAATCTATTCTTGATTTATTTTATTTTGTTCCTTATGTTTGGTTTGATGACAATATGGGGTGGGATTCATGAATTTAATATTTTGTTCATTTGAATATTTATTGATATTTTACCACATATGTTGAAGACATGCTATAGCAACTTCAATGCTAGTTTCACAGTTGATCGGTTGAAAGTCTAAGATCCTGCTTAGACCTTCTCTCTCACACACACACACACACACACACACACACACACACACACACACACACACACACACACACATACACCCCCCCCCCCCCCCCCCCCCCCCCCCCTATCATTGCGCCATCTCTGCCAGATGCCCCTTGCTTTCGCACCGTCTTATCAGGATGAGTTCTGGCACGAGAGACCCTTTATCTGATCTCTGCAAAGCTACTGATTGGCTGACACGTATCCATCAGTCAGCTACAATCCTCCATATAGCTGCAATCCTCCTTTAAAACTGCACCGTTTGTGAAAGGTCACCACTTCAACCCCAGCATCCTGGGAGGAACATGCACTAGCCGGAAATAGCAGATCTACAAGCTCACAAAGCGGTACAAAGTACAGAGACTACACAGTTTACTCTAAGTCTAAGAGGGTTTAAGTGGTTAAACTATGATTAAATCTTGATTGTAGGCAGCACAGCAAATACTTTGCTTCTGCAAGTGGCATCACTGCACAAGTGCACATACAACTCTGAATTAATCCATTTAGAGCCGAGTCCGTTTCTATACAAATGTCTTCTAAATCATGCAGTTTGCTGAAAAGCTTATGTTTCTATTATGTGAGTGTTGCTCAAACTTTGTCAAGTCAAGGACCCCCAAAATAATATGTATTTGGACGTGTCAAAATATTTTGTTCCAGGGACCCCCATGCAGAAGCAAAGATTTGAAGATACAAATATTTTCTGAGAAAGTATATATATTGATTTGAGTTAAAAATGTTTGCTTCACAAAATATATATTCAAAGATTTGCACAAATGTTCCAGATTTAAAAAAAATGGCAGATCTACAAGATTTATTCTATTCTATTCATTTCTATTTTTGAAAGCACATTATTAAGTGACACAGATGCTTTCCTGGTTTTGATGGGTTAAACTAAGTGTTGCAAAGTATTGAAGCGTTCCTGTGCACGCACGCACGCACACACACACACACACACACACACACACACACACACACGGCGTAAATGCGCCACTGTGCATCTGGCGTGGAGCGACATCCTGCTAAGCACAGACAAAACTATAGCGTGCGTGCAAAGCCGCTTGTCACGTCCAAAAAAAACCTGTCTGCACCACAGGAAACACACACACACACACACACACACACACACACACACACACACACACGTGCGCGCGCACACACACACACGCACGCACGCACGCACGCACGCACGCACGCACGCACGCACGCACGCACGCACGCACGCACGCACGCACGCACGCACGCACGCACGCACGCACGCACGCACGCACGCACGCACGCACGCACGCACGCACGCACGCACGCACGCACACACACACGCGCGCGCGCGCGCGCGCGCGCACGCACACGCATGCTTGCACACACGCACGCACACACAGGACAGGTAATAAAACATGGTGAGCCAGATGAACAGTCTGACTGACTGACCACAACCCTGCAGTGAGATGTTTGTGTGACCAAACACGCACTGATGACGTCTTCAACGCAGCAGGACTCATGACGACCGCCACACTGAAACATGACAAAAACACTCTAAAACACTCTATATATACTGTATTTACAGCCACGGTTCCCAACGTGGGGTCCGGGGACCCCCATGGGGTCCTTGAGGGAGTTCCAGGGGGTCCCCACCTAAATGATAGTTATAGGAACCAAATGGACCCTTATGGGTCTGTAACTCTGAGAGTGTACACATGTTTGGTTCCATTTGTACCCTCTCAGAGTTAAATTAACATTGACTTCACGATATGAATCGGGGGTCCCAGATATATAAATGCCATTAAATGGGGGGGTCCGTAGACTAATGCATGTCAAACTGGGGATGCTTAGAATTAAAATGCTTGAGAATCAGTCTATGGCATATCTTTTCAAATGGGGGTCCGCGGGCTAATAAATGTCGATTTAGGGGTCCTTGACATGAAAAAGTTTGAGAACCACTTACTTACAGTACACATTATGTAGGCTATATGCTGTTTATCTTACAGTACACAATATGTAGGCTATATGCTGTTTATCTTACAGTACACAATATGTAGGCTATATGCCGTTTATCTTACAGTACACAATATGTAGGCTATATGCTGTTTATCTTACAGTACACAATATGTAGGCTATATGCTGTTTATCGTTGCTGCGTGACTTTTTGGTGAATTAACGGCCCTATACTTGATCATACTACAGCGTCACAAGAAAGCATCAGAAGAAGCAGATCCACAAAAAGCTCGAAATACTTGTAGAGCTGCTACTTTTTTATTTTAAAAGTAACAGTTTTGGACATATGAGGATTCCACCCGACAGACATTTATATTATAGTATACTGTATGTGTCCATATTTATTATTGACTTTAAATAAATTAATGCCCAAATGTATCTTATGACAGTGACGCACAACGGTTAACATTTGACCACTTTCACTTTTCCTTTTGGAAAAGAATTGAGTGTACAGAGGTCTGTGGGTTTTATAAACATGTAACCAATGACAAGTATTTACAAGAGCTTGTGATGAAATAATAACTATAGATTAGAACGCTGTCTTGGACACGCGGAGGGACAGAGGGCTCCATCTTGCGCCACCCTTATCCCTAAACTTATTTGCTATTTTTGACTATTTTGAAAATCATTTTAAAATGGTGGAGACTATTTAAAAACATACAGTAGACGCGTTTTCCACACGATGTGTTCTGCATTTACTGCAACGAGGTCACATGGCATCTAATGGGCAGGAAGTGAGATCATGGTTGTGTTAACTTCGTCGACTAGAGCTGACGAACAATGTTCGTCGACTATACATTAATAAGGCTCGCCAAACTACATTTTAGTCGACAAAAGCAACTGTAGATTTAGTCGACTAAAATAGAC
The DNA here is from genome assembly GCF_951216825.1 of Electrona antarctica. Taxonomy (NCBI): domain Eukaryota; kingdom Metazoa; phylum Chordata; class Actinopteri; order Myctophiformes; family Myctophidae; genus Electrona; species Electrona antarctica. Next base: position 8,682,249 of record NC_136799.1, on the reverse strand, counting down.
TTAAACCTAAAACCTTTCAGATGACAAACATTGCTGTCAAACTCAACACTGGACCATAGTAGTAGTAGTAGTGAATCAATTGATTGACGGAAAATGTATCAAATAAATGTAATGGTTTAGTAATATCATGTAAAAAATATTTTTTATACATTAATTACATGTGAATGTTTGTCTTGGTTCCAACTTCCAAGGGAGTGGCGTGTTTTTGACTGTTTGACTGTCAGAAAACTGCATACCTCATTTTACCATCACGTATCTAAACTTATCACATACTATGAATCCTAAAGCAAGTAGACGGATTACTCATTAATTATGAAAATATCAATTGCTGCACTTGCAGACCTAATACCACCAAAGTCATAAATACCACCATATCTCATCTGGTTAGGTTAATCTGTTCGCAGCATGGTTGAATGAGGAGTGTGTGCGTGCATGCATGCGCATGTGCGTGTGTGTGTGTGTGTGTGTGCGAGCTCGTGTGTGTGTGTGTTGGGGTAACTGAGGTCATTGGTTTGCCAGTAAAGCCTCCAGTGATTGGTGCAGCTGATTGGTGTGCATGCGGTGCCTCGTGCACTGTGTGTGTATACCTCAGAGCCCAGTGTCAACTCACCACACTGGTGAGTAGAAGTGGTTCACAGGCAGAGATCCACAGCCTGGCCTGATAGAAGGTTCAACTACTGTATAAATATTGTGTGGGACTGTTTTTCTTTCTGTGGGGTCACGTACACTCACAACTGAAACGTACATATTATGTTAAATAACTTAATTAATTACAGCTTGTAAATGAGGCAGACCAGGCTTGTACTTATTGTACAGTATATATATATATATAAGGTCTCTGTCGGGTGGAAACTGACCCCATATTATGTTAGAAACAGTTACGGCACCCAAACTATAGTGAAAATAGTACATCTACAAGCTCACAACGCCTCATTTCTTAAACACGTTTTATTTTATTTATTTATTGACATCATTAGATTTTATTAACAAAATATGTTGGATTTTATATATATGTGTGTTTGTGTGCGTGCGTGCGTGCGTGCGTGCGTGCGTGCGTGCGTGCGTGCGTGCAATCTATGGCCTGTATTTTACCGGCATGAACTGCATTTGATATATTTTTTTAATGTATCATATTCCTTACAATTTTACATCATTGGTAAGAAATATGATGCTTTACCAATAATGAGACCCCCATTTTCTGGCTACCAGCGTGTCCCCAGCAAAATGGGTTAATATAGAGTATAAAATAGCAGATATACAAAAGCTCATAGCGTGTCATCACTTTGTGTCACGCTATGCTCTTGTTGATCTGCTATTTTTGAAAGATAATGAACGTTTTAGCAAATCGTTGAACACATATATTTTTAGAATATAATTTCTTGGCTTCATGGAGGTTGCTTGCCACAACATATTTCCAGGCCAAATTTGGGGGTTCCTTCTTGACAGGAAGAACTTTGAGAACTAGCACCTCATATATAAACTGACTCCTCTCAGGAAACCAGGTTTATGGTCAAACTGCTGGAGACAGGGTTTCATTGTTGGTATGGTTTCTGAACAACAGGAAGCTGTTATTGGTGAGATGGGGGGGGGGGGGGTGTGTAATGTAGGGTGGTGGTACTACCCGTCAATAAACCTGTCTATAGAATTGGGTCACGAAGGAAGAAAACCACGAAAACAGCTAAAAGTGAATCCAACTGCCACCTCATTGCTCGTAAGCTTCTGTGTCATTTTAGATTTGAGCTAAAATGCATTATTATACATTGGCTATTCTATATATTCAATAAATAGCAGACATACAAGCTCATAGTGAGTAGGCCTACATCTGCTATTTTTGAAATATCTTGAAGCAAACATTTTCAACTTTTAAGGTTTTGCTTCTGGGTGTCCCTGGAACAGTGGAACTAAATATGTTTTAGATGGGGGGGTTCCAACTAAATACATATCATTTTGACATGGAAAGGTTTGAGCGTTTTTCAGAAAACTGAATTTAATGAATCGGCCTCAGGTCTAATGGGTTAATAGAGGAAACTGAATTTAATGAATCGGCCTCAGGTCTAACGGGTTAATAGAGGAAACTGAATTTAATGAATCGGCCTCAGATCTAATGGGTTAATAGAGGAAACTGAATTTAATGAATCGGCCTCAGGTCTAACGGGTTAATAGAGGAAACTGAATTTAATGAATCGGCCTCAGATCTAATGGGTTAATAGAGGAAACTCAACAAAACGGTGGGCTAGGATTATTATGGTTATGAGTGTATTTATCCATTATGATGAGGATTCTTATACAGCTATAGCGCTAGCTTGGGTCCTCATGTCCACACGTCTCCTCATTATGATGAGGATTCTTATACAGCTATAGCGCTAGCTTGGGTCCTCATGTCCACACGTCTCCTCATTATGATGAGGATTCTTATACAGCTATAGCGCTAGCTTGGGTCCTCATGTCCACACGTCTCCTCATTATGATGAGGATTCTTATACAGCTATAGCGCTAGCTTGGGTCCTCATGTCCACACGTCTCCTCATTATGATGAGGATTCTTATACAGCTATAGCGCTAGCTTGGGTCCTCATGTCCACACGTCTCCTCATCCATTATGATGAGGATTCTTATACAGCTATAGCGCTAGCTTGGGTCCTCATGTCCACACGTCTCCTCATCCATTATGATGAGGATTCTTATACAGCTATAGCGCTAGCTTGGGTCCTCATGTCCACACGTCTCCTCATCCATTATGATGAGGATTCTTATACAGCTACAGCGCTAGCTTGGGTCCTCATGTCCACACGTCTCCTCATTATGATGAGGATTCTTATACAGCTACAGCGCTAGCTTGGGTCCTCATGTCCACACGTCTCCTCATCCATTATGATGAGGATTCTTATACAGCTATAGCGCTAGCTTGGGTCCTCATGTCCACACGTCTCCTCATTATGATGAGGATTCTTATACAGCTATAGCGCTAGCTTGGGTCCTCATGTCCACACGTCTCCTCATTATAATGAGGATTCTTATACAGCTATAGCGCTAGCTTGGGTCCTCATGTCCACCATTATGATGAGGATTCTTATACAGCTACAGCGCTAGCTTGGGTCCTCATGTCCACACGTCTCCTCATTATGATGAGGATTCTTATACAGCTACAGCGCTAGCTTGGGTCCTCATGTCGACACGTCTCCTCAAAAATGGAGTGCCGTGATTTTTGTATATACTGTTTTGTATGTGTCCATGGAGTTAACATTACACTAATAGACCCCCAGGTGTGGTTAGAATATTCAAATAGGTCTTTTGGTTTCTTCCTGAAAGCCTTTGAGTCAAAAGGCCCAATCGAAAATACACCATTTTTGTGACATCATAACCCATCATGCAGGCTTTTAGATTCTTCTTCAAAGCCCGATTCACACTTCTTTGGTGATGTTTCTATATCGGTGAAACTCAGTCCCGAGTGACGCATACATATACTCTTCAACCCAAGAACACGTAATGTCGGGCGCGGCACGAATCAGGCTTAGTTTTTTTCTTTTTTTCCTTTTTTTTTGTGACTGTCCCAGACATGATCTGCCTTAGACATTCTCCATCAATACGTGCATTGCTGTGACAGACAGTGTTCCTTCTACAGTTACCTCGCATAGCGCTGCCCGGGGCCGGTCTCGTGCTGCCATCTGCCCCGGGGCCTACACCGCAGACCCCAGCTACAGGCTATCTGTTGTCCCGTGGCAGAGGCCACAAGGCTATTGTATATGTATATGGACGCAGTGCACTGGCAGGAACTACTGCCTCTACGGCCTGTCAAGTGTGTGTGGCGACATGGCGGCCCTCCTCTCTCTCTCTCTCTCTCGCTCTCTCTCTCTCTCTGTGTGGTTACCACCGTCTCCATGTCTGCTCTGGAGCCAATAAATAAATAATGGGGCCAGTGATCATTTCCAACCGTGATACTGCACACTAAAACCACTGCATCTGGGAGTGCCTCGCTTACAAAATACAACAAAACACACGCGCACACACACACACAGTCATATATACACAGATGTGTGCTGTGCGCGCACACACAAACACCCACGCTTGAGGACGTGTACAAGAAGTCTCGAGCTTTGCAGACACACGCACGCACGCACACACGCATGCACACGCACGCGCACACACACACAAGCACACGCACACGCACACGCGCACACACACACACACACACACACACACACACACACACACACACACACACACACACACACACACACACACACACACACACACACACACACACACACACACACACACACACACACACACACACACACACACACACAGCAGGTAGGAAGGTTCTGAGAAATCCAAGCGGTTGAAGCTTATTGCTGACGTCCCTTCCTAAAAAGCAGCCCAGTTATTTATGATGATGTCATGGTGAATTTCTATACGTTTTCTGTCTGTTTTTCTGTCCTTTTGACTCAGACTTCCTCTTTGAAAAGGTCTGAGGTTGTTGCTGCTGCTGCTTCTGAAGAGAATAAACGCTGATACGCAACTTTGGGATTTCCAGATGAGTGCCATGCGTGCAGCGTTCTGAGAATTGCACTCCAAGAAAGACAGAAAGAAAGAAAAACATTTTGACTCCAAGAAGTGGCACAGAGGTCAGCATATGACTGACTTCCATTCAGTGCATTAACACATTGACTGCATAACACGCAATAAACCCGCATTTTATTCCATTGTCTTTCCCTGCGTAATACGCTAAACGCGCTATTTGTTTTATATGTTTAATTCGCCATTTTGTAATAACTTAAAAGAAATACCGGCTTTGTCGCGGATACAAAGCTTGATTTGATAGTGACGAGGCCGACGCTTTATGATGATGTAACCGGAAATCAACCTATCTACTGGCTTGCAAGGGCTTCTGGGAAAATGAGTTCAATGCAAGTGAACGGGGTTTCACCATGAGATCCCTCCGCTATTACCGTTTGTTGTTCTTCCGCATCGCAACAGTGGATTATTTTTCGGATCGGCAACAAGTCATGGGACTATTGTCAGGGGGATTTTCATGGATCAAAGGCGAAAATACTTCGGCGTATGCCCCAAAGGTAATTAAAAAACACCAGCAGCGACTGTATCTTGTTATAACGCACGGTTAAAGAGTTAAAGTTCATCATATCGCATTGACAGTGGTGGAAAAAGTACTCACGTTTTTTACTTAAAGATGGAGTGCCGTGATTTATTTTTCCACCCTAAAACATGATCCTCAGGTATTATTATTATATGGAGGAGGAAGATTTTTTTCAGAAAAGTGTACAGTATTTGTTAAAATGTTGTTTTTATGTGGACACGCCCACCAGTTCATTAAGTATGCCTGGTTTGCCTGGTTGGTGGTGATGGGTGGTGGTAACTGAAGCCCCACCCACAGCTGTTGTATGATAAAGGGGGAGGGGTTAGGGAGGGGATGATATTGTGATGTCACTATCACTGTTGTTTTTTTCATTGGCAAGGTTGATTGTCAAGGTTTCAGCCTCCAGGAAGAAACCCTAAATACAAAGGGAAGACATCGTTGCACATAACAACCACACCAAGGGGTCTAATGAAGTACTGTCACCTCATAAACACAAAAAAAAAGAATCACAGCACTCCATCTTTAAGTAAAAAAAAACTGTCAATACTGCAATATAGAAATACTCAGATCTGTTACGTAAGTAAAAGTCCACAATTCAAAATGTACTTGAGTAAAAGTACAAAAGTATTGCCATCAAAATGTACTTAAAATACCAAAAGCAGAAAGTAGCCTATTATTATTACTATGCAGAATGTCCTATTTCAAGTTTTCAAATGTATGCAAATCCTTTAGAAAATAGAAGATCTACAAGCTCACAACGACACATTGTGAGCTTGTAGATCGGCTATTTTCAAATGGACGAAATGCATATACTGTATAGGGTTAAAGTGGTTCATGTATATGTTTAATTATGTGTAATAATAATCAAAATCTACACTAGCCTGTAGCAACTAAAGTTTTCAGATAGTGGAGTAAAAGAAAGCATTAAAAGTATTGGAAAGTATGGCTATAAAAGTATTGGAAATTAGTAAAAAAGTATTGGAAATTGAAGTACAAAAACCTTAAGTTAATGTTGCCTTGTCTGTGTCAATGTAACTACAAATAACATAAGGTGGAACCAAACCGGGTCCATTTGGTTGAATGAACACAAGGATTTTACTGCAATTTTACAATGTAGGCATTTAGCAGCAGACGCTCTTAATCCAGAGCGATTTACAGTAAAGCAAGAACAAAAAAAACATGGTATAATCCATGAAAATACTGCATGCGAGGTCCATCCATCAAAGCAACGCTCACTGTAATGAAGTCTAATGTCCGAGCCAGTGAGAACAGGAAGGAGCCAGTGGGGTGTGAGGTGTGAGTGAGTAGCTGTAGGACCATGAGGCCTGGACGGGACGGTGCACGCACACACACACACACACGCACACGCACACACACACACACACACACACACACACACACACACACACACACAGCACACACACACACACACACACACACACACACACACACACACACTACAGCCCAAATAAAGCGCTGCTGGCTCCCATGGGCCCGTCCCATACAGAGTCAGCCTTAGGGTGCTGCTCTCCCGGTCCATATTGGTAACCATGGTGTTTGATGCAACGACCGACGGCCACTTCATTATCCCTGACTCTCCCGAGTCCCACGCTGCATTCCACGTTTATGGAGAACACATGGGGAAGCCTGCAATTTTTAGACCACAAAATAAGACCCTTTGCAGCTGGACGCGCGACCGCACCGGGTCCTTTCTGCCTCGCGGGCCACACCCGAGAGGCGTAGGGGACCACTGACAGTGATTAAACCACCACAGTTTTCTCAGCAAAACAGGAGTTATATTAAGCTTAAATACAGGGGCTTGATAAACAAGGCCCGAGTATGAGGGAAAAAAAGAATCGAGCGAAAAAGAAGGCCGCAATGATCTTAAGACTATTTTTCCCCTCCCGGTCATGGGCAGTGCAAAGCCATGAGATACGTTTCAAAACATGAAGCAGATGTTTACCGAGACAAAGACGAGAAAATACAGAGCAGGCGCTGACAAAAAAAAACTAAGCTTAGGGGGGGAAAGAAATAAGGGCCTAAAGATCCAAACGCCAAGTTTTGGACTCTATACAACACACTGCACGACGGAAAACAAACGGAGACTATATTGGCTTTCTTGTGCAACAGCAGCACAAGTTCTGTTATACCAAACAATGTGGTGGAATGATCCGGTTTTATTTGTTTGGCTTTTCTCTCTGTTCCTCGTTGCGGAGCCCAGATGCAAACGCAAACGCGTCTTGTCTTTCTCTTTTCCACAAAATGAACAAAAGAAATAAAGGAAATTGCCAATAATCTAAAGCAGCCTTTATCCTTTTTGTGAAAATAACAGTAGTAGCAAGAATATCAAGCCCTATACCTAAATGGAATAGATAAATAAAAACAAACAGAGTACATGTTAACAAGAACTCAGAACTGAATCAACTGATATGCATAAATGCCACGCCGTGCTCGTTCCGACCGCACACACGCACGCGCACGCACACACACACACGCGTGCGCACGCACACGCACACACACACACACAACCACAGGCCCTGCCAAAGCCCAAAGATGCCGTGAAACCAATGATCCCATTACAACCCCCCCACCCATCCCCTCCCCTCCCCTCGCCGCCACACAAATAAAGTCCTCCTCTATACACCAACAGGACATAGACTGGGAATAGACACCATAGGACACAGAAATGGAAATGGAATCAGGCCTAGACTTCCACAAAAAAAAACCACTATCACCTTACATATAGCACAGCATAACTCAATATCTATATCTAAAGAAAAAGATAGGGGGGGGATTATTATTATATAATTGTAGGAATTATCGGCCTACTGTAAATCAAAATGTGATTCAGACACTGCGTCTCCGACTGTGTCTCCGACTGTGCGTGCGTGCGTGCGTGCGTGCGTGCGTGCGTGCGTGCGTGCGTGCGTGCGTGCGTGCGTGCGTGCGTGACCAGGGGTTGACACTAAGGTCTCAGAGACACATGCCAGTCGGGCAAGAAGTACAGGTCATGTTGTACTTGCCCAAAGTTCATATATACCCGCTTGTCCGAAAAGTAAATAACATAACTAATTAATATGAAATCCAATCACTTTGAAACATGAACAACCAGAATGAGTGCAACTGCTAATTGGAAAAGGTCGCATTGTTGTTCACAAATAGCCAACATGAAGACAGAATGTACTGGCCCGTCGGAGCAACCTGAAAGCAAACTCCAGTGACTTGCCTGAACATTTGACAGTATTTACTTGGCACAGGCAGGGAAAGCGTTAGTGTCAAACCCCTGGTGTGTGTGCGTATGTGTGTGTGCGTGTGCGTGCGTGTGCGTGCGTGTGTGTGTGTGTGTGTGGCACAGTGTAACCTCTAGCCCAGCTGACAGTACACAGGGAGAGAGCGAGAGAGCCCAGGGCTGTAATCTGGTCTCTGGCTGGCAGAGAGGAGCTGTGCGGGCCAGCGCAGAGGAGAGGAGGTGTGACAAGAGGAAGTGTTGCAGTGTGTGTCTGGTCATGTCGAAGGCCCGGCAGTGGACCGCGTGGACGCACTGATAAAAGCCCTGGGGTCGACGGCCCGCGGCCACAGCCCTCATGGCTTCGGCCACACTAACCCGACGCGACCGTGTCATTTAAGCCCTGCCGAAAAAACCCAACCAACGGCAAACTGCTCATTTACAGGGCAGTGCGGGCTACCGGGAAGCAGAGGCAACACACACACACACACACACACACACACACACACACACACACACACACACACACACACACACACACACACACACACACACACACACACACACACACACACACACACACACACACACACACACACACACACACACACACACACACACACACACACACACACACACACACACACACACACACACACACACACACACACACACACACACACACACACACACACACACGGGGGTACTGTATATACACATACACACACTCTGCAGAGCATGTAGCAGTTAGGTCAATTAGCACGGAAGGACATGTGGGTCGGTTGCAAGTGTGAGACATTATTGTACAAGAGTACAATGCGCGCACCCGCACACACACGCACGCACGCACGCACACAGACACACACAGTCACACACACACAAGGTTGACCAGGGAAAGCGATTGGGTCACATGAGTGAGCAGACAGTGGTTTGAGTGTGCTGCTTCGTGGCCAGACATGTTTAGAGTGTCACTAAGAGACAGGACAGACAGAGAGGAAGTTCAGCCATCACAGGCTGGCGAGAGCGCCCACACGCGCCCACACACGCGCACGCACACACACACACACACACACACACACGCATGCACGCACGCACACACGCACACACCGAGGTATCATTGTGCTGATGCTACCGCAGTGGGCATGCAGCATGCTGGCCTGTGTGTACCAGACGGTGTCTTTATCTTATCTTGTATGATTTAATTTATTCTCAGTTTGTCAGTGTCAGTGTGTATGTCTCACAACCTGCATGTAACGCAAGAGAGAAAAAACTCGACAACTGAAAACAAAGACAATCAGAATGTGAACTCAAAGTCTAGAAATAATGTGCATCAGTCTGTAAAAAAAAAAAGGTTAAATCTCCTTTGCACAAATTGCACATTCAGTAACACAGTTTTGTTCAATTTGTACGGATCAGCTATGGAGCCATAATAACCAGTCAGACGGTTCAGACTGACTCAAGAAAAGCAAATTCTTCGATTACCTTTTTTTCACTGACTAAAACTATAAGACTAAATATATTGACAATTTCGTCCACAAATAAAAACTATGATGTCAGGGAGGGACTGGTGGAGAATAGGTCCAGTAGAACTAAAAGACAAGTCGTTGTATGCTTGGTTGCATGCTGAAAATAGCCAAGCCTCTTTCTTAGCTTGTAGATCGGCTATTTTCGGCAAAAGACTTCACCAAAAGTGACTGTGACTAAAACTAAAACAAATTTAACTCGTCAAAAACAACACAGGATGGTAGCCATTGGCAGCAACAGCGATGTACAGAACTCATTGGAGGACACAGTGGCGTCTTGGAAACGATGCTGAGATTATGATGAGGGAGGAGGAGGAGGAGGAGGAGGCGGCGGGAGGGAGGGATGGGGGGGTTAACCACCACTTCTTACAAACACAGATGCAACTGTGAGTCAGACTAGCATCAAACGTTCACACACACACACACACACACACACACACACACACACACACACACACACACACACACACACACACACACACACACACACACACACACACACACACACACACACACACACACACACACACACACACACAGGGTACACACAACGAAGTGTACACAACAACAACGTCGGTACACAGTCGAAACCCTCGCCCGTTTGTTTTTTAACTGTGAGAGTGGAAAGACACTGACCCGAATGGAACCCTGTGAGCTATAGGGTCTGTTTTGGTCTCCCCTTATTTTTTTTTCCACTCTCATGAAGAGTTAAAGTTCAACGCTCTCCTCTCCACCTCCGTGGCGGCAACAGAAACCACACAGCCTTCTCTCTCTCTCTCTCTCTCTCTCTCTCTGTGTCTATCTCTCTCTCTCTCTGTGTCTCTCTCTCTCTGTGTCTCTCTCTCTCTCTCTCTCTCTCTCTGTGTCTCTCTCTCTCTCTCTCTCTCTCTCTGTGTCTCTCTCTCTCTCTCTCTCTCTCTCTGTGTCTCTCTCTCTCTGTGTCTCTCTCTCTCTCTCTCTCTCTCTCTGTGTCTATCTCTCTCTCTCTCTCTCTCTCTCTCTCTCTGTGTCTCTCTCTGTCTCTCTGTCTTTGTTCTGATGTGCGTTTGGTTTAATGCGTGTTAAATGCTCCTCTCATGGTTCCTCACATTAGTTTCAGCTCTCCACTGTGGTGAGCAGGCAGGTTGCCAGGTTGGCAGGCAGGCAGGGCGCCTGGTTTGAACTCGACAAGAAAATAGAACATTTCCAAAAAACTCGGTCCCACCAATGAAAAGCGAGAGTGTGGATGTAGAGCGTGGTGAGACAGAGCGAGAGAGAGAGAGAGAGAGAGAGAGAGAGAGAGAGAGAGAGAGAGAGAGAGAGAGAGAGAGAGAACCACGGAAAGTAAAAAAAAAAAAAAAGAAATACCCGAGAAAGACGAGTGATGAGGGGAGGGGAGTGGAGAGGGCCGCGCTGACCTCACGTGACATGTGACGTGGGCCCCACCACTCACGGAGGGGAGTGTGCGTGTGCGTGTGTGTGTGTGTGTTAGAGGATGGTGAGGAGGATGCAGAAAGAGAGCGAGAGAGAGAGTGTGTGGCTTTTAGCCTAGCGTTAGCGCTCCAGTCAGACAGGGCAGGCCACCACCAGCGTGGGACTGTAGCCGCCAGAGAGAGAGAGAGAGAGAGAGAGAGACACCGCCACGCTGTAGCCTGCTAGTTGGCTAACCTCAGACCCCGCGCCAACCAACCAACCACACCCACCCACCCACCCACCCACCCACCCACCCCGCCCGAGGCCACCACCACCACCAGCCTGCCCGGGCACAGCCATCCGGATCCCCAGGAGGAGGACAGGACATCCCCCAAACCACCAGCCTCATGCCCGGCCCTGGTGAGTCAGCGGCCATGCAGGCCAGGCCAGGCAGGACCAGAGACCATGCATGGGCTCCTGGTGCTTCTCTAGACTGACCACAACCTCCTGCTCTCCCTCTCCCTCTCCCTCTCTCTCTCTCTCTCTCTCTCTCTCTCTCTCCCCCACCCCCCTGCGGGACTCTCCCACCCTATCTGTTTCTTCTTCCCATCACCCCTCTCTCCCTCCCTCTCCCTCCATCTCTCTCTCTCTCTCTCTCTCTCTCTCTCTCTCTCTCTCTCTCTCTCTCTCTCTCTCTCTCTCCCTCCCTCTCTCTCCCTCTCTCTCTCTCTCTCTCTCTCTCTCTCTCTCTCTCTCTGTCTCTCTCCCTCTCTCTCAAATGTCTCTGTCTCCCGGTATAGTGCTGCCTGCTATAACATATGCTGTTTCTCTCTCTCTCTCTCTCTCTCTCTTCGCAGAGAGGAGAGAGGCTTGTGGCTTGGGATTCCTGCGGTAGTCGCGAAAACCCCAAAAAATTCTTGGTTGCAAACGGGTCCTGAGTTCCAGGAGTTCTGTTGTCCTTCGCTCTCTCTCTCTCTCTCTCTCTCTCTCTCTCTTACACACTTTCATTCTTTCTCTGCCCCGGTCGTCCCTCTCTCTCTCTCTCTCTCTGTGTTGTCCAAGGTCGGGCTGCCGGGTGTTGCCATCGTCGTCGACTGCAGCGTGGAGGAGGAAGACTGTGGACGGACGCTCCTCTTCCTCGGTGTCATGGCATCCAACAGCATCTTTGACTCCTTCACCAACTACAGCAGCAGCCTGCTCCGAGGTGAGCAACGTCCCTCCACCCCCCTCCTCCCCTCCCCTCCACTCTCTTCCCCTCCCCTCCCCTCTCTTCTCTTCTCCTCCCTTCTCCTTTCCTCTCCTCCCCCCCATCTCTGTCTCTCTCTCTCTCGCTCTCTCTCTCTCTCTCTCTCTCTCTGTCTCTCTCTCTCTGGTGTTCTTTGACGTCCCCCTTCTCACAGTTGTAAACGTGTGACCGTGATGTCCGTTTGTCAGCTGAACTGTGTGCCTGTGTGCGCACGCGCATGTGCGTGTGTGTGTGCCTCATGCACATTTCCTGAGAAAAAACGCACAAACTATAACACTTTTAACTGAAGAGGGTTTGGTGGTTATTCTGGTGTGTGTGTGTGTGTGTGTGTGTGTGTGTGTGTGTGTGTGTTCATCGTAGCACACGTAAACAGTATCTTTATAGTTCCAATTGATGGAGTTAGTCTCATCGTACGTATAGCACACATTAGCATTTCTTTATGGTTCCAAGGAGTTAGCATCTCGTCATAGCAGAGATTAGCATTTCTTTATGGTTCCAATAGAAGGAGTTAGCATCTCGTCGTAGCGGACATTAGCATTTCTTTAAGGTTCCAATAGAAGGAGTTAGCATCTCGTCGTAGCACACATTAGCATTTCTTTATGGTTCCAATAGAAGGAGTTAGCATCTCGTCGTAGCACAGATTAGCATTTCATTATGGTTCCAATAGAAGGAGTTAGCATCTCGTCGTAGCACAGATTAGCATTTCTTTATTGTTCCAATAGAAGGAGTTAGCATCTCGTCGTAGCGGACATTAGCATTTGTTTATGGTTCCAATAAACTGAGTACCGATCATATGAAACGCAAGGCGGAGTCTACAGCACAGTTCACCGACGGCCATCTTGTCAACTTGGTGATCAGCTCAAACTAAAAATACTCTTAACTCGCTTGAAATCTTGACGGATTTACAAAACGGCTTGGTTTATTATATAAAACGTTATCAACGTGGCTATGATTCAGGATGCTGATCTGCTTGTTATGTTTTTATATGAAAGTATGCTGACGTCTCTCAGGCTTATCGAGCCGGGTTCTTATCGAGCCCACTATCGAGCATTTTCTATTATTTTGTAGAATGACAGGAGACAATAAATTCTGAACAGAACCAATATATTTTACTAGGGCCTTTTCTCACAGACGGTATAGGCAATTGACCTTTTTACCGATGAAATAATATTAAACAAACTGTTAACTGGTTAATGTGTGCCGTCACTTTAAAAGTGTAATTTTGTTTACCCGGACAGCGCTGGTTGGCAGGTATCAATACACTTCTAGACCGACGTATTTGTGTCAGCGTGGATGATATAACATTTACATTCTTGATCGCCTCTTGTCTTGATTGTTTAAACATGACGTAATGGGCCGCTATGCTCAATAACAGGCTTGCTAAGCCCAAAGCTTATAAATATCGGGTACTCAATAAGCTTGTTATAAGATTTATTTTCGGGTATCTGTTATCGAGCTCCATCCCTAGTTATGATTGATTGAGCGGGGCGACTGTAGCAAGATGGCCGCCCATTGTCCAGCAGCGCGGATGAGTCATCTAGCCTTTGTATATATGTCTACGGTAGCGATAGCGTTGTCATTACGCGGCAAGCAGGAACACGTCGCATACACAAGAGAAGCGTGTCGATGTCGATGCCGAGGAGCTGAAAGGACTCAGTCCGTCGGTATATTGTTGCTGCTGTGTGTTTTAGACGCGGTGGAACGGGGCCATAATGGCTCCTCACCACAGACACTCATTAGAAGAGGCGACTCAGACGCTCGGTGAGAGAATACGAGGCTCCACGTCACGTGACCGGCGCTTTACTGGAACACAACAATACCATAAAAGAGACAGAAACAATACCTCCAAGGAGGTACTTTTGGTCTATGTGGTGAGGTGAGTGCTCTCTCTCTCTCTCTCTCTCTCTCTCTCTCTGCACTCGCTCAGACAGCCAACGCTCAACGCCATGCAGCCTTTAACGAAGAAGCCATTTGTTGCCATGGCAATTTCAACAAAAGACAAGCCTTTAGTGTTTAGTTGAGAGCGGCAAGTCTGCCGACCGCGATGAGGAACGCAAGATACTGTAGCTCTCTCTCTTTGCGAACATTTACACATAATAGTTTCCGGGGGGGTTTTTTCCCTGACATTTTTGATGGATTTATTTATGTGCGAGCAAAGCCGTTGCCTTTATATCTCACCAAATACACACTTCCACGTGTGGGGGAAAAAAAGAAGAAAAAACGCCTCCACATGTCACTTGAACAGGAGCATGTATAACTCTGACAAAGGAGCTATTAACGTGATGGGGGCCAGGGGACTGCAGGCAGGGGTTGTTTCCACTGCTCCACACAACAGTACGGAGCAGAGAGAGAGGCAGGCAGGCAGGCAGCAGCCAGCCGCCACCAGGCAGGATGAAAATCTCAGTCCCGATTAAGGCCTCGTTGCAGTGTTAATTAGAGACAGCCTCGGTTAGGAGCTCACTACCAGCTCCTAATTGTTTGCAGAGTATATCTTAAAATCTCTGGAGCCTCGGCGCACAAAGTCAGACACACGCACGTGTGCGCGCGCACTCAGCGCGCGCACTCAACACACACACACATGCGCGCGCGCACGCAGTGCATGGACATCTGCGGCTCACATGAGCCTCAATCGTCTGATATCCCAAGCAGTGGAACCGCAGTGACAGGGCATGATGTTCCACTGTTCTCACAGGTCTGACAGACACCAAAGCATTTATAGTTTCCTCCTGACAAGACGCAGGCCTTCCCTCTTAACCGCTGTGGATCTGAATCTCTTTATCTCCTCAGTGTTTACCCTTTTTTCTCTCCGTAGGTTATTGAGAGGGGTTTCTGATCGCGTGCCCCCCGCGCGAAGCCTGATTTATTCACGCTCGGTTTGCAGCGCGCGGGTGTCGCGTGCCAGAAAACAGCCGAACGAGAAGCTTGCGGCAAGCTTGTCGCTGCACATGCGCGATGCATTGTGAGCTTGTAGATCTGCTATTTACGGGCACACTATACGTCACGCACGACAAAGCATAAAGTGTCTTTACGCCTGACTAATAAACAATGGCGTCAAAAGTATAGCATTATTCTTTCGCAGTGAAAAATGTACCGAATACAAATTGTGCCGCTAAACCGCGGTGTAATATTCACTTTCAACGCGGATGCACTGATAACACAAACAACAGTTGAAAGTGAAACAAAATACATTTTCAGGTTAATTATTTAGGACCTTATAAGGCTGCAATCAATTCTGCAACGAGACGAGGGGGCTCTCGTGTGACGTCCCGTCGTCACGTTGCCTGATTTAGTTTTTCGCCGCGCGACCAGCGTAGCGAGAAGGGAAAACTGATGCACGCGCACAAAAAAATAAAAAAATGATAGGCCAGGGGAAAAAATGAGGGGAAAAAAATGGAGAGACAAGCATTTAAAGCTGTAATCACCATTGGAAATCATTAGTGAATATGCAATATCCTTTTACAATTGGTTTGGTCGGGAGGCTGAAACCCAACTGTGAGGGAACAAAGGGCCAGCAGCCAGTCATTAAATCCTCCGGTTCAATCTGAAAGCATTTCAAAACGGGGCTACCTCATGTAAGCAAAATACCCCGGCGGTTAGTTTAACAACTTGCATTACACAGGGAAAGCAATTTGGCCCCGAAGGTTCTCCCTTTTCAGGCTCAAATCAAACTGAAATTAAGAGGAACAGTTAGAGAAAATCAAGGAGGCTGTTAAATGTCTGTGGAGAAGATCGAGGAGCTTTCCAAGCTCTGACTTTAATAGCATGCTACATGAATCTCATGGAAATAAGAATGCGTTCGTCGTTCTGAGAGCAGTCACGAGGTATTATCGTGAGGCAGGGATTCTGTCTGTGCATGCAGGCCCACTGCAGATAATAAACCAGGGATTCTGTCTGCTCACGCAGGCCCACTGCAGAT
>NC_136799.1:8635852-8660852 GCF_951216825.1 Electrona antarctica | reverse complement strand
CGCCCAGAATGGGTTAAGGCATTTTGAACGATAATACTATATGATTCTCCCGCAGGATCGATGAAAACGCACACGGGACCCTGCAGTGTCCCCCCTGTAGCCATGGGGCTATCCTTGTCCCACTCGTTTCTGAGGGGCGCTATAGCCCCTCAAATGCATGACTTTCCGAAATTAAGTCATAGGCCAGCCAAGTCTATAGACTTTCAAGATTATTATTTTTTGGCTTTTGTGCCTTTATTGATAGGTTGAAAGTAGTCGGAAACGGGGAGAGAGATGGGGGCGAAGACACGCGGCAAAGGCCGTCGGGATCGGGAGTCGAACCCGCGGCATGTCGTCAGGCTGGCTCAGCAGCCTAGGTGCCCAGACGGTTGAGCTAACCGTCCGGGCCAAGTCTAGACTTTTAATGCTTGTCGAGAGCCTATTTATAAATTTCCCGTCCCAGCAAAAGTCTATGGAATATAATGTTTATTTAGGGTAAAAAAAAGAAAATAGAATTTATGCCAAGTCTAAGGACTTAATTGTTTGTTTAGGGTAGATTATGATGTAATTTGTGCCAGCCTGCAGTCAGTCTAAGGACTTTAATGTCTGTTTGGGTAATGACAACGTAAGACGTCACCTGGCTGATAAATACTGCCCTCGCTGCGCCCCTCACTTCACGCATGTGTGATTTTTCTCGTATGACTGACATGCCCCCGGGAATAAACACTTTACTGAAAGTACGCTGTAAAACCCTTGGGTCCGTTTGTGAAGTTACATTAACGCTGAGAGTTTGACTGCAGTGTACAAGAATTTGAAGCACAAACAACCACTGAGAAATATATAAACAGCACTGTAGTGTACGGTAGCAAAAACACAGTAACACGCGCACACACACACACACACACACACACACACACACACACACACACACACACACACACACACACACACACACACACACACACAGAGAGAGAGAGAGAAATAGTCTGACAAAACACAGGAGTCGTGCGGTGAGGTTTCTTTTCCTTCCCTGTCTTAAATTAATAATTGTTGACTGGAACGCGTTCAAAGTGTTAGGTCTCCGAGGCCAGAAAACATTGGCGATTGGCTGAGCTGGAATCTGTAACCAGATATGAAGAGTTTCAACGTTTGAAAAGCGAAAAAAGGCAGAATAATAAAAAACGCATGACAGCCACAGAGCGAGCGAGCATAGCGAGAGATTCTGTCTCCAATTTAGCCCGGGTATAACATCTATTTATACAACTCTGGAGGCATATTGGAAGGGAGCGCGATGTTACTTCTGGACCCGATTAGGGACGCAAAGCGTTTCGGAGGTATACTTTATCCCATTCTGAACGGGAACCCCTTTTGGTGTTTTAAGCATTATGTTATTACACTTTAGCCATTGAAAAATAGCAGATCTACAAGCTCATAGCTCACTAGCTTGTAGGTCTGCTATTTTTGAAAAATCATAAAAATGTGCCTCACATCATTGAATATATATTCTTTCAGAGTGAACATTTTTAACTCAAATCTTTGCTTCTGGGAGGGTCCCTGGAACAACATATTTTCAGATGAATTACATATATTTTTGGGGACCTTGACATGAAATATTGAGCACCACTGATATAGAAACATAGGTATTTCAGAATCTTTTTTAAAATTTCAACGTCAGGCCTAAATGGGTTATTTACCTTTTCGGCCCCGCCGTCGTCTTCACCGTCTGTCAACGGCGAGCTTTGACGGGGGACCACTTTCGGGGCGCTGCCGCCGTAAAGATGGCCCCCAGGTACACACAGTATATGGACTATATATGGAGGAGGAGGGGGTGTGCTGATTGTTGTGGTCGGCAAATTCCAAAACCTGCACATCACCCCTGCGCCCCTCAAAAGCATTTTGGCTGCAAACCGCCGTCCCCCATGTTTCGACGGTCAAGGTTAAAGTCGCGCTAAGTGTTGTAGTAAATATAATTTTCTGGTGGTCGACCACACTGGGGACCAGATTCCTTGCGGCCCCGGTCTCCGATCTGATAATATGGGCCTTACAACAACACTGTACAGGTCTCTCTGTGACTGGAGGAGAAAACACACACACAAAAAGAAAAAGCCATAAGTAAGTGTTTTGAAATGGTGAACAACTTCTATCAACAAACGTTTCGCTGAGAGCAACGTGTCATAATATATGCGTCTGTAATTAAAGGACCACTTCACCACTTTTCAACCTGCCTATTCATATAGTTGGTCCTCACTAATGTTCATGATAAAATGCCACATTTTCTTTTCATACTCGGTCTGTGTCTCATAGCAGGGCTGTGTGGGAAGTTCAGAAACCCGTCCACCAGTGACATCATCGATGGGGAATCAAAGCTAATAGATATACTGCAGGCTTTATATTCACGATAATAAAACTCTAAATATATATATTTTTAATATTCTTTTCTTTTTTTTTATCTGCCTAACGATGATGTCACTGGTGGACGGGTGGGTTTCTGAACTGCCCACAGCCCTCCTATGAGACACAGACTGGTTTCTGAACTGCCCACAGCCCTCCTATGAGACACAGACTGGTTTCTGTACTGCCCACAGCCCTCCTATGAGACACAGACTGGTTTCAGACTGAGTAGAAAACTATTGTGCTATTTTATCATGAACATGAGGACCAACTATATGAAGATAGGTTGAAAAGTGTCCACTGAGCAATAGACGGCTATTAGACGTGAGTCTAAAAATGCGATAAAAAACGGCTAAAAATGTAAGTTTTTTTAGACGTCAATCCTTAGATTAGACGTTGATTAGACGTTGTTTAAGCGTCTATATATAGACCGTCTATATATAGATGTTTAAACAACCGCTAATCAACGTCTACTCTAAGAATTGATTGAGTCTAAAAAACTTTCATTTTTAGCCGGTTTTTATCACATTTTTAGACGGCCCTTTAGACGAATATTAGACGTCTATTAGACAAAGAAATGCTCAGTGGGGGTGAAGTGGTTGTTGTTGGTCTGGTAGAGAGTAGATTGTATCTGTCGGCAGGAAACCTTGTATGTCCTAAACGGTTAGTTTTCAGGAAGTAGAAGGGGGAGAAAAACAACCACTAGCCGATCTACAAATTCACAATGTGTCACGATGCATTGTGAGTTTGTAGAATGGCTATTTTCACAAATTTAGAGAGAGAGAGAGAATCTAAATATAAAATGGGGCATTAGGACAAAACATCGTCTCTGTGGGCGGGGGAACCTCATATGTCAAAAACTGTTAAGGATTCAAATTCTAAAATATCCACAAGAGCTTGTAGATCTGCTACTTTTGATGCTTCTGTGTGATGTCGAATAATACTGTATGATCGAGTAGGTCGTTAATTTACCAAAAAACACAAAAACGTATAGGACATGGAGACAAAGGCTTCTGCACGACAACAACCATATGAGACAAAGGCTTCTACACGACAACAACCATATGAGACAAAGGCTTCTGCACGACAACAACCATATGAGACAAAGGCTTCTGAACGACAACAACCATATGAGACAAAGGCTTCTGCACCACAACAATCATATGAGACAAAGGCTTCTACACGACAACAACCATATGAGACAAAGGCTTCTGCACGACAACAACCATATGAGACAAAGGCTTCTGCACGACAACAACCATATGAGACAAAGGCTTCTGCACGACAACAACCATATGAGACAAAGGCTTCTGAACGACAACAACCATATGAGACAAAGGCTTCTGCACCACAACAACCATATGAGACAAAGGCTTCTGCACGACAACAACCATATGAGACAAAGGCTTCTACACGACAACAACCATATGAGACAAAGGCTTCTGCACGACAACAACCATATGAGACAAAGGCTTCTACACGACAACAACCATATGAGACAAAGGCTTCTGCACGACAACAACCATATGAGACAAAGGCTTCTGCATGACAACAACCAAATGAGACAAAGGCTTCTGCACGACAACAACCATATGAGACAAAGGCTTCTGCACGACAACAACCATATGAGACAAAGGCTTCTGCACCACAACAACCATATGAGACAAAGGCTTCTGCACCACAACAACCATATGAGACAAAGGCTTCTGCACCACAACAACCATATGAGACAAAGGCTTCTGCACCACAACAACCATATGAGACAAAGGCTTCTGCACGACAACAACCATATGAGACAAAGGCTTCTGCACCACAACAACCATATGAGACAAAGGCTTCTGCACCACAACAACCATATGAGACAAAGGCTTCTGCACGACAACAACCATATGAGACAAAGGCTTCTGCACGACAACAACCATATGAGACAAAGGCTTCTGCACCACAACAACCATATGAGACAAAGGCTTCTACACGACAACAACCATATGAGACAAAGGCTTCTGCACGACAACCATATGAGACAAAGGCTTCTGCACGACAACAACCATATGAGACAAAGGCTTCTGCACGACAACAACCATATGAGACAAAGGCTTCTACACGACAACAACCATATGAGACAAAGGCTTCTGCACGACAACCATATGAGACAAAGGCTTCTGCACGACGACAACCATATGAGACAAAGGCTTCTGCACGACAACAACCATATGAGACAAAGGCTTCTGAACGACAACCATATGAGACAAAGGCTTCTGAACGACAACAACCATATGAGACAAAGGCTTCTACACGACAACAACCATATGAGACAAAGGCTTCTGCACGACAACAACCATATGAGACAAAGGCTTCTGCAGGACAACAACCATATGAGACAAAGGCTTCTACACCACAACAACCATATGAGACAAAGGCTACTGCACGACAACAACCATATGAGACAAAGGCTTCTGCACGACAACAACCATATGAGACAAAGGCTTCTGCACGACAACAACCATATGAGACAAAGGCTTCTGCACGACAACAACCATATGAGACAAAGGCTTCTGCACGACAACCATATGAGACAAAGGCTTCTGAACGACAACAACCATATGAGACAAAGGCTTCTACACGACAACAACCATATGAGACAAAGGCTTCTACACCACAACAACCATATGAGACAAAGGCTTCTGCACGACAACAACCATATGAGACAAAGGCTTCTAGACGACAACAACCATATGAGACAAAGGCTTCTGTATGACAACAACCATATGAGACAAAGGCTTCAGCATGACAACAACCATATGAGACAAAGGCTTCTGCATGACAACAACCATATGAGACAAAGGCTTCTACACGACAACAATCATATGAGACAAAGGCTTCAGCATGACAACAACCATATGAGACAAAGGCTTCTACACGACAACAACCATATGAGACAAAGGCTTCTGCACGACAACAACCATATGAGACAAAGGCTTCTCTACGACAACAACCATATGAGACAAAGGCTTCTGCACGACAACAACCATATGAGACAAAGGCTTCTGCACGACAACAACCATATGAGACAAAGGCTTCTGCACGACAACAACCATATGAGACAAAGGCTTCAGCATGACAACAACCATATGAGACAAAGGCTTCTGCACGACAACAACCATATGAGACAAAGGCTTCTGCACAACAACCATATGAGACAAAGGCTTCTGCACAACAACCATATGAGACAAAGGCTTCTGCACCACAACAACCATATGAGACAAAGGCTTCTGCACCACAACAACCATATGAGACAAAGGCTTCTGCATGACAACAACCTTATGAGACAAAGGCTTCTGCACGACAACCATGAGAAGACAAAATATGGAGAGATACATTGTTTCTGCTCGACAGTGATTTTTTTTTTTAAATCATTTCGTTTTGTAGCAAAGGTTTGCCACATCTAACGTGGAAAGGCACGTGCATGGGAAGCCCTTTATTTGTACTATTTGTGGAAAAGGCTTTGCTTAAAACCTTTTTCCTGCCTTAATCCCCCCCCCCCTCGTCCCTTTCTTTTTTTCTTTTTTTCAACATGATGAGAAACTAATTTCACCTCTTTTACTTGTAAAACTGTGATGCGACAATAAAGTTGATTCTGATTCTGAATGTGATCTGAGACGGATCCAGTGGGCCATGGATGGGGAGGCAGACTGCTTCTGATCCAGTGGGCCATGCAATGGGGAGGCAGACTGCTTCTGATCCAGTGGGCCATACAATGGATGGGGAGGCAGACTGCTTCTGATCCAGTGGGCCATGCATGGGGAGGCAGACTGCTTCTGATCCAGTGGGCCATGCAATGGATGGGGAGGCAGACTGCTTCTGATCCAGTGGGCCATGCAATGGGGAGGCAGACTGCTTCTGATCCAGTGGGCCATGCAGGGATGGGGTGACAGACTGCTTCTGATCCAGTGGGCCATGGATGGATGGGGAGGCAGACTGCTTCTGATCCAGTGGGCCATGCAGGAATGGGGAGGCAGACTGCTTCTGATCCAGTGGGCCATGGATGGATGGGGAGGCAGACTGCTTCTGATCCAGTGGGCCATGAAATGGGGAGGCAGGCAGGAAGAACGCTGTGCGTTCAGCTCCTCTAACAGTTCATCCAGAGTTGGTGTGCACGCACGTTAAACCCATGCGCTCTGATTGTCCGTGGCAGTTTGTAAGGGGAGTGAACTTGGTGAACGTATGCTAAACGCATTATACTGCACCACCCTGCATGCGCTCCGTCCAAACACAGAGACCAAAGGAAAGGGGCAAATATGTATTACAGGCTTACATAATAATTACGGAGCGGCGGTATGAAATAATTGGTGTGGGCGAGAGAGAGAGAGAGAGAGAGGAGAGAGAGAGAGAGACACACACACGAATGTCCGACTCCGTTGGGACACAATGCAAGTAAATGTCATCGGAATTTATCGTGTCTAGACGAGCTATTTTAACTGGGACCCTCCGACGCGGAAAAGTAATCGGAACAGGAACAAAATACATGTACAGAGAGGGAAGGGAAAAATATGCAGACATTTGAAAGTATTCGCGTAATTGGATAATGAGATGGAAATGATCGCAACATCGTTTCTGTTTTAAGTCTCGCAAAAAAAGCGTGTGCGCGCACACACACACACACACACACACACACACACACACACACACACACACACACACACACACACACACACACACACACACACACACACACACACACACACACACACACACACACCGGGTCTGCCTCCAATATTCCGATGAGTCATCCCTTGATGCTTAATTGGCTTCTCTCTTATGAGTTGATGTTTCATTAAGAGACCATGTTGTTATTGATTTAATCTACATGCATGGCTACTATGTATGGGCGCTCCTCGACGTGACCTCATCCCATTTGCTCGCTGGCCAATTGAATTAAGAAGTCATTTTCACCATGTTTCATCGTACTCATTATTTTGTCCCTGTGGCCACACAGAGGCCAACGCCCCAAAAACCACCAGTGGTGGAAAAAAGTACTTTTTTTACTTAAGTAAAAGTATCAATACTGCAATGTAGAAATACTCTGTTACAAGTAAAAGTCCAGAATTCAATATTTACTTGAGTAAAAAGTACAAAGGTATTGGGTATAACAATTTTCTTAAAGTACTCAAAAGTACTTGCATAATGTCCCGTTTCGCAAGTTTTCAATTGTGTAAAACAAATCTTTTGAAAATAGCAAATCTACAAGTTCACAATGTGATGCATTATGAGCTTGTAGATCTGTTTTGTAATAATAATCAAATTCGACAGAAGTAACTAGAGTAACTAAAGTTTTCAACTAAACGCAGTGTAACAAAAGCATAATATTTGGATCCGAGATGTAGTGCAGTAGAAGTAAAAGTATTGGAAATTGTAAATATTAAAGTAAACCTCAAAATTGTACTTAAGTACAGTACTTAAGTAAATGTAATTAGTTACGTTCCACCACTGAAAACCGCATATGTCTTTTCGGACTGAACTAGACCACCATTTAGTGCAGCTTATTGTACTGGTGAGGGTGGATAAGTAGACTTATTGCACTGGTGAGGGTGGAGCAGTATACTTATTGCACTGGTGAGGGTGGAGCAGTATACTTATTGCACTGGTGAGGGTGTAGCAGTATACTTATTGCACTGGTGAGGGTGTAGCAGTATACTTATTGCACTGTTGAGGGTGTAGCAGTATACTTATTGCACTGGTGAGGGTGGAGCAGTATACTTATTGTACTGGTGAGGGTGGAGCAGTATACTTATTGCACTGGTGAGGGTGTAGCAGTATACTTATTGCACTGGTGAGGGTGTAGCAGTATACTTATTGCACTGGTGAGGGTGTAGCAGTATACTTATTGTACTGGTGAGGGTGTAGCAGTATACTTATTGCACTGGTGAGGGTGGAGCAGTATACTTATTGCACTGGTGAGGGTGGAGCAGTATACTTATTGCACTGGTGAGGGTGTAGCAGTATACTTATTGCACTGGTGAGGGTGTAGCAGTATACTTATTGCACTGGTGAGGGTGTAGCAGTATACTTATTGCACTGTTGAGGGTGTAGCAGTATACTTATTGCACTGGTGAGGGTGGAGCAGTATACTTATTGCACTGGTGAGGGTGGAGCAGTATACTTATTGCACTGTTGAGGGTGTAGCAGTATACTTATTGCACTGGTGAGGGTGTAGCAGTATACTTATTGCACTGTTGAGGGTGGAGCAGTATACTTATTGCACTGGTGAGGGTGGAGCAGTATACTTATTGCACTGTTGAGGGTGTAGCAGTATACTTATTGCACTGGTGAGGGTGGAGCAGTATACTTATTGCACTGTTGAGGGTGTAGCAGTATACTTATTGCACTGGTGAGGGTGGAGCAGTATACTTATTGCACTGGTGAGGGTGGAGCAGTATACTTATTGCACTGGTGAGGGTGTAGCAGTATACTTATTGCACTGGTGAGGGTGTAGCAGTATACTTATTGCACTGGTGAGGGTGGAGCAGTATACTTATTGCACTGGTGAGGGTGTAGCAGTATACTTATTGCACTGGTGAGGGTGGAGCAGTATACTTATTGCACTGGTGAGGGTGTAGCAGTATACTTATTGCACTGGTGAGGGTGGAGCAGTATACTTATTGCACTGGTGAGGGTGTAGCAGTATACTTATTGCACTGTTGAGGGTGTAGCAGTATACTTATTGCACTCATGAGGGTGGAGCAGTATACTTATTGCACTGTTGAGGGTGTAGCAGTATACTTATTGCACTCATGAGGGTGGAGCAGTATACTTATTGCACTGGTGAATTCTGTACTGGCCATATATTGAGCGTGTCTTGAGTGTACAGGGTTTGATGAGGTCAGATCAACATATGGAATGTCAGAACAGGTCAGCTCCATATATGGAGATCTAAGGGTTTGAGGTCAGATGTGTAGAGTTGCTGGCCGGCTCCATATATGCAGATCTAGGTGATGATCCAGTCTTCTCCATGTATGGTTATCCAGGGTTAGGGTCATATATGGAGATGGATATATATGGTGGTGTGACGTGTCACGAGGCGTGATGTCACGAGTT
This sequence comes from Electrona antarctica, assembly GCF_951216825.1. Lineage (NCBI taxonomy): Eukaryota > Metazoa > Chordata > Actinopteri > Myctophiformes > Myctophidae > Electrona > Electrona antarctica. The sequence goes on along the minus strand of NC_136799.1, from coordinate 8,651,387 downwards.
TGTGACCATGTGTGATGTCACGAGGCATGACTATATATGGAGGCGTGGGTTGACTAACTAACTAACTGGCGGACGGGAGATGCAGGTTTTCATAGTAAATGCGACCTGCAGTCGCAAATTAACCAGAATGTATTTAGCGACTGGTGCCGTGCGCGTGAATCTCGTTTGCGTCCGAGCATAGGCATGGTAACGCCCCGCCTGCCTCTGATTGGCCTACCGACACTGCCCGTCTTGACCGTGCCTATGCTCGGACGCAAACTACATTCACGCGTGCCGTGCGTCACTCATAATGTCCTGCTCGTATAAAGAGAGGATGGTGATAAAACAGTGGTTCCCAAACCTTTACATGTCAAGGACCCCCAAATTGACACTAATTGACCACCATTTAAAAAGGTATGCCAGGGACCCCCCATACATAAGACAAGATTTTTTACGGCTCTAGCAGTGATTCTCAACCCGTTTAATTTCAAGGACCCCCAGTTTGACATGCATTAGTCTACGGACCCCCATTTTTAATGGCATTTCTATCTCTGGGACCCTCAAAATCAATGTTAATTTAACTCTGAGAGTGTACAAATGATAGTTTGGAACCAAATGGACCCTTATGGGTCCATTTGGTTCCAAACTATCATTTAGCTGGGGACCCCCTGGAACTCCCTCAAGGACCCTTGGGGGTCCCCGGACTCCACTTTGAGAACCACTGTGCTAAAAGAAAGAGACACAAACTAGAGGTTTAGTTTCATTCAGAACAGCTCAGAGTTGTAATTAGAGCGAGTCGTCCCTATAACTATACGACCTGAATGATGACTCGGAAAGCTGTTAAAAGTTCACCCACAGAATGACTCACCCCGCCAAGCCTTGGATTCAATGGAGATGCTTTTGGTTTCTGGCCTCGTTCCTGCAGTCAATGTTCCAATTTTTAATTAATCCATTGATACCTGGAACGCATCCATGTCACGTTAGCGTTAGCGTTTTAAACATTATGTTATAATTTAGCTATTGAAAAATAGCAGATCTACAAGCTCATAGCGCGCCACCGAGTGGCGCGCTATGAACTTGTAGGTCTGCTATTTTTGAAAAATCGTTAAAATGTGCCTCAAATCTTTCAGAAAATTGTCATGATTTAGAAAACTTTTTTTTTTTTTTAATTTCGACGTCAGGCCTGAATGGGTTAAGTGAAGTAAATAAGAGGCCATGGCAAAACTATATGAAAACAAAAATAGCCTAATTTGATGTAATTATAAAAATCACACCCGTGTGAACTGAGTGGTGTAAGGTCTTATATAGCCTGTCTGACGTAATGAAATCATGTCTGACGTAATGAAATCACACCCGGGTGAACAGGGTGAACGTAGCAACCATGCTCATTTTTTCTGCACAGACTAACAAAGCCAGTTGTAGGAGTGGTTTACACCACTCAAAAAGCAACTGTCGTGTCCGGAAGACCTCTACTGTTCAGGTTATAAGTGAATGTTTTAAATATAGTATTTGTGTAGCTCTCGTTCAGATTGGCCTATTAACTTCAATTAATGAAACTGGGTCAGTGCCCGTTGGGTTGGGGGGTGATCATTCAGATGTGATCAATAGGCCTATCTCACAGCCCGCTTTCCACGCCCACTTCCGGTAAATAGTGGTGTCTTTAACATGAGCATTTACACGTTTTTTTCTCTGGAGAATCTAAGTACATTTTCTAATGTAAAAATGTGACAGACCAATATTATTATGAAGCAAACAATATGGTAAATCAGGTCGAACAGATAGAACAAACCTTACCTTGAGAAAACAAAAGTTGTAGACTTCTTAAATTACCCCTGTTAACATGTAGCGTCTATGGAGTGACGTCACGCTATCACCACTAACCCCGAAAAGGGGCGTATTTAGGGGGGCGGGGAAATTCTGTGAGATAGGCTTATTGGCTAATAAAGGTTGAGGTTGTGCATCATTGTGATGTCAGAACATCATTGTGATGTCAGAACATCATTGTGATGTCAGAACAGGCCAGCTCCATGTGATCTGGATTTGGGCCTTGTCCGGAGCCCGGGCAGAGGCTTTTGCGCTGGTTCTGGACCACCGGCGATCCGACGGAGTCGACACGGGGCACTGCACTCCCTGTGGGGGTGTGGAACGTGTGTGTCAAAGTCGGTGGGGCGAACGGTTCTACGTACAGAGACTCGGCGCATTCATCGATACTAGAGCGGTGCCCGTGAGGCCTCTACTGCGGTGCCCGTTGGGAACTGGCCTACATGGAACGATGCAAGTTGGAAATGCATGTCCCCACTCAGATATTAAGTCTGTGTCCCTTTTTTTGAGTGGTGTAAACCACTCCTACAACTGCACTATGATAGTTTGGAACCAAATGGACCCTTGGTCCATTTGGTTCCAAACTATAATTTAGCTGGGGACCCCCTGGAACTCCCTCAAGGACCCTTGGGGGTCCCCGGACTCCACTTTGAGAACCACTGTGCTAAAAGAAAAGAGACACAAACTAGAGGTTTAGTTTCATTCAGAACAGCTCAGAGTTGTAATTAGAGCGAGTCGTCCCTATAACTATACGACCTGAATGATGACTCGGAAAGCTGTTAAAAGTTCACCCACAGAATGACTCACCCCGCCAAGCCTTGGATTCAATGGAGATGCTTTTGGTTTCTGGCCTCGTTCCTGCAGTCAATGTTCCAATTTTTAATTAAGTGAAGTAAATAAGAGGCCATGGCAAAACTATATGAAAACAAAAATAGCCTAATTTGATGTAATTATAAAAATCACACCCGTGTGAACTGAGTGGTGTAAGGTCTTATATAGCCTGTCTGACGTAATGAAATCATGTCTGACGTAATGAAATCACACCCGGGTGAACAGGGTGAACATAGCAACCATGCTCATTTTTTCTGCACAGACTAACAAAGCCAGTTGTAGGAGTGGTTTACACCACTCAAAAAGCAACTGTCGTGTCCGGAAGACCTCTACTGTTCAGGTTATAAGTGAATGTTTTAAATATAGTATTTGTGTAGCTCTCGTTCAGATTGGCCTATTAACTTCAATTAATGAAACTGGGTCAGTGCCCGTTGGGTTGGGGGGTGATCATTCAGATGTGATCAATAGGCCTATCTCACAGCCCGCTTTCCACGCCCACTTCCGGTAAATAGTGGTGTCTTTAACATGAGCATTTACACGTTTTTTTCTCTGGAGAATCTAAGTACATTTTCTAATGTAAAAATGTGACAGACCAATATTATTATGAAGCAAACAATATGGTAAATCAGGTCGAACAGATAGAACAAACCTTACCTTGAGAAAACAAAAGTTGTAGACTTCTTAAATTACCCCTGTTAACATGTAGCGTCTATGGAGTGACGTCACGCTATCACCACTAACCCCGAAAAGGGGCGTATTTAGGGGGGCGGGGAAATTCTGTGAGATAGGCTTATTGGCTAATAAAGGTTGAGGTTGTGCATCATTGTGATGTCAGAACATCATTGTGATGTCAGAACATCATTGTGATGTCAGAACATCATTGTGATGTCAGAACAGGCCAGCTCCATGTGATCTGGATTTGGGCCTTGTCCGGAGCCCGGGCAGAGGCTTTTGCGCTGGTTCTGGACCACCGGCGATCCGACGGAGTCGACACGGGGCACTGCACTCCCTGTGGGGGTGTGGAACGTGTGTGTCAAAGTCGGTGGGGCGAACGGTTCTACGTACAGAGACTCGGCGCATTCATCGATACTAGAGCGGTGCCCGTGAGGCCTCTACTGCGGTGCCCGTTGGGAACTGGCCTACATGGAACGATGCAAGTTGGAAATGCATGTCCCCACTCAGATATTAAGTCTGTGTCCCTTTTTTTGAGTGGTGTAAACCACTCCTACAACTGGCTTTGTTAGTTTACGTGTCTGTTCGTACCAAAAAATGAGCATGGTTGCTATGGTCACCCAGTTCACACGGGTGTGATTTCAGCTTTGTTAGTTTACGTGTCTGTTCGTACCAAAAAAATGAACATGGTTGCTATGGTCACCCAGTTCACACGGGTGTGATTTCATTACGTCAGACATTACGTCAGACCACAGTTGATCAGGCTATATAATACCTTACACCACTCAGTTCACACGGGTGTGATTTTTATTTATAGAGTTCTGTGTTGGCCATGCCCAAATATGGAGTGTTGTGAGGTCAGAAAAGGCAAGCTCCTATAGAATTATTATGGAATTGGCCGCCGACCCCCATCTTAGAATATGTTGTTCCAGGGGACCCCCATCTTAGAATATGTTGTTCCAGGCCACAAAACGGCCTGGCCAATCAGCAGCAGCTAGAGGCGGAATAGCCGCTGCTGATTGGCCAGGCCGTTTTGTGGCCGGGCATCAAGTCTGCCTGAGAGTTCCCAGATGGGAGCAGGAGGGGGGAACCCAGTGTACTCTCTGCTGCCCCATCTGGCGGAGTCAGGTTAGGGGACCCCCCCAGAAGCAAAGATATGAGTTAAAAACATCCGCTGGGAGAATGGAATATAAGCTGATATAATGACTTGAGCCCTTTCTTGTTCTATCACTTTCAAGTCGTTTTTTCCGTATATTTTGGGGCATTTCATTATAGTCAAAGATTTTACAAAAATGTGACAAAAGAAATACAAAAAAATACGGTGTTGCGATGTGACGTGTCGTGATGTGTTGTGCGTGATGAGCCTGTATAAACGGGGCTATTCTCACAATTTGTCACGTGTCAAAGTATCTCTTCGGGCCTAAGTGGAACAAACTCCCACTGTACCTTCGACAGGCAGCCTCTGTAGACATTTTTAAAGCTCAGCTCAAGACCCACTTTTACACCCTTGCTTTTAATTGATTTATCTGTCTTTTAAAAAAAAATGTTATTCATGTCCTCACTGTATTGTTTATGCCCTGCTTTTCTTTTATTTTTTGTGTAAAGCACTTTGAGCTGCATTTCATGTCATGAAAGGTGCTATACAAATAAAGTTTTATTATTATTATTATTATTAAGTGGTTAATGTGTGAAGAACGTTTGGACAGGAAGATTGAAGGTCGGTTTCCGCTGTGTGTCACGCACGCCACGCATAGCCAGTCAGTCAGTTTCACAGAGTCATTCCTCCACTCTCTCTGACTCCTCTTCATTTCATTATCCCATTCTGGACAGGAACCGCCTTTTGGTGTTTTAAAACATTATGTTATACTTTAGCTATACTGAAAAATCAAGCTCGTAGCGCAGCACCGAGTGCCGCGCTACGACCTTGTAGATCTGCTATTTATTTATTTTTATTGTGAAAATGTATAGTGCAAATCTTTGAATATATAATATATTCTTTCAACTCAAATCTTTGCTTCTGGGGGTGTCCCTGGAACAACATATTTTCAGATGGAGGTCGGCGGCCAAATACATCTATTTTTGGGGGTCCTTGACATGAAAATGTTTGAGAACGACAGAAAACTGAATTCAGAAGACATTTTGTAGAATAGTCCCCGGTCTAAATGAGTTATGGGACGACTTTAATCACGCTCTAAACATCCCTTGCTCATCTGCTTCCCAAAAGCAATAAAGTATAAAAAGTTAATTATGGTGGAGGGAGGGGGGGAAAAATGCAGATAATAACAGGATGTGAACGGCTGCAGGCCACGAGACCAACTCTGATTCTCCATTTTCCTCTATTTTTCCCAGCATCGAACTCCCCCGTACTTGTTTACATACAGTTAATTCATTATCTTTGGTGCAATAAAACAAAATATCTAAGATAAGAGAATTGATTTGAAAAGATAAAGAATATAAAGTTACAATAAAGTCAGGAATTCCTGGGGCCTTTTCAGCTCATGATTAACACAATTAACTTCTACTAATTGTATCAGTTACAGTGCATTCAGTAACCATCTGGATTTTAACTACAAAGTCCTAAATGGAAATGAAAAGGTAATACTTCACTGGCCAAATGTGACACATTTCAGCATTTTTGCTCACGTCTCTTTCAGCCTATACTATACAATACGGTCCGAGGACCACCAGTGGTCCTCGAGGGAGTTCCAGGTGGTCCCCTGCAGCTAAATGGACCCTTAATGAAACCAAATGGACCCGTGTACCGGTCTATTTGGCTTCATTTTACGCTCTCACAGAATGCAGAAGAATTGTTATTTTGATTTTGATCAACGTCTGTAGATTTTTGTTATATCTCCTCTGACCTATGGGTACCAACAGAATGGAATTGCGGACAAAATCGTATCCAACGATATCAAAATGTTCTTTGGTTTTGGGTCTGAGAGGCTAAATCTCATCAAATGGTGGTTCCGTGGGCTCACATGCCAAATACATAATGGACCTTGATATGAAAAGGCTTGAAGCCCACTGGCATGGAATACAACCAAAACAAGCTGTATAGTTAATGTGCCTGTACGGTACAGTACAGTACAGTACAGTAGGTCCACCCTGAGGTAACCCTGAGTGTGTCTGGATAACTTTCTCTTGGGTCAGCTCACTTCTGTAAAACTGTCGAGAGAAAAACACCCGACGACTGACCAGGCAGGGATTCCCCCTTCTGCTCCCCGCAGCCCTCTGTCCGTCTGTCTGTCTGCCTGTCTGTCTGTCTGTCTGCCCTCTCCCCTCGCAACCACCAGTGCCACTATATGAGCACAAACACATAAGGCCGACAGGTCACGGAATGTAACAAACATGAGCCGAGAGAGAGAGAGACACACACACACACACACACACACACACACACACACACACACACACACACACACACACACACACACACACACACACACACACACACACACACACACACACACACACACACACACACACACACACACACACACACACACACACACAGGCCCAGCTTAGATCAGCTACTTTCGTTTTTCATGGGGCTAAAATAAAAGTTATAATATATAATATAAATAGAAGTTCACATTGTGCATTATTATATCACACAGTTAATTATTTGTTTATTAAACAATTAAATAGTTAAATATAGATCTACAGTGTAAGTATCTTCAACGTTAATCAGATGTACATTTTTCAAACTGTAATAGAAAATGTTGCATTTCTTCACAAAGTATCGGGCCAAAAATATCGCCAAAAGTCTGATATCGGTCAGGCTCTAATGCACACGCACGCACTCACACGCACGCACGCACGCACGCACACACGCACGCGCGTGCGTGTGTACAGTATGCACACAGGACAGAAGCCATCTGCCTGCATGATGCTGAGTCAGAAAGGAGCAACAGCGTATGTCAACATGATGACCGGCTTGTTTTCTCCCTCTAAATGCTGAGTGACCTCACCACCAGCGTAATGACCGGTCAGAGCTGACATATGGTCTCCTGATGGCCCAGTCCACAAGAACCCACACAGGGCCCAAGAAACACACCAAGGACGAACCATTGACAAACAACGGCCAGTACTCTCCAGAGTTTTTTGCCTGAAAGCATGATGTCTCATCATGCCTTTAACGCATTCAGGACGGGAAGCCCTTTTGGTGTTTTAAGCATTACGTTATACTTTATCTGTTGAACAATAGCAGATCTACAAGCTCAAAAAATCTGGCGCAAATCTTTGAATATATATATTCTTTAAGAGCGAACGTTTTTAATTCAAATCTTTGGTTCTGGGTGGTGCCTGGAACAATTTTCAGATGGGGGTCCGCAGCAAAATACAGATAATTCTAGGGGGCCCTTGACATGAAAAAGGTTGAGCACCACTGACATAGAAACATAGGTTTTTCAGAGAACTGTAGAAGCAAGTTTCCTACCGTGGTTATACACTCGTATCTTTTTTTCTTCTTGAATTTTTATCCCACGATTTTTGCAACACCACGATTTTATACACTCAGTATCTTGACACTAATGAAAATGTCTAACCGTGCAACTTCGCCGGACCACAATATACAGCAACAAGTTCCACTTGGCATCTCAGTCCGCTTTGAATCTGGAGACAGTGTGTGCAGCGAAAGCCCGTTGACAGCGCGCTATACTATACTATACGCTGCTGCTACAGCAGGCAGGCAGCGGAGACGTACGGTAAAAAGGGCTGCTTGTGTTATAGCTGTAGCCGGCTGGCTGGCTTATAGGCCTGACGAGCAGCTTTTCTCCTTTAATCAGTGTAATGACACAACGCACAGAGAGCGAGCCAGTCATTCAGTCAGTCAGTCGGGAGGGAGTTTGATTAGTCTAATCACCGGGGCAAGGCTGAGCAGACCGCTCCAGTCCGTCCGTCCCGCCGCGCTGATTGGGTTTACAAAACGCTCCTTGTCATCGTTGTGTCGTTAGCGCGTCGTTACACAGCTCCCCGCTCCCCCCCCTTTGACGTGGAGCAGCGACGTGCAGCGCCTAAACACAGCAATCAGGGAGGATTAGCGCGCAGTTTACTGCAAAGCCTCGGCGTTACGCCTGAGGCGTTGAGTCAACGGTGCAGCGGAGAGAGAGAGAGAGAGGAGCATGGCGCGCTACGCTGTTATACAGCTCCCCACGTGGTGTACCAGCCAGGCCGGGCCGCGGGGCGCTAACTGTACACAGGGCTAGTGCCACTAGTGATTAGCCAGGGGGATGATGAGGGGAAACATCCAGTCACTCTGGACACGGGGGCGGGTTTTCCACTGCCTTCCTGGACTCCACCGTGATTTTAATGGAGGGACTCCATTGAAAATATGTTTTAGACTTGGATTGGGTTTTTTTTTTTTTTTTTTTTGCTCGAACCGAACCGGTATATACGTAGGTCTGGGAACGGAGCCCCTCGGCCCGGCCGGCCGCACGCGCGCATGCATGCAGGCATCAAAGAGAAAGGTCGTTGCGTGCGACGCGTTTTGACTTTCTCCAGTCGCCGCATGCGTGCGCCGTGGCACCGAGACACGCGTCGTTGGAGACGATCCATTTTCTTTACGATACATAACTTGAACCCAATTTGGATTCGAGCCGCATGACTGACAGTAATCGTTCACGGCACAAAAGAGTGGATTTATGAGCGGCGATTAAACTATTTATTCGTCTTAAGCGTTCTCCTGAGCTCGTGCGCGGTGGCCGCGGGGCTGATAGTTGCCACACCCCTCGATGAAAGGGCCCCGTGAGGGCCGAGCAAGTCGTTTTCCAAGAGCCGTCTGGTGTCTGCGGAGTAAAGCGACACGGACAGTTAGGGAAAGCAAGCGGCGGGGTCAGCGTTTGAATCTGGTCGGGATCCTGTGGTGAGTCGGATGGCGCTTTGGCGAGAGACTGAACTTCTCTGAAGAGGGAAATAAATGCAAATTCAATATCTGGGAGCTCTTTGAAGTTGCCTTTACACTTGAATGAGTGTGACAGAACCTGGGATGACCCCTGGTTTTAAAAGGGAGAGAGAGAGAGAGAGAGAGAGAGAGAGAGAGAGAGAGAGAGAGAGAGAGAGAGAGAGAGAGAGAGAGAGAGAGAGAGAGAGAGAGAGAGAGAGAGAGAGAGAGAGCAGCCCGAGCTTAATGCCGATGAAAGAAGTTTAGAGCAGCAGACACCGAAGACAATAGCTCAAAGTGTGCGGGGGTGTGAGAGCGAGTGTGTGCGTGCGTGCACGTGCGTGACGTGTGTTTGCACGCACGCACACATGTACGCACACACGCCTTCATGTATTTTTAATGTAATTCAACCAGAAAAGGAGAGAGATCATCTTTGGGCTCAGAGCAGAATACGCACAACAACAACAACAACAACAACAACAACAACAACAACAACACACACTACATGGCATCACGGCCGGAGAAAAACAAAGCCACGTACAGTGACTGCATGGCACGCTGCCAGGCTCACACAGAAGACCTTCTCCGAGCGACTCTCCCAAACGTACCGGTTAACATTCATGCCATTCATACGTCGCATACCTCTCCGTGTTCCTTCATACTTTCTAAAGGCGAACAGGGACCAACAGTCACAGAACATAAAAACATGTGCCTTTTGTTGCAGCGAGCGAAGGAGGAATGAACAACAAGCATTCCGTGAGCGACCACATCAAAGGTCCCCCCCCCCCCCCTCCCCCCCCCGCCATGGGGCCGACTGAGGGCAGACTCTCCTGCCTTTTGCTTCTCCTGAAAACGCAACTGCCACTAATTAAAAGAGATCTAAAAAAGTGACACTCCTCTCCATTCATGCCTCCTCTCCTCCACATACTGTAGCCTACTGTAGCGACATCATCCTCTCCTCCACATACTGTAGCCTACTGTAGCGACATCCTCCTCTCCTCCACATACTGTAGCCTACTGTACCGACATCCTCCTCTCCTCCACATACTGTAGCCTACTGTAGCGACATCCTCCTCTCCTCCACATACTGTAGCCTACTGTAGCCTACTGTACCGACATCCTCCTCTCCTCCACATACTGTAGCCTACTGTAGCGACATCCTCCTCTCCTCCACATACTGTAGCCTACTGTACCGACATCCTCCTCTCCTCCACATACTGTAGCCTACTGTAGCGACATCCTCCTCTCCTCCACATACTGTAGCCTACTGTAGCCTACTGTACCGACATCCTCCTCTCCTCCACATACTGTAGCCTACTGTAGCGACATCCTCCTCTCCTCCACATACTGTAGCCTACTGTAGCGACATCCTCCTCTCCTCCACATACTGTAGCCTACTGTAGCCTACTGTACCGACATCCTCCTCTCCTCCACATACTGTAGCCTACTGTAGCGACATCCTCCTCTCCTCCACATACTGTAGCCTACTGTAGCGACATCCTCCTCTCCTCCACATACTGCAGCCTACTGTACATCCTCCTCTCCTCCACATACTGTAGCCTACTGTAGCGACATCCTCCTCTCCTCCACATACTGTAGCCTACTGTAGCGACATCCTCCTCTCCTCCACATACTGTAGCCTACTGTACCGACATCCTCCTCTCCTCCACATACTGTAGCCTACTGTACCGACATCCTCCTCTCCTCCACATACTGTAGCCTACTGTAGCGACATCCTCCTCTCCTCCACATACTGTAGCCTACTGTAGCGACATCCTCCTCTCCTCCACATACTGTAGCCTACTGTAGCGACATCCTCCTCTCCTCCACATACTGTAGCCTACTGTAGCCTACTGTACCGACATCCTCCTCTCCTCCACATACTGTAGCCTACTGTAGCGACATCCTCCTCTCCTCCACATACTGTAGCCTACTGTAGCGACATCCTCCTCTCCTCCACATACTGCAGCCTACTGTACATCCTCCTCTCCTCCACATACTGTAGCCTACTGTAGCGACATCCTCCTCTCCTCCACATACTGTAGCCTACTGTAGCGACATCCTCCTCTCCTCCACATACTGTAGCCTACTGTACCGACATCCTCCTCTCCTCCACATACTGTAGCCTACTGTACCGACATCCTCCTCTCCTCCACATACTGTAGCCTACTGTAGCGACATCCTCCTCTCCTCCACATACTGTAGCCTACTGTAGCGACATCCTCCTCTCCTCCACGTAGCCTACTGTAGCGACATCCTCCTCTCCTCCACATACTGTAGCCTACTGTAGCGACATCATCCTCTCCTCCACATACTGTAGCCTACTGTACCGACATCCTCCTCTCCTCCACATAATGTAGCCTACTGTACTGACATCCTCTCCTCCACATACTGTAGCTTACTGTACCGACATCCTCCTCTCCTCCACATACTGTAGCTTACTGTACCGACATCCTCCTCTCATCCACATACTGTAGCCTACTGTACCGACATCCTCCTCTCCTCCACATACTGTAGCCTACTGTACCGACATCCTCCTCTCCTCCACATACTGTAGCCTACTGTAGCAACATCCTCCTCTCCTCCACATACTGTAGCCTACTGTACCGACATCCTCCTCTCCTCCACATACTGTAGCCTACTGTAGCGACATCCTCCTCTCCTCCACATACTGTAGCCTACTGTACCGACATCCTCCTCTCCTCCACATACTGTAGCCTACTGTAGCGACATCCTCCTCTCCTCCACATACTGTAGCCTACTGTAGCGACATCCTCCTCTCCTCCACATACTGTAGCCTACTGTAGCGACATCATCCTCTCCTCCACATACTGTAGCCTACTGTACAGACATCCTCCTCTCCTCCACATACTGTAGCCTACTGTAGCGACATCCTCCTCTCCTCCACATACTGTAGCCTACTGTAGCGACATCCTCCTCTCCTCCACATACTGTAGCCTACTGTAGCGACATCCTCCTCTCCTCCACATACTGTAGCCTACTGTACCGACATCCTCCTCTCCTCCACATACTGTAGCCTACTGTACCGACATCCTCCTCTCCTCCACATACTGTAGCCTACTGTAGCGACATCCTCCTCTCCTCCACATACTGTAGCCTACTGTAGCGACATCCTCCTCTCCTCCACGTAGCCTACTGTACCGTCATCCTCCTCTCCTCCACGTAGCCTACTGTACCGTCATCCTCCTCTCCTCCACGTAGCCTACTGTACCGACATCCTCCTCTCCTCCACGTAGCCTACTGTACCGTCATCCTCCTCTCCTCCACATACTGTAGCCTACTGTAGCCTACTGTACCGACATCCTCCTCTCCTCCACATACTGTAGCCTACTGTACCGACATCCTCCTCTCCTCCACGTAGCCTACTGTACCGACATCCTCCTCTCCTCCACATACTGTAGCCTACTGTAGCGACATCCTCCTCTCCTCCACATACTGTAGCCTACTGTAGAGACATCCTCCTCTCCTCCACATACTGTAGCCTACTGTACCGACATCCTCCTCTCCTCCACATACTGTAGCCTACTGTACCGACATCCTCCTCTCCTCCACATACTGTAGCCTACTGTAGCGACATCCTCCTCTCCTCCACATACTGTAGCCTACTGTAGCGACATCCTCCTCTCCTCCACATACTGTAGCCTACTGTAGCGACATCCTCCTCTCCTCCACATACTGTAGCCTACTGTAGCGACATCCTCCTCTCCTCCACATACTGTAGCCTACTGTAGCGACATCCTCCTCTCCTCCACATACTGTAGCCTACTGTAGTGATATCCTCCCTCTCCTCCACAAACTGTAGCCTACTGTAGCGACATCCTCCTCTCCTCCACATACTGTAGCCTACTGTACCGACATCCTCCTCTCCTCCACATACTGTAGCCTACTGTACCGACATCCTCCTCTCCTTCACATACTGTAGCCTACTGTACCGACATCCTCCTCTCCTCCACATACTGTAGCCTACTGTACCGACATCCTCCTCTCCTTCACATACTGTAGCCTACTGTACCGACATCCTCCTCTCCTCCACATACTGTAGCCTACTGTAGCGACATTCCTCCTCTCCTCCACATACTGTAGCCTACTGTAGCGACATCCTCCTCTCCTCCACATACTGTAGCCTACTGTAGCGACATCCTCCTCTCCTCCACATACTGTAGCCTACTGTAGCGACATCCTCCTCTCCTCCACATACTGTAGCCTACTGTAGCGACATCCTCCTCTCCTCCACATACTGTAGCCTACTGTAGCGACATCCTCCTCTCCTCCACATACTGTAGCCTACTGTAGCGACATCCTCCTCTCCTCCACATACTGTAGCCTACTGTACCGACATCCTCCTCTCCTCCACATACTGTAGCCTACTGTACCGACATCCTCCTCTCCTCCACATACTGTAGCCTACTGTAGCGACATCCTCCTCTCCTCCACATACTGTAGCCTACTGTAGCGACATCCTCCTCTCCGCCACGTAGCCTACTGTACCGTCATCCTCCTCTCCGCCACGTAGCCTACTGTACCGTCATCCTCCTCTCTCCACGTAGCCTACTGTACCGACATCCTCCTCTCCTCCACGTAGCCTACTGTACCGTCATCCTCCTCTCCTCCACTTACTGTAGCCTACTGTAGCCTACTGTACCGACATCCTCCTCTCCTCCACATACTGTAGCCTACTGGTACCGACATCCTCCTCTCCTCCACGTAGCCTACTGTACCGACATCCTCCTCTCCTCCACATACTGTAGCCTACTGTAGCGACATCCTCCTCTCCTCCACATACTGTAGCCTACTGTAGAGACATCCTCCTCTCCTCCACATACTGTAGCCTACTGTACCGACATCCTCCTCTCCTCCACATACTGTAGCCTACTGTAGCGACATCCTCCTCTCCTCCACATACTGTAGCCTACTGTACCGACATCCTCCTCTCCTTCACATACTGTAGCCTAATGTAGCGACATCCTCCTCTCCTCCACATACTGTAGCCTACTGTACCGACATCCTCCTCTCCTTCACATACTGTAGCCTACTGTAGCGACATCCTCCTCTCCTTCACATACTGTAGCCTACTGTACCGACATCCTCCTCTCCTCCACATACTGTAGCCTACTGTACCGACATCCTCCTCTCCTCCACATACTGTAGCCTACTGTAGCGACATCCTCCTCTCCTCCACATACTGTAGCCTACTGTAGCGACATCCTCCTCTCATCCACATACTGTAGCCTACTGTAGCGACATCCTCCTCTCCTTCACATACTGTAGCCTACTGTAGCGATATCCTCCTCTCCTCCACATACTGTAGCCTACTGTACCGACATCCTCCTCTCCTCCACATACTGTAGCCTACTGTAGCAACGTCCTCCTCTCCTCCACATACTGTAGCCTACTGTACCGACATCCTCTCATCCACATACTGTAGCCTACTGTAGCGACATCCTCCTCTCCTCCACATACTGTAGCCTACTGTAGCGACATCCTCCTCTCCTCCACATACTGTAGCCTACTGTACCGACATCCTCCTCTCCTCCACATACTGTAGCCTACTGTACCGACATCCTCTCATCCACATACTGTAGCCTACTGTACCGACATCCTCCTCTCCTCCACATACTGTAGCGACATCCTCGGTGCAAATTTAACTCTTATGAGAAGAGAGGGTTCAAATGGAACCACGCACAAATACGGGGGTTCCTCTGAGTTAAGTGATCTGATCACTAGATTTTAATGGGCATGTTCTCGCCCGCTGTCTTCTTTGCTTCTCTCTCTCTCTCTCTCTCTCTCTCTCTCTCTCTCTCTCTCTCTCTCTCTCATCCATTCTCCACACTGCTGTAATGTCCCGGGTGTCTCTCTCTCTCTCGCCCCGGCAGCAGAAGAAGGGGACAGCCACACAAGCAGCACAAAGGGGCATTGTCTGCCATGGTGAAAATGTGGTTTACAGGCTCCGCTGTAATGGCCTGGCGGTCGCTGGAAGCCATGCGCGCTTCCTAATATTCGCTTCACATGCGATTTCATTTTGAGAAAACACTGAGAGTTATGGGCGCTTCGCCTTTGTGCGAGAGGGGGAGAGAGATAGAGAGAGAGAGAGAGAGAGAGAGAGAGAGAGAGAGAGAGAGAGAGAGAGAGAACTTATTTTTGGAGCCCCTCCTCCCTTTCTCTCCCTCAGTGGGTCTCTGGTGGCGCTGCTACTATTTCTGTGTGAGATCCAATGGTGTAACATTTTATTATTAAGTACATATACTCAAGTAAGTAACATTTTATTATTAAGTACATATACTCAAGTAAGTAACATTGTTGAGGTACTTTGCAGTATTTCCAACTTTTTCT